>NC_058135.1:18756259-18845250 GCF_016433145.1 Gracilinanus agilis | reverse complement strand
CCCATTGAAATCAAGAAGTGTGGTGGGGGGTGGGGGAAGAAAGATTCATTTCAGAAGTGAACAACTAGCTAATAAGAATATCTGAGAATAGAATTTGGATTTTAGATATTTGCTTAAAATATAGGGACAATAGCTGCACAGTTGTATGTATATATATTATGTTGTATATATATATATATATATATATATATATGTTAGCTATTGTTGTGGAAAATGAGAGAGATATCCTAGCAATAGAAAAAAGTAAATGCTACTCTGACATTAAAAAAGGCAGACTTCTAAAGGAGCTCAAGCTAGGCGTCTCTAAGGTTGGTAAGGTATGATTCTGGGCTTCTTGATTCCTGCCAAGGCCAACATCTTGAATAGTTTGCTCTCAACATCCTTACTAGATCTAATGAGAGTTAGAGAGGAAGCCTATTCAATTTATTATTAATCTGTTATTTTAAAATAAAATTTATTTTTAAAAAATCAATGAAAATTCACTTTCTCTCTATTCTACCTCCCCTTTTATTGAGAAAAAAGGAAAAATAAAACTCCTATTACAGATATATAGAGTTATGCAAAACAAATTCTTGCACTGGTCATAGTCAAAAGAAAAGGTCTCAGTCTGCTCTCTCAGTCCACCACCTCTCTGTCAGGAGGTGGACAGTATGTTTCATCATGAGTCATCTGAAATTATGGTTGGCCATTGCATTGATCAGATCCCTAAGCTTTTTGAAATTATTTATCTTTATAATACTTTTATCATTGGATAAACTGTTCTCTTGATTCTGCTCACTTCATTCTGTGTCAGTTTATATATCTTCCCAAGTTTCTCTGAAGCTGTCCCTTTCATCATTTCTTCTATTACAATAGTATTCCATCACATTCATATACAATAAATTGTTCAGCCACTCCCATATTGATGGGTACTCCCTCAATTTTCAACTCATCACAAAAAGAACTACTATAAATATTTTTGTTCATGTGGGTTCCTTTCCTTTTGTTTTTTTAAACCTTTGTCTTCCAACTTAGAGTCAGTACTTTTTATTGGTTCCGAGGCAGAAGAGTGGTAAGGGCTAGGCAATGGATGTTAAATGATTTGCCCAGGACCAAACAGCTAGGAAATGTCTGAGGTCAGATTTTAATTCAGGATCTCCCATCTCCAGACCTGGATCTCTATCCACTAAACCACCTAGCTGTCTTCTTCCTTTCTTCTTTCTTTGATCTCTGAGGCACAGACATAGTAGTGGTATCACTGGGTCACAGGGTATAACCAGATTAATAGTTTTGGGGGGGCATAGTTCCCAATTGCTTTCCAGAATGACTGGACCTATTTTCTCACAGCCCTTCCAGTGTTTGTCATTTTCCCTTTTTTTTTTTTTTGCCAACTGTGCTAGGTAGCAATATAGTAAAGATAATTCAAATGCTAGATATAACTAAGGATAGCTAGGTAGCTCAATGGACAGACTGCTGGACTTGGAGACAGGAAGACTCATCTTCATGAGTTTAAACATGGCCCCCAACAGTTATTAGCTGTGTGACTCTGGGCAAACTATTTAACCCCGTTTGCCTCCATTTCCTCATCCATAAAATGAATTGGAGAAGAAAATGGCAAATCACTCCAGTATCTTTGCCAACAATTTTCCATGAAGAATCAGACAAGACTGAAACTATTCAACAATAACAACAGATATAACTAGGGATATCCATATAAACTGTGAGCCAGATAACTTTTGTACAACAGAACCGAAAACTTCCACTTTGACTAAGGATATATGGCAGGCTTCCTGGTAGTAGACACCTCAAGTGATTCATCTGGGCAAAGCTCTATTGTCTGAGTCATCCAGTATGCTCCAAAAACCAAAGTGAACCTGGAACCCCTTGCGGCTACTTTATCTTCATGTAATGAAAAAATGTCAGCAGCCTTTAATCTTCAGAGCCAAACAGCCCTTCAGGATGGTCTTAATGCAGGAGGGAGAAGTTAGTACGACAACGAATTTAACTCATATTTATATAGTGCTTTAAGGTTTGCAACGTGCTTTACAGATATTATTTCCTAGTATCCTCATAACAACCCTGGGAGGTAGGAGCTATTATTATCCCCAGTTTTCAGATAAGGAATATAATAAACTGAGGTAAAATGATTGCTGAGGGTCGTACAACCAGTAAGTGTCTGAGATCATTAGATTTGAATTCAGATCTTCTTGACTCCAGGTCCCACTCACCTAACTGCTGTTCCTTTCACACTTCCTATATAATAGCCAAGCCTGATAGTGTCACCTAGGGAGGAGTGGAGCAATGTTAATATGACTGTCCCCTTCATGCTTGGCAGCCATCACAGGCTGTGCTCTGAGCACCTAGAAGGTGACAACTGCATCCTGTTTTTCCCTCCTGTATCCCTGGCACCTAGACTGTGCCCTAAGCATGTATAGGGGGCTGACCACGAAGCATCCTGTTTTTCTAACTGTTGCAGGGAACCCCTGACCCATTTACCTGAGTCCGAGTATATAAAAGCTCTACCAAAATTGTCTGAAAGGTTTTGGACCCTCTCTGGATCTAGTCCACTAGCTTTTGTGGTAATAAAGCTTCCCCGTATCCTCAAAAAGAGCCTCCCTGAATTTTTCATAATTGAACCTACACGGGCCAAGCACTTCATTTTGGTGCAGATACCCCAGACCCCCTTTGTGGGTCTGGCTCTTAAGGATTGCCTCCCTCTTAAGGTAGGTCTTTTCATTTGAATCCTTCCCCTCTGCCTTTCCTTAACCTTGGTCCTGGCAGGTTTCTTTGCTCTTTCTGTGTGCACAACCACTGGACCCTCAGTAGGAGAAATGTCCCCTCTGAGCATCCAGGTATTCTTAAACTGCAGCTCACTCAGGGATAGTGGAGGAATGCAAGTTGACCCTCAGAGAGAGGCCGATTGTCTCAGAGGATGACAATCACACCAGTTTCGGGCTACCCTAAAAGGCTATGGGCTAGACCAAATCTATGCCAAAAGATTACCCTTAGAGATTTCTCTTAAGAAATTGGAACAAATATGGAGGCCAGGAAGTCAGACATAAATGCCTCGTTTTCTTTTGTAACAAACCATGGCTAAATCATAATATGGAAGACCAAGAAAAATGACCAAAAAATGGCTCTCTAAAGTATAATTCTATCCTTCACTTGGATCTTTTTTGCAGATGTACATGGAGGACCTATATGTCCAGGCATTCATGCCTCTTTCTCGAACCCCTTAAAGAACTCTGGCAAAATTTTTTTTAGCCAATCCCTCATTTGCACATCTAAAGGAGGACAAAAATAGCAAAAATCCGAAAGACCGAATTAGAGACAGATATTCTAAATGACTCCCTCCTTTCAGGACATCATGATCAACCCCCCTTCTCTCTTGAGTCCATCCTTATTAGTATTCTCCTCTCCAACTTCTTCCTATCTGTCCCCAACCACCCTGACTTATATTCCTTATATTCTCATGAGGGGAATTTTTTGGAATAGACCCTGTCTAGCCCATTGCCTTTTAGGGTGGTCCAGAGTTGATGTGGTTGTCATTCTCCAAGCAATCAGCCTCTCTGGGCTCAAATTAACACTCCCCCAGCATCCCTAGGTGAGTCACAGTTTAGCCTTATATCCATCTCTCCTTCCCCACCCCCTCCTCCTTACTGAGATATTACAGTAGAAGCTAGGGCTAGTCCAAAGTGTCAGATCCCCTCCCCCACCATCTTCTTCACCCCAATTACCTAAGCCAGAAGATTTTCCTAGTTCCCTGTTGGCAAAACTATGGAACACATGCCAGAGCTTGCTGGAGGGAGCTGCTCCCTTCCCCCTCTCCATGCACACCTGAGGACATTTCTCACATCACCCACTTCTCTCCCCAGCAGCCAAATGGGAGTGCTTCTTCCCTCCCCTGTCTGGAGTAAGGTAGGGTGCTCATGTGTGGTGAGAAGGTTGCAGTTTGGGCACTAGGTCTCTAATTCCTTTCCTGGCCCCTTGAACTTCCCAGTCCTACAAACTCCCTTACCCTTCCTGCTTCTGGTGCTGTCCCTTCTGATCCCAGTCATCTCTTCCTCTTAAGGGAAGTTCCTACAGCTTTAGGACATCTAGAGTTCATGTCCCTTTTTTGGTCTGTGATTTAGGGCAAGTCACTGAGACTCTCAGCCATTATACAGAGGATCCCTCCAAATTCTGAGAGGAGTTCCTCAAATTCTCGCTTCAATTTGTCCTGATCTGGAGAGATGTTAATTTGATCCTTCCCTCCCGCTGTTCCATTGAGGAAAAGAATATGATTTGGAACTTTGCCCAATGCTCTGGTGATGAGGTCACTAGGGTCAATTCTAGACACCCTGAAGGAACCATTGCAGGTCCCATGGTTGAACCCTCTTGGGACTACAATAACACTGAGGACAGGGTAAGAAGAGCCCCCAAAAGGTTTAGAACATTCTTGCACTGACATCCTTGTCCAGGCCCACTCAAGTAGAAGTGATCTTTCAGACATACCTTTTCAGGACTCTGCAGAGGAAGGGTTCAATGAGCTCCAGTTTTGTTTAGAATCATTTTTACCATTCAGGATATGTGATTTTTTTTAGAATGCTATTGTTGAATCTGGACTCTTACCCTCTTCCACCTGTGCCCAAATGGCAGAACTGATTGCTTTTACCAAGGCCCTCTTCCTGGCCCAAGGTAAATGACTGAATATTTACATATACTCCAAATATGCTTTCCATGTCCTATATGCATATGGGGCCTTCTGGAAGGAAGAGGTCTCATTACCTCTAAAAATTCCCCCAGTCAGACATAGCCCAGAGATCCTAGAATTCCTTGAAGCTTGTTCCTTCCATTTCAGGTGGCAGTGGTCTTTTGCAAAGGTCACCAGTCTGGTGACACCCTTTTGACTCAGAGTTATCAGAAAATGGATGCAGCTGCCAAGGAGGCAGCCCATTTTCTTCTTCTCCTTCCTCTGGTCCTATAGGCTACCCTATCTTTTCATCCCACCACACCTTCCCTGAGAGTAAAAAACTTGCTAATATTGATTACATTAATCCCCTAGTGAATTGGTTCCTCTCTCTAGAAGGATGTTTAGTTCTTCCTCCTCAGGGCTCCACTTGGAAAGCCCTCAGAGACCTCCACCAGTCACTTAGAAGCCTTCACAATACTCTCCCAGTCTGTATAGTAGGGCCATGGACTGGCTGAAAATTGCCTCCCAGATATGTAAATCTTGTCATGTTTGTGCCCAATCCAATCCGGAAAGAAGAGTGTACCCATCCCCTCTCCTATAGCCTAGTCCAGTGATGGGCAACCTTTTGAGCTTGGTGTGTCAAAATTTGCCAAAAAAACAAGCATAATTCAGGTGGTGTGTCACTTCGAGAAAAAAAACACATAATTTTGTGATATTTATAGTTTAAATAACAAATATGTATAATTGTAATATATAACTGTATTTAATAAACCAAAATAGGTAAATTAATATAGGTAGAATTGTCACCTATAGTGCACAGAGTGTCTACACTACACTACAGCAAATGTTTCATCCTTGGCATGCGACCCCCATACTTCTCTGTATGCAGTCACATGCGGCTGCATATCATCAAAAAAGGCTACACGTGTCAGTGCTGACATGCGTGTCATAGGTTTGCCATCATTGGTCTAGCCAGAGGCAAGGGTCATTCCCCAGGGAGAACTGACAGCTAGACTTCACTCATATGCCACTTTGTAGAGGTTTAAAATACCTTCTTGTGTTGGTTGACACATTCACAGGATGGGTGGAAACCTTCCCTCGTAGATCAAAGACAGCAACTGAGGTAGGAAAACATCATCCCCCACTTTGGCCTACCTAAGTCTCTCCAAAAGTGCTAATAGACCAGCATTTACCTCTCAAGGGGTTCAAGCAATTGCCAAGGCACTAGGGATAACTTACCATTTACACTCAGTCTAGCATCCACAATCTTCTGGGAAGATCAAGAAAATGGACCTCACTCAAAACTCAAGGGACTCTCCAGTGGGACGCTTGGATCCTGAATTAAAGCATTCTCCCCCTTCTGAACCCCTCAAGGTCCCTGATTCCTGTTCCTGTGAACCCTTAGAGGACCTCAAATTCCTCTTCAGATACAACCCATCAAATGTTGACCACTGAACTCTTAGTCTTGCTCTTTCTTTTTGTGCGGATAGTCCTTATTCTCCTCATAGCCCTCCATCTCTCCTGCCTTATCCCATGAGAACTAACTCTCTCTCTCTCTTTGTCTCTCTCTCTCTCTCTCTCTGCCTCTCTCTCTCTTTCTCTCTCTCTTTCTCTCTCTCTCTCTCTCTCTCTCTCTCTCTCTCTGTCTCTGTCTCTGTCTCTCTCTCTGTCTCTGTGTCTCTCTTTGTCTCTGTCTCTCTGTGTCTGTGTCTGTCTGTCTGTCTGTCTGTCTCTCTTTCTGTCCCTCTCTCTCTCCACTTCTCCCTCTCTGCCCACCCCCAACAATGACTCTTAAACTCCGATGGATTCTTTCTTGCTACTAGGTAACTGTTCTACTCATCCTTGTGACCTCTTTCTCTCACCCATGATTAGACTTTGCAAACACCAGTGCCAGAATCTTTGGCCTCCAAATGTATTGGCTTTGTCCCTAGGCAGAATCTACTCTCAGCCTTCTCCCTGCTTTGGAATAGGACTGGGATGACACTGCTGTGCAGGTAAAAGTGATCCTCTTTGGTCCTAACCCTGGGGTGGTAACTGCATTCCCTGCTAGATGTGAAAAGAGCAACTGTACCTTCTGCAATCCACACTCCACTTGTAAGAACCCCAATTTCACCTCTCCATACACCGCTGAGTCGCACAATGCCTCTATATTCCCTGTGGTAGAGCCACCCTATATTGGTCCACTTTACATCAATTTGCAGATCTCCCCTAATCTCATTTTTCCATTCTGTTATATGACCAATTCCACAGGTCCTAGCCTTAAAACACTCAACTCTTCACTGCCAGCATACCATCCTTCTCACCCCTAAAGCATGGTCCCATCCCCATCATAATGGCGAAGCCCCTGTCCATTATGGCTTCTTTAAATAACTCCTCTTTCCATACTTCCCCAAAACTATTTGGTCCTGACTGGGGCAGCCACGGTGTGTGCTGTCAAGGATGTCTCAGTGGCACCTTTGCTTTCATCATGGTCCTTCTTGATACTACCACCCTACTAGCAGTCACAATTCTTGCATCCCTCTGAATACCTATGATGCTACCTTATGAGATCCTATTTGAGGTTACCTATGGGCCTTCCACAATGTGCCTGGCAATAAGACCAAACACCCTTGTATATCTACCTTCAATCCTACCCCAAACCCATCTTGCTTCCCCAGACCCTGATTAGATTCAACAACTCAAGTGAAAAGGCTTCTCTCTCTTCTTATATCTCTACTCTTCCTTCTAGAGGCCTGTTTTACCTTGGTGGCCCTTTTATGGACAGGTTTCTATACTCTCATCTATACTCTGCCAGAGACGACCCTCTTAATGCTACTACCTTTTGATTTCTTATTCCATTCGCCCCATTTCACATGTTAAAAGGGCTCTCCTCCTTTGACCACTATAGCCTCTACTTCTTATGGAGTATTGATCCTACTCATTCAAATGAGCACAGTGCTAGTTTCATATTCTCTATGCTTTGCATCAATTGCATAATGGCAAAACTCATCAAGCGTGGATTAAATCTCTATTGTGTGATAAGCACTTACCAGACATTTGTGTACACTGATTGCTAAGAGCATGGACTTTAAGCTGCAATTTAAGCGTTGCCCATGGCAATTAAACATGGGATTTTTTCCCCCTTCTATTTACTATGGAGAGTAAGATTGAGATCACATGACTGGATAGCAAGTTCAGGTAAAAAATATTTAACAACGAGCTCTCTGAGAAGAAAAAAATATTCTATATCCACAACACACTTTTTAAGTTTAATCCACATTATTAGCATTTTCTCCATCACTTTCTTAGGACTAAACATCAACAAAACAATAAACCAAGACCTGATTTGTAGCATTTACTGATTTCTGAGGAAAAAATGCTCACAGTGAAAACTGAACCTTTGGCTCTCAAGATCCTGTATGAGCTGACTTTAGCATACCCCTTCCCTGCCCTCTGAGGATATGTAGGGTTTAGTATTTCCTCACAGTATCTGTTCAGCAGGGTAGTTACGTGACTGGTCAGTGGAAAGGGTGACCATCTGAGACTTGTAGGTAGTGACTTTCAATGCCATGCAATATTTTAAAATCTAATCATTTTGGGGGCAGCTGGGTAGCTCAGTGGATTGAGAGCCAGGCCTAGAGACGGGAGGTCCTAGGTTCAAATCCGGCCTCAGGCACTTCCCAGCTGTGTGACCCTGGGCAAGTCACCTGACCCCCATTGCCCACCCTTACCACTCTTTCACCTATAAGTCAATACACAGAAGTTAAGGGTTTAAAATAAAAAAAAAATCTTTAAAAAAAAAACTAATCATTTTCTAAATCCTCTCGATTACTAATCTCAGCCACATCCTCTCCTTACCATGCTAGTTCAGGGTCTTATTTCCTCTCATCTGGCCTTTTGCAATAAGACTGATTCCAGATCTCATTGCCTTCATGATCCTTTCCCTCCAAGCTACAAGACTGGTCTTCCAGTACAGAGATATAATCCTATTACTTCACTGTTTAAAAGTTTTCATAAGTCCCTATTGTTTACCGAATACAAAACAATATTCTTAACATGGTACCAGAATTCTTAACATTTCCAATGTCTCTTTACATCAAACCTCTTCGTTTACTCTGTATTCCAGCTAAACTGGATCGATAGAAGCCCCCTAAGAGATTCGTGTCATTATCATACTTTGCTTATCTATCTTTAATAAACTATGTCTAGAATTTTCCTCTTCCCCAATGGGCTGTGTTGACATCACACCTACAGGAACCACCTTCTTTAGGGCATTTTGATACTTCTTGTAGGTACTTTATCTGTGCACCAACAGATAAAGCACCAACCCCCCTCCTCCCCACTTTGGGCAGTTACACTCACACTCCTTACTTGAAGCCCCCAGAAGACAGCTGCTGAAGGGAAAGGAATAAACTTTTCTATAGTTCCTACTATGTGACAGGCACTGTGCTAAGTGCTTTTTACAAATATCTCACTATGGAGCCATTTTACAGTTGAGGAAACTAAGGTAAGCAGAAATTAAATTAATTACTTGGGATGGCCCAACTAGTAAGTTTCTGAGGCAGAATTTGAATTCTGGTCTTCCTGACTTTAGGCTCAGTGTTCTCTCTAGCCACTGTACCACCAGTAAATAGACATATTAATTTTTGACAAAAGCATTTACTAATTACTTTATTTGGCCTTATGATCCAGGTTTAAAGATTCACAGAAAATTGAAACTAAGGATGCTACCACTAGCATAAGCTTTATTACCATGCAGATCAGCAAGCAGTTTAAAAAAAAGCATATAAACACATTCAACTGGCAAGAGCTTAGACAAACATCATAGAGATCAATTTCCTCATTGCCATCAATCCTTGTATCACAGTAACCAAAGCTATTATTAATGCTGGCAAATATGATAGAAACTCTGCGAAGGTTATAGTCCAAATACTTGTGTCACAGATGGTTACTAACTTTATAAGATACTTCTTCCTGCTAGATGTTATGCCTATACAGCCTTCAGGATCCACCCCTTTTCCACCCTCTTCTACTTCTCCTGCCCACTTCCCGGATCCCTCCCGGGCCCTGGGATGCCTAGATAACTACAGATGATTTGAATTCCTAATATCTAGGGACAGTAGAATAAGAAGATTGATGGTCTGGGTACAGGTTGGCAATGTTATTCAGGTACAAGACAGGAGGTTCTTGCAAGGTTGAGCCAAGCAAGTCACCAATCCCAAAAGACTAGGATCCACAGGTCTCAGGTCCAAGGGAATAAAAGGAACCAAAAGCCAGGGCTGCCAGGGTATTTATACCTCCCTGGGCCAACTGCTTTCTCCCCTGTCCTCACGGCCCCTGGGAACATTCTAAGATCCAACGGTCCTCACTCGTCAATCAAGGGTGAGACTCTCTGCTCCCAGAGTTTCAATATAACACTATATGTCAACACAGAAAATGATTTGCCACACACAGGGCCAGGATCACTCACATGAGGGAGATGTATATACATCGGCCAGGATTTCAGTGGGAATCCATATTCAGAGTGGGAAGTTTTCTATTTTATTCATATTATAAATATATTTTAAATATAAATTCTCTTAAGATGCTAGAGATGGGAGAGGGCATTCCTTTTTCTTTTTTTCTTACTTCCATATTGGTCATGTTATATGAGAATACTCATATAAAACCAAAACCCCCAAATAAAAACACAAATAAACTAAAGTAAAAATCATATGCTTTGATTTGCATTCCAACTCCAACAATTCTTTCTCTGGAGGTGGATAACATTCTTTATCATAAGCCCTTCAGAATTGTCCTGGATCGTTGTATTACTGAGAATAGCAAAGTCCTTCACAATTGATCATCAGATAATATTGCTGTTATTGTGTACAATGTTCTCCTGGTTCTGCTCATTTCAGTCTGCATCCTCACACATTCATGTAGGTCTTTTCAGCTTTTTCTGTAATCATCTTGTTCATCATTTATTTCTTAGAGCACAATAGAATTCCAACATCTTCATATACTACAATTTGTTCAGCCATTCTCCAGTTGATGGACGTTGGAGAGGGCATTCCTAATCAGACCCAGATATAGTAGAGAAATTCCCTGTATTCTTAATTGATATCAAGTTCAGGTGGAGGAGTTTAGAACCAGAAGTTGGGTGAGGCTTTGAATTGATAATCAAAGACCCCAGAAATTCATATTGGCACATAGCCACTATAGTTAACTGGGATGTAGTGAAATTGAACTGTGAAGGGTTGAATGTATTTATTTTTAATGTAAACTCTTATGACAAAGGGGACTGCCCCCAATTGGCTTTTTTGTCAATGTGCCTAGCAAACACTGGTTTTACTCTCTCTCTCTCTCTCTCTCTCTCTCTCTCTCTCTCTCTCTCTCTCTTCTATTTCCCTCTTATCTCTAACCATTGTAGTTTCCTTTTAGAAAGTACAATATCGTATGCACCTTTAGTTAGAAGATCTTTAGAGGTATAAGATAGTTATGTTTAAGTGATCCATTGGGGAGACTAGTCTCCCAAAAGATCACAGGGAGATTGTGTAATTAGAATCTGTTACCCTAAAAACTACAATTCCCAGCGGCCCACTCTCCTCACATTATGTGCCGATGTAGAGAGAATATAAATTTGGTGTAGCCCTGCCTCTTGCTCTCTTCTCTTCCTGAAGTGGCTTTGGTGGAGCAGTTCTTTTAAACTGGTAAGGAGAGTTTGGTCACATGGTCTTATTTTGTTAGATAATTACCTTTTAATTGCTTCACTTCTAGTGATTATTATTAAACTTTATATAACACTTGGAGTATTGAACATTAATTTAAATCCTACAGTCTTAAACTGTACTATAAAGCAGTGGTCATCAAAACAATATAGTACTGGCTAAGAGACAGAAGTGTGGATTAATGGAATAGACTAGAGGTAAATGACCTCAGCAAGCTAGTGTTTGATAAACCCAAAGACCCCAGTTTTTAGGACAAGAACTCACTATTTGAAAAAAGCTGCTGGGAAAATTGGAAAACAATATGGAAAAAATAGGTTTAGATCAACATCTTCTACCTTATTCTAAGATAAATTCAAAATGGGTAAATGACTTAAATATAAAGAGTGAAATCATGAATAAATTAGTCAAACATAGAATAGTATACCTGTCAGATCTGTGGGAAAGGAAGGAATTTAAGACTAAGCAAGAGACAGAACATTACAAAATGTAAAATAAATGACTTTGATTATATTAAATTAAAAAGGTTCTGTACAAACAAAACCAATGCAATCAAAATTAGAAGTTAAGCAACAAACCAGGAGAACATTTTTATAAGAAA
Organism: Gracilinanus agilis; assembly: GCF_016433145.1. NCBI lineage: Eukaryota > Metazoa > Chordata > Mammalia > Didelphimorphia > Didelphidae > Gracilinanus > Gracilinanus agilis. Next base: position 18,833,312 of record NC_058135.1, on the reverse strand, counting down.
ACTCTCTGACAAAGGTTTAATTTCCCAGATATATAAGGAACTAAGTCAAATTTACAAAAAATCAAGCCATTCCCCATTCGACAAATGGTCAAGGGACATGAATAGGAAGTTTTCACATGATAAAATCAAAACTATCAATAAGCACATGAAAAAGTGTTCTAAATCCCTCCTAATTAGAGAAATGCAAATTAAAACAACTCTGAGGTACTACCTTATACTAGCAGACTGGCCAATATGACAGCAAAGGAAAATGATAAATGTTGGGGGGGATGTGGCAAAATTGGTGGAGTTATGAATTGGTCCAACCATTCTAGAGGGCAATTTGGAACTATGCGCAAAAGGTTTTAAATGAATGCCTACCCTTTGATCCAGCCATACCACTGCTGGGTTTGTACCCCAAAGAGATAATAAGGAAAAAGACTTGTACAAAAATATTTATAGCTGTGCTTTGTGGTAGCAAAAAAATGGAAAATGAGGAGGTATCCATTGATTGGGGAATGACTGAATAAATTGTGGTATCTGATGATGACGGGATATTATTGTGCTGAAAGGAATAATGAACTGGAGGAACTCCATGTGAACTAGAATGACCTCCAGGAATTGATGCAGAATGAAAAGAGCAGAACCAGGAGAACATTTTACACAGAGACTGATACACTGTAGTACAATGAAATGTAATAGACTTTTCTACCACTAGCAATGCAATGACCCAGGGTAGGAAGGGAGTATAGATGATAAATGGGGTGTGTTTTGATCACTTAATGGGATATGTGGGCCAAGGCAGCTCACTCCTCCCTCCCCCCACATCCCTACCCCCACCTGCTGGAAAGACCTTTGAGAGTATACTTTGAGCGGGAGCTCCCCAAAAGAAGGCAGATGTTAGAAATCAAATGAGATGAAAATGGACCTGGTCCGGTCTACAGAACCAACACTATTTAATCAAGCCCCCCCCCCCATTACCTTTTGAAATGGCTTTTTTTCCCTCAAGATGGAGTGTTGTTCTTGTCTTCCCCTCAGCCACTCAATATCACCTCCCCTCTCAAGGTCACTGTTCCAAACTCTGACTAGTAAAAACTAACAGGAATTTATTAAAGGGACAAAGGAATTCAGGATTCAGGAAAAGGGTATTTGGGAATTTGAGGATAGAGGGAAAGGGTCAAGCTTCTCTGTCAACTATGAATTTCTCCCTGGGGAAGGTAGTACTGGATCTCTTCTGGGGCTTTGATCTCAGTAACTGTCCCTCATCCTCCTACAATCCCCTAATCAATAAACTAATATAAAGAGGAGTAACAGGGATAAATGGATCAGCTGGATCAGGGAAAGGTCCCCCAGAGCCCTCTCCCTCTGGAGTCTGAATTCTAAGGCCCAAATAGAGCACTGCTGTGTCAAAATCTTCTTATTTGGTCAAATGAAGCTTGTAGAAATGATTATAGCAGTTGTGATTTCCAATAAGTCTCAAATATAGGGGTACAGAGGAACCAGAATCTCTCAAGATCCACCACACCCACCTCCCTTCACCCAACCCTAGTTCAAAGTTAGATCAGAAGAGCAGTGGCAGTTGGAACCTCTGCACAGAATTCCCTCCTCCTCTGGCCCCTCCCTAACAGTCTGATCCTCCAGAATCTTCCTGGAGCTCTTCTGAATTCCATTTCATCTCAAAGCTGCATGCTTTACTTGGCTTTCCTTTGCTAAAACCAGTTCACTGTTACGATTTCCCCCGTTTTTCATTTTATGTGGACCTACCCCCAGTAAGGTCCGTGCATTCTAGCTACACTATCTCATTTACTCCCTTTCTATTCTTAATTCTTCCTCCCCTCCAAAATAAAGAATTCCTATACTCATCTTATCTTATACTCATGCTATCCTTTCTACTCTCTGCTAAGGTGGGTTAGGAAAATGAGTAACGGAATGCAAAGGAATACAAGTTTCCAACAAATATTTCTAATAGGTGAAACAATTTTGCAACAATCAATGAAATTTTTCTAATGAATACAATGTCTAACTTTTGTAACATAACAAATTCCTACTCTTACAATGTTCTGGGCTAGTGTTGTGCCCTTACTTATTAAACAATATCCTTAGCTTATTTCTACTCTACTGTTTGATCTATTCTTAATGCCATAACAATAAAGGTCAATGATCTTTTGTATTTTTACCTATTACTTTACCTATGTTTTGTCTATTTATGTCTTCAATACAATGCTCTCTTATCTCAAGGATACGGGTTAGTGGATTGATATTGCTATTGTCTTTTAAACTATTCTTAACACTATGTTCTTATCCTTTCCCTGCTTCTTAATTTCTAGAATTTGGAATTTTCCTAACTGACTATCTCTGTCCCTAATGACTATTTTCCTAATTATCTCTACTTCTACTAGTATGTTTAGTATTTGCATGGTTTGGGGACTATTTACAGCCTACTCTATAGCTTCCTAACTATATTGCAAATATTTATAAGATTTTACACTAAGTACAGTCTTTTTGCTATCTGCATTCCAGTATTAATCAGACACAAGGCTTTTCAACTTCCTATTTGGCTAAGACCTTCCTGAGTTGCTATTTACATGTATGTACATTTATACACTTATATACATATTTATAATCCAGGCTTTTGACACTTGCTTATTTACGCAAAGTGTTGACTAGTTGTCAGTTTATGTTGGGTTTTGTGTTCCTTTCCGTATACTGTGGAGGCATATACGTACCTCGTCTTCATTTTCATTGTCTATCTTCCCATGTTTGTAGAAATCATTCATTGATGATTGTGTGAGCTGTGAGTGCAGATTTCACTACTATGTGATGCTATGTGTTTTTGTGCTATCGCCGCACTTAATCTTACAAGTCCCGTTTCTTGACCTTCTCCCTGCAAAGTTCATGATTTTTCAGTTTCTTTTAAGTCCTCTTTCTTTGCATCTTTCTTCTTGGTGATTTTCCCAATTTCCTGTTCTTCTCTTGATTCTTTTCCCCTTCTCTGTTTCACCAACACTTTCTGTCTGTTGTCCAACCAATTTTTCAGGCAAATGTCTCTGGTCCGGACACAGGAACAGTGTGGATTGTGATGCTTTTTCAGTGGTGTGAATCAATTGTTTGTGTGTTTATATTGCATGCACTTCCAGATGTCTATTTCTTCATTATGGGTTTGTTGATGATTTTCTGCTTGATTTGGATGTTCATTAAAATGTTTTTCTCTCTTTGCACACAAGCACATATGTGTGAGTTCTCTGTATATTGGCTTTACCTTTTCAGACGATGGTCTCTGAGTTCCTTGTACACACTTTCTGAAACCTTTTGTTTTGATGTAACTTGGTTTTGGATACAACATCCATGTGCATGCAGGTTTCTTTGGAGGTGTAACTTCTCCATTATTGGAACTAACAATCCAATGTTGCTCAGAGCCCACCCATCTGTTGTGCCTTTCCTGCTACAGTCTACTCTACACTTTGTTGGTATACTCTCTCTCTCTCTCTCTCTTTTGTTCTTTCTTGAGTATTCTATACTTGTGTTGGATTACTTGTTTGTAAATTCGTGCAATGTGCCCAATCGGGATTACATCTCCCCCGAAGACCTATTCTGTCCTGTGCACGATGTAACTGCAATTGCATATGTGCCCCAGACCATAAGACTTTTCTTCTTTTTCTTTTTTGCTAACTTTCTTTTCACAGACTTCCTCCCTAGGCATGAAGCTATCCCAGTCAGAATCTATGTGTGTGAGGTGCTAAATCGTTGCTACCCCCTCTTCTTCTTGTAAATTGAGTATAGTTTCCTTTAGACCTGGATTTTCCATTTTCTCTTCTCCATCAAAACTAGTGTCGGGGCAGCTGGGTAGCTCAGTGGAGTGAGAGTCAGGCCTAGAGACGGGAGGTCCTAGGTTCAAATCCGGCCTCAGACACTTCCCAGATGTGTGACCCTGGGCAAGTCACTTGACCCCCATTGCCTACTCTTACCACTCTTCCACCTATAAGTCAATACACAGAAGTTAAGGGTTTAAAATAAAAATAAAAAAAAAACAAAAAAAAAAACTAGTGTCATCCAGTAGGTGTCTGTAACGCAGCCACACTTGTCTTTCCTCGATGCCTTTGCCTGATACCCTGATTACATTTGGGTATATTTGTTTCTCGATATAGTCTTTTCTTTTCTTCCTCATCATCAGAACTCATGTCATCAGAGTCTGTGTAAACAGGGTCTGGTCGGGATGACTTGGTATTAACTACATCTAATGCTAAAATTGCTTCAATGTCCTTATCTGCCAAGTCATTTTCTGGTAGCCTGGTTGTTATTCGAAGTTCATTGCTCTCTGTTCTCTGAGGGACTTGGCTCATGGGTACAGCAGCTCCTGTAACTTCCCTTTCTTTCTCTTGACTTTGCTATGTTTTGGAGATGGCTTGAAAACACTTCTTGTAGCCCTTGAGTCAATTGGCGCAGGGCAAATTTCATTTTCAACCCTACTCGTCACGTGGGGTTCTTTATTTTTATTCTCTTGGTGGACTGGTACCAGTTGGGGGTATCATTTCTATGGGATCACAGCCCTTCCCTTGTGCTACCTCCAACCCAATCTGTTCCCCTCCAAAGCTGCTTGTTTTCCCTTTGACATTCACTTCCCCTTCATCTTTTTCATTCATTATTTTTTTTTCAAATTTTTTTTTAAACCCTTGTACTTCGGTGTATTGTCTCATAGGTGGAAGATTGGTAAGGGTGGGCAATGGAGGTCAAGTGACTTGCCCAGGGTCACACAGCTGGGAAGTGGCTGAGGCCAGATTTGAACCTAGGACCTCCCCTCTCTAGGCCTGACTCTCACTCCAGTGAGCTACCCAGCTGCCCCCTTTTTCATTCATTATTGGTTGTGTTGTTGTGTGACCGCTCTCCTCAGTAATAGTATTGAATGGTACATATGTATCAGGAAAGATGTTGCTATGATCAGTTATGGTATCATTGGATTCGGTTTCTATTATTGGGTTTGGGTAAGGAAAAGATTCTTTGCAAGGCTTTGTTTCTTCTTTGCTTTTTGCCCTAACAGGATTGACTTCAGATAAGCGTTGTCTTAAATACATTTTGCTATTACCCCCAGGAAGCAATAAAGGGTTTGTGTTGGTTTTGTTTCCTCTTGTTGCTACCTCGGCTTTTGCATGTATCTGTTCTTGAGTTTGCTTTGATCTTTGTGATCTTTCTGCATGCATTACTGTGTGTTTGTAAACTGAAAGGGTTGCTCTCTGTGGGACAGAATTTATTCTGGGATGTGTTGCAGGAATAAATTCTTTGCTGTGTGGGTTCAGCTTTGAAATGACTGATTTCCCAGTAATTCATTTCCCTCATCACTTTTCCTTTCCCCTTGGGGGGATTATTTGTTTGCATGTCTAAAGATCTCTTCTCTAGTCTTTCCTTTCCACTCCCAAAGGTACAGATCTGTTTTGTTTTGTCTATTTCTGTAGCAGTTTCTGTTTTAAATTGATCAGAACATCCAAATGATTCTATCTCTGTAGGTTTCGTGTTTTCATTAGTTAATAATTGCTTTTGTAGTGAAGTTTTTATCATTTTGATTTGATTTTGCATGTCTGTAGATTCTTCTTCTGTGTGTGTTGCAGAGTTGAGGTTTGTCTTTACTTTGTCTTGCGATTTGCCTTGACTTATGTCTTTGATTTTGCTTTTTCCCATTAAAGGCACAGTCAATAAGACTTTTTTTTAAACCTTTATCTTCTGCCTTGGAACCAATACATAGTATCCAAGGCAGAAGAGCTGTAAGGGTTAGGCAAAGGGGGTTAAGTGACTTGTCCAGGGTCACATAGCTAGGAAGTATCTGAGGTCATATTTGAACCTAGGAACCTCCATTTCTAGGCCTGGCACTCTATCCACTGAGCTACCCAGCTACCCTCTACTATGCATTTTAAAGTGCACAGAATACTTTCCTAAAGATAACCCTATGAGGTGGATGGTGGATGGTGGAGTGAAATGACTTGCTCCAGGGAGGGATTCAAACCCAAAATGCAAAAAGAGAAAAACACCCTTTGAGTGCTTTTTCATATATTCTTGAAAGAAGTATGGAAAGAACTTTTTTTTAGGTTACTTCAGAGATCAGTATGATTATTTCCCATAGCATAAACAAAAGGAACCCTAAGAGGTAGTCCATCTGAGATTAATGGCAGTGACTAATCTTGGTCACTGAGTAGAGATGAAACAGATTTCCTTCCTCTGGGCAGAGATGGGGGAAGGCAGAGTTTTGGGTGTGGAATGTTTAATATGTTCTCAGATGTGGTGGCTGCGTTACTGAACTATTTTTCTTGGTTTCAAGGGAAGATTCAAGAGTCTTAGTGTTGGTGGGTATATTGGGAAGTAAACAATGGAGTAAAAAAACCCAAAAGGCATCAATTGTTGAAAGCCGTTATATGTAAAAAGCCAATTGGAGAAATAGGGTCAAATTTAGGGCCTGTTATCTGGATTCCCTACGTGACCAATCCAGGCTGAGGCAGTCTTTGTGTTTGGTCCTGGTCACCTGAGCCCTGAAAAGCTCTGATACCAGCAGGTAGATTAATCCAAAAACAACTTGACCCCTCCAAGAGGCTATTAGGAGTCATTTAGAGAAACAGAGTCTGTAATAGATGTTTTATCTGGATCCCATTACAAAATCATCGGCAAGTAAAACTGCGTGTATGATTTTTCTGCACTACATGTCAGATGCAGATAGAATGGACCATCTAAGGTAAAAATCTGAGGCTCCTCTTTTGACTCATTTTTAGATCCCCACATTCTCTCAACATTCTTATTGGAAAGCTTTGAGTCCTTAACCAGACCAGCAGCTACTGAGTTAACAATTCCTCTCCTTGACAATTTCTCTCCTTGATAATTAAGAAGCCTGAAACCTAAAAAATATATTACTTAGATAAAGACTGGAGCCGGACAATTTAGTCCAGACTATCTGACCAGGTGCAGATCTGTAAATCAAGGCAGAACGCAATTAGTAAACATCTCCATGAAATTTATTTCTGCTCCCAGAAGTAAACCCTACTAATTGGTGGTTGGAATTTGGCCCTTGTCCTTGCACCCATATCTCTACTTTTTAGACTTTAATGGATTGTGTATGATTTGTAACCCCTTCACAGCTGTTACTCTTTCTTTGTGTTCTTTGTTTGAAACCAGTATAAAATAAAGTCCAAATCCCATAGCATCGGATCAGCATGGGCTAACCTCTAGTTCGGCTGTTCTCAGTTTCTTTTTCCTGTCTTAGCAATCCGACGCCGTAAAACGCCACTCAGGACCCCTGCCATATAGAGCTGGTCCTCTATAATCAATAGATGAAGAAAAAGATGAATAGGATCCTATTTTCTAACCGTGTACATCTCTAGCAACTTGCTTGGCCTCTTACTTGGTTACATTTTTTTGAAGTAAAAATAACTGAATGAACATATTTATAATAGATTTTAAAATATCACTTGATAAAGAAATGCAAAAAAAGAAAAGAAATAGTGAAGGAGAGCATTTTGGGGGAGTGTGGTTCTTGGTGATGTGTAACAATTAAAGCAGGGCAGCGTGCTCCTAGAGAATAACTCTTGTTCACTTGTTTCCATTGTGTCTGACTCTTCATGACCCCGTTTGGGGTTTTCTTGGCAAAGACATGGGAGCGGTTTGCTATTTTCTTCTCCAGCTCACTTTACAGATGAGGAAACTGAGGCAAACTGGGTGACTTGACTTGCCCAGGGTTAAAAAGCTAGTAAATGTCCAAGACCTTATTTGAACTCAGGTCCTACTGCTCTATCTGCTGTACCACCTAGTTACCAAAGAATAAATCTTGGGAGCATATATGTAGCATATATGGAGCTGGAATAGGAATGCTGGAGGCAACTCATAGTGAATCAATGGAGATGTTCATTGAATTTTCATTGTGAGCATTTACATATCAGAAATTGGTCAAAAGCTACAAATCAGAACTTTCATTATTATTTTGTTGGTTGTCCAGAATTAAGGAATTGATTGAGAAAACGTTAATAAGACAAATTAAATAAGTTTGTTGAGCATATTTTTACCTCCCTCACAGGAAAATTTACTAGCATTTATTAGCTTACCTTTAGCCCTTAAAAATCAGCTAGTTTGGGGGCAGCTGGGTGGCTCAGTGGATTGGGAGCCAGGCCTACAGACAGGAGGTCCTGGGTTCAAATCTGGCCTCAGACACTTCCTAGCTGTGTGACCCTGGGCAAGTCACTTAATCCCCATTGCCTAGCCCTTACCACTCTTCTACCTTGGAACCAATATACAGTATGACTAAGGTGGAAGATAAGGGTTAAAAAAAATCAGCTCGTTCCACCAGTTTAAAGTGGAGAAATCTGAGGTTCGTATTAAGAGATTTACACAGGGTCATATAGTTAAGAAGTGATAGAAGTGATTTGAACCCAGGTCCTCTACCCTCCAAAGTCAAGACTCAAGTCTTTCTGGTCCTCTGGTGATAAGAAGGCAACACTAAGTGGTGTAACACACAAAGATTCAGAGAATATGATAGTTCATTCAGCCTTCCAGATTCCTTTGAACACTGGCAATTTTCACCTAAAGGAGGAACAGGGTATCAGGTGGTTTGAAAGAAGATCGTCAATCAAATCAGCTAACTAACTGATATTTATTAAGCACCTACTATGTGTATGGTGATATAGGTATAAAAAAATACAAGACAAAATCCCTGCCCCCAAAGAGGTTACAATTCTAGTGCTGTACAAGTACAAAAGTAGAAACATTGACATTTCCAGAATAACATGGCATTTCCTAATCTATCATGAATCTAATATTCCGCTCTTACAAGAGGCAGAGGAAGAATAAGCATTTATTAAGCACCGACCATAACAGGCACTGTACTAAGTGCTTTACAAAATGCCGAGCTTGCCCAGAGAAATGTATGCAGGTGAGTTGGTTTTTCTTCTGTTGACTAGCTTTCTCAGAGTCATATTTAAAATGGAAACAACTCTGTAACTCAGATAACACTTGCTCTTGAGTAATTCATAGGCAAGAAGGATCTTTTCATGGTTCCAAGTGCCCTTAATCTCAAAATCCATAGCATCAAAACAAAATTACATTGTAACATCTATTGGACATCACACTTTTATACTATATAACCAGCAGAATAAAACAGTGTGCCTGGGAATAACTGTTCTACGCAAAGAGAGGCTATCCTTAATGTTCCTAGTATCATAATCTGATTCCCACAGAGTCTTTTATTCTGTGACAAGGAGTTATCTGACTGATCTCAGACAGTGTTGCTCAAACTGTGGGCTCCAGAAACCTGGAGAGTGCGAGTGAGTCGCTTGGAGAGGAAGACATCTCTGAAGATTGGGAGAAGATGCTTGGTCCCAAAATGGCCACCTCTTCCATCCTTCATCTCCTCTCCTAACTAAGCCTTGGCTTCAGAGAGCTCCTTTGGAATCGCTCAGTTCCTCTCCTCTCTTCTCAGGAAGAAAGAAGTGCTAGTTTTGGAGCAAGCCTATTTTCCCTCCACCATTCTCCATGACATCTTCTTTCAGGGGCCTACCTTAAAGATGGTATCACAAAACTGAAAGGAAAACCAGAAGTCGGTGTCTAATTTTTCCTGAAAGGTACTCAGATAAGACTAGACCAAGTGGAGAATTCCACACTCAAACTTCCATTTCCTGTAAAAGCAAGCTGTTTTGCAAATGTTGCCTCTTCACAGAAATGGGAAATTAATACAAGCAAAAGAGTTTTTAGGACAGATAAGATGGGCTTTTCTAAGCCTTCTTGGCTGCTGTGCTTCTGAAATTTGCTATGTGAGTACAAGATCTGGCCATCACTGGATCACTACCCTGCTTTATTTGGGGCCATTGAATATCAGGGTAGCAGGGGGATGGGGAAATTGGGAAAGAGGAGGTGATTTTAAAAAATCAATAAAACATGGAGAGGTGAGGCACTTGGGAAAGGAATGAGTGGAGGAGAAGAATGGAGTTATAGTGGAAAGAGATAAACCGAGTGGCAAAAGGCTAGAATGTAGTGAATGAATAGAAGGCTGGGAGAAGAGAAGCTAATAAAAGAAGGGCAGGCCATGGGGTTAGAGAAGGAAGTCAGTATGAAGGTAGAAAGAACTATGAAAATCATGATACAAAGGAAGAAAGATGGGGAAAACCTGAACCGGGAAGAAAGAAAAATTGAGAGAGATAGAAGAGGAAATTTTCAGATGAGGAAAGAAAGAGGGAGATGGCGGGAAAGAGCATGCACAAGGGTTAGGGAGAGGGACTGAACCTATGATTTTATTTGCATACGGAACTCCTGGGTGAGGAAACTCCTTCCATGAATGGAGGTTAACACCTTCTCTGCAATTCATAGCCTTAAAGAATTGTCTAGAGAGCACTGAAAAGTTAACTTGCCCAAGGTCATAGATCCTGGATAAATGAGGGGCACAACTTGATTCTAGGCCTTCCTGGCTTCAAGACCAGCTCTCTTTCCACCGTGCCACATTGTTTCTCATGCCACAAAGAGAACCTTAAATTAGAGAGAACTAGGGAAACATTCCAACAAAGACCCAAATTTTTTTTTAAAAAAGTGAAAAATACACAGATCAGACTAGATTGAGTGGAGAGTTCCACATTCAAATGGAGAGTCCTTAGACTTCCAATTCTTGCAAAAGCAAACTGTTTTGCAAATGTTGCATCTTCACAGAAATGGACAAAGCAAGCAAAGAGTATTTAGGATAGGTAAGATAGGCCTCTGGAGGCCTTCATGGCCGGTTGTGCCCCTGCAATTTGCCATGTGAATACAAGATCCAGCCATTCCTGGATAACTTACATCCTGGGCTTCTGTGAAGGATTTTCCCTAACACCACCAAAGCTGCTGTGACTAGGAAACTTTGGGTGTCTGGGGGGAGTTGGTCACCAGATATATTTTGATCCTAAAGAAATCTTGGCAATGCAAAATTTAGTTTGGGAACTACTGCTCTAACATGCCAATTATCTTCCCTAGCTCTGGAGCAGCAGGCAGTCCTGAAGCTCTGCATTCCTTGGGATTGCTCTTGAAAGAGATGGAAAGGAAAGAGGTGGCTCTGAGGCAACAAGTGGGTCAATATTTGTACCACTAAGCTGCTCTTTAGCTGTCAGTCCAGTCAGTGTGCTGCTGGGCTGGGCAGAGACCATGGCTGGCTCTCCAGCTGACGGGCCTGGTCTCCTCTTGCCAAGCGGAGCACCTGTGCTGGAAAGGAGATGGTCCTTTAGTTTAGAGTGGAGGCATGGCACCTTTTGGATATTAGGCACTCCTTTCTGTTTCACGCGACCCTCACTTCCTCCCCCTTCACTTTGGATGTTTTCTGGCCTGAGATTTTCTTCAGGAGCCTCAAGTTCCTCAGGAATAAGGTTACTGGTTCTTTCATTGAACTGGTTGGCTCCCAAGATTTTTGCAAGAACGTTGTTCCCTTCTCTAAGGTTACTTTTGCGGCAGGGCATGTTTGCTTGGAGGGAGTCAGCTTCAGAAAAAGGTACGCTTTCTATCTGGCCTGCTGGGCCAGGGTAAGCTTTTTTTTTAGAACAGGGTAAGCTTTTTTTCAACATGGCTGTGTCATCCCTGAAAGGGTCTGGATTTGCTCCTTTCTCGGATGGATTTTTCTCTGAACTATTTCTTTGGTTGGGTTGGATGTCTGTGGGGTAGATGATGTGCCTAGCATGCTTAGTGTGACTGCCCTCGGTAGTTGTGGGATTTCTTTCTCCATCATCGCCTGAAACAAGACCAAAGGGTGGAGAGTAATCTAGTGGAATGAGAGGACTTTCTCTGGGTCCTGGAGGTTCACCAGCACAGCAGGGACTTCTTTGGCTGGCTGGGGGATATGAATTTACTTCTTCTTGATATATTAGGTTGTTTTGAATCACAGAGTCAGTGACGGGAAGCTGTCCCTTTTCAGGAGTATTTATCCTGTTATTGTGTATACTGTCATAGTTCAGATTCTCTGCTTCTTGGTATGTTAGGCTTCCTCTAAGCCCAGCTGGAAAACTACTGGAGTGGGCTTGATGTTCTCTCTGTTCCGCTGCACTTGCTGCAGATTTGTGTAAATTGGTGGCTTGATCCCAGAAATATCTTTTATAATAAGGTATTCTTCCTTTATTTGCTGGGACATAATTCTTTTGGTCCCATGACCCCCAAGATGGAGATGGTGTACTCTCTTCTTGTTCAAAGGTGTTAGGAGGATAATAATACCCACTGTTTTCTCTTGGTGGTGTTAGAGGAGGAGCAATGTTGTAAGGTGGGAAATGCTCTTCTGCGTGCCAGGGATAATATTCACCATAAGACGAATCTCTTTGTCTTACTAGGTTATCTGTGGAATGTTGAAGGTATTCTTTTGGCTTGGATGGATGACTGGGGGCATATGGGTATCTTTCACGGTATCTAACTTGACTTCCTTTGAGACTGGATTCCTTACCCCATGCATCAGGTCCCCGGTAAAACTCATCACCCATTGGGTCAACTGGATCCTCTTCATTGTCAGTTGATGGATGTCTCTGACCTGAAGGAGAATTCAGGGAATGTGATGGATTTCCTGGTTGACTTGCTGGTCTGAAAGTGCCAGGAAACTCATCTCCTTCATCCCACATATTACTTTTGGCATAAGGAGAGCTCCTCTGAGGATCATAGGGAGCATATTCAGGGTAGGGGACATTTCCTCTTGCTCCAAGGGCTGCATAAAGTAAAGATCCTTCCTGCCTTGTAGGTTCATCCTCAAAAATTAGAGATCCTTTTCGGGGGTTCCATATGTTGCTTCCCAGAAAAAAGGATTCTTTTGGAGGGTACGGACCTTCCTCAGTCTGATGGGTTCCGTGTTTCATTTCCGGTGGATTAATTTCAGAATCAGATGGACCTTTTCTTGGTTCTGAAACCATCCCCTTGGGAAAAGTTGATGCTTGTACACCAGCTGGGAATCTCCTGGAATCTACCCTTGGGTAATAATTTTCATGTTGGTCAACAGAATTGATACTTGGTACTGGAGGGCTGCCCTCTGGAGGAGTTAATTTATAATTTGATTTGTTGGTTTCATAACCTTGTGGGTTTCTCCAGGTGCTGGTTGGATCCCTTGTAGGAAAGGTTATTCTTTCTCTCTGGGTCACTGGATTCTCTTTGGGGTTTTGAATCTGCTCCTCTTTATGGGCAGTGCCAAGCTTGGGACCTGCTAACCCACCATTTATTTCTTCAGGTTGTTTGGTTGGACCCTGGGGTTTTCTTCTGTTATTTGCTGGATTAGATACATGATTAGGAGAATTGCTCTTAGAAATGGAAGGATAAGCTTTTTGGTAAGCTGTGTTTCCTGGGCGAACTATTTGCTTGCTTACATAAGCTAAATTGGGCCATTGGTAACTCCTTTGATTAGGATAATTTCTATAAAAAGGCACCGTCAGTCTAGGTCCTGCAGGGAAGCTTGTTTGACTCCATTGTCTGCTGATGGGAAAACCTCTTAAATTAGGATTTGGAGAGTTTTCAAGAATATTTGGCTGATATGGGCCAGGGGGAACCTGGCTTCCTGGTCCATCATGGCCAGAGACATTAACAGCAGGAGCCAACTTGATCCCAGGGTTCTGCACTTCAGCTTCCTTCCCTGTTGTGCTGGTCTCATTTCCACCTTGACTCCCTCCTGAGACAGGTACGGTTGGTTGAGTTGAATTGTTCTCAGGAACTGTGGAGTTAGCTAGAGGGGCTGCGGTGGTACTCTCCACTTTGGGTGGATCTTCCTCTTTGGGCTTTTCAAAGTCTTGTTCGAACATCTCTTCTGAATAATATGGGGGTCGTCCTCCAAATCCATGATATCCAAAATAGCCAAAAAAAGGATTCTGTAGGGAGGAAAGGGAAGTCAATCAGTCATTTATTTTTGTTGCTCATTGATGTTTTTATTTTTAATTTCTAATGTGAAGCAGGAATCCCATTGGTCACGTATTACATTGACTACTGCTCTCAAGAAGAATCTCTTTTCTTATATTAAACTATGTAGGTTGCATTGGGTGGTGACTAAAGAGTCAGCAAGAGCTAAATTCAAGTTTTGTCTCTGACATGTACTGGCTGTGTAAACCTGGGCAAATCACTTCACTTCTCTGTGCTCTGCATCAATAGAAGGAATTTCTTCACTTTCAAGTTCTTTATGCCAGTGCAATGAGAGGCCCAGGAACTATGGAGTAGCCATGAAACCAAAAATCTGGACCAAAACCCCCCTAAAAGCTTCCAAACTTGGCAGAAATTCAGAAAAAGCCAGTTGCCAAGTCGTTTGGATTGCTTAAAACATCTTCCACCATAGGCCACTAGCCATGTTAAGGCCCGTCCCAAGTGGAATTGTGAAGTAGGCAGAATTTGCCTTAAAGCATCCTCAGACTGCTCTTTGGGTGTCCCCTCCCCTCTCTCTCTCTCTCTCTCTCTCTCTCTCTCTCTCTCTCTCTCTCTCTCTCTCTCTCTCTCTCTCTCTCCCAGCATTCTCCCATCTCTTTCAGTTCCTACATCCCCAGCAAACCTTGAGTGAGGGGAGGAGTTGATAATTATTTACATCTTCACTACTTATTTCTCAGTTGTTCTCTCTGCTCAGGAAGTTTGCTTTTTAAGTCTTCTGATTATCTCCTGTTGGAGGAATTCTATGCACTGATGAGCATTGATGGGTGTAGGATTCTTGTAACAAGAATCTGCCTGAGCCCCTCCAAGCCCATCATGGGCAGCTGCCCCCTCTGCTAAGACTGCTTAAGACTGGACCTTGGTGCGGGCAGCTGGGTGGCTCAGTGGATGAAGAGCCAGGCCTAGAGATGGGAGGTCCTGGGTTCAAATCTAATCTTCCTAGTTAGGTGACCCTGAGAAAGTCACTTAACCCCCATTGCCTAGCCTTTACCATTCTTCTGTCCTAGAACCAATACACAGTATCGATTCTAAGACAGAAGGTCAGGGTTTTAAAAAAAAGACTGAACCCTGGTGATCACATTTATTTGGTGTTAATGTGATATTCAGTGCTTTCAGCAGGGAATATGGAATCAGAAACTCAGAATATGAGAGCTAGAAGGATGTTGGAGCTCATTTAATCCAGAGGAGGCCAGATGCAATTCTCAGAGGATGCCCCTGTATCCATAGTAACAGAAATAGCATATTGATTATTGTAGAAACTTCTTTGGGATAGAGAGAATGTATTCTTGTTCTCATTTTAAAATGTAAGAGCCATGCAGGTGAGATTCCATATCTAAGGTCACAGAGGGAATTAAGGATTGGAGCCAGGAAGACCCCGAAGATTTCCCAATCTGGTCCAAGTATACCCTGAGGTTTTCCTGCTACAACAACATCAACAACAATAATCATAAAAAAATAAAATCCTAGCTAGCATTTCTATATCTCCTATGCACTAGGCAATTTTCAAAAATATGTTGTCATTTAACCTGCTCAGCAAACCTGGAAAGGGGTTGCTATTATTTTCCTCAGACCTAATATTGAATAATATTGAACTCAGGGCTAATATTTATCCATTGCACCACCTAGCCATTTCTGATAGGTTCTTCCTACCTTCACTCTGAAGGCAGTACTCTTGGTTAAACACAACTATGATAAAAATAGTTTGCCTGGAAAGACCTCCAGGAATTGATGCAGAGTGAAAGGAGCAGAACCAGGAGAACCTTATACACAAAGACTGATACACTGTGATACAATCGAATGTAATGTTCTCTACTAGCAGCAATGCAATGATCCAAGACATTTCTGAGGGACTTATGAAAAAGGATGCTGCCCACATTCAGAGAAAGAACTGTGGGAGCAGAAACACATAAGAAAAACAATTGCTTGATCACACATGATTGGGGCTCTAGACTCTAAACGATCACCCTCGTACAAATATCAATATTATGGAAATAGGTCTTGATCAATGATACATGTAAAACCCAGTGGAATTGCTTGCTGGCTATGGGAGGAGAGTGGGAAGAGGGGGAGGGAAAGAACATGAATCATATAACCATGGAAAAAATATTCTTAATTAATTAATTAAAAGTTTTTAAGACTAAAACAATTTTAAATAAAATGAGAAAAAAATAGTTCACAATGACATTGCACTTTGCCGATTCTAAAGCTCTATGAGGGAGGTAGGGTATGTGTCATCATACCCATTTTAAAGATGAGGAAACTGAAGCTCAGAAGCATGAAATGGTTTCCCACAGAGATGACAGGTGGCACAGCTGGCACTGGAGCCTAGTCAGGCATTTAATAAAGCTCCTCTCTTATATTTTTCATAATGGCATTTTTAGAAAGAACTTGCTGCCATCTCCTTTACTCTCTCCCTCTCCCTCTTATTTATCCGTCTATCATCTATCATCTACCATCCATCCATGTATCTATCACTTATCTATCCAAGTAACTGTCATCTCTCAACCTACTCATCCATCCACCTCCCTCTCTCCATCATCTATTTATCCATCCATCTATAGTTTGTCTTTATTAACATCATCCTTCATCTAGATCTAGGCTGCAGTGGACTCCAAGTAGAACTGTAAACTAGCACGAGGCAACCAGACTTCTGTCAGGGTGACACAATTTAGAGAATTCTGATACCACTCCTTCTTTGACAGGCACCCAATTGGAAGAATAATGAATTAAAAAAAGGAAGAAGCTAGCAGGTGGTGTTCCCCCTTTAACCAGGAGCTGAATACTGGGTGAGTTCCTCCCTTGCCTGACCACATCTTCTGCTCCTATAGCGAGACTCCATAGCAGTGGGTTCAACCTGACCTGGGCTTCCTGGCCCAAGTTTCCCCCTCTTCCATAAGGTGGTGTGCTGGGGTCTCCTCTCCTCCGTGGCCTCCCATGTTTGACAGATCTTCCTGGACCACCATTTCCTTTTTTTTTTTAACCCTTACCTTCTGTCTTAGTACCCATTCTAAGACAGAAGAATGGCAAGGGCTAAACAATGGGAGCGTCACTTGGCGTCACACAGCTAGGAAGTGCCTTGCAGTTACATTTGAATCCAGGTCCTCCAATTCTGGTGCTCTATTTCTTCTTAGCCATACATTTCCCCCAACTTTTTAATTTCGTTTTTTTAGATTAAATTCTTATCTTTTTCCAATCCATGGAAAGCCATCATCTCTTGCTCCCACTTCCTCCCTGCCCCCATTGAGGAGAAAAGAAAAACAAAACTCCTGTTACAAACATGTATTCGACTAGACATTTAAAAGTGATCAAATGAAAGTATTTTTTCACTTAGATCTCTGATCCTGGCTCCGAGATCTCTCCTTCCCCTCTCCATCACAGCCTTCCTCAAGTGTACTAAAAAAGGTGATTTCAGGAGCCTCTTGTATTGCTCCTGTTGCCTGAATCCTTTTGTGGCTCTTGGTCTAGGGACTGGCTTTGCTAGTGGTAGTACTGGCTGTAGTGACAGGCGTGGAAGCTCCATTCCCATGCTTCAAGAGAGTGGAAAGCTAGCTAAGATAGGAAATATCTAATCAGCCAGATAGGTAGTCTTTCATTCAGAAGGATTTCACCAGGGACCCATAGAGCTCATGTCTGCCTACATTGCTGAGGCCCCAGAAAAGACCCAGTTATAGTAATTCACTTAAAAACATTTTTTTTAACCCTTACCTTCAAACTTAGAATCAATACTGTATGTTGGTTCTAAGGCAGAAGAGAGGTAAAGACTAGACAAGGGGGATTAAGTGACTTGTCCAGGGTCACATGGCTAGGAGGTATCTGAGGCCACACTTGAAGCCAGGACCTTCCGATTCTTGAGCTGGCTCTCCATCCACTGAGCCACCCAGCTCACTTGTTAATTTTAATGCTGATGACGTATGGATCTCCTGCTCCATAAAATCAGGACCTTAGACGGTAAGTTTGTAACACTAGCACGGGCCTGTGCTCAGGAGTCTTGGAGTCTAATTTTCACTTTTGTCATTAATTCAATGTGTAACTTTGGACAAATTATGCAGCCTTCCTGAACCTCAGTTTTCTCATTTGTTAAATGAGGAGAGTGGATGAGATGACCTTCAAATTCAGAGAGCCATGGCTCTAAGCTATCTCGGGTTCCTTTTTACTGTTTCCAATGTTGCTAGATGAAGAAAGTACATTTTGGATGCTCTTTGATTTCTCTCACAGGCAAAGATTAGGAGAATAAAATGGAGAGAGATTATGTGTAATAGCTTTTAGCTTCCTTGCTAGATTTTCTTTTCTCCACCATCTGATTTCCTTGGGCACAAAGGCTGATGTTTCTTGTATAGATTCACTGACTGTGGAGTGGCTTCCTTTGCAGGAACCCTGAACTGAAGGGGAATATTGGCCAGAGGGTTATTTCCAGTGATGGTCTATGGCTAGAACTCTACTTACCCCTCCTTCCTCATTGCTGACTGGTGGACGTCCATACCCTGGAGGCATACGCTGAAAGGGACAAAACAAGGTTAACTCAACTAAGAGATATTCCATGAGGCCAAAGAGAATCACTGCCATCTTTCTGGCCCTGTTCACTTTTGAAAGAATTGCCTGCTGTCTCTGTGCTAGTCACAAAGAATGGACTTATTCTACAGTTCTTCGTGACTCCATTTGGGATTTTCTTGGCAAAGATACTGGAGTGGTTCTCCATTTCTTTCTCCAGTTTATTTTTCAGATGAGGAAAACTGAAGCAAACAGGGTTAAGTGACTTGTCTAGGGCCACACGGCTAGGAAGTGTGATCAGATTTGAACATGGATCTCCCTGACGTCAGGCCCTATGCCACCGAGCTACTTAGGGGTGAGCAATCACATCAGGCATCAAATCAGAAATCAACTTTCATGTTCCTGGATTACTCGAGTTTAAATATTTGGCTGATAAGGACCGGCTTCATTCAGTTTCCCATTACCATACCTAACATTTATAAGGATGGGGACTGAGCCTGTGGTTTCATTAGCTTAGGTACTCCAGGTGAGGAATCTCCCTGGTGCAAATCCCTGGGAAGTTGTGATTTTCCCAAGATCATACAGTACATATGTGGCAGAGGTAGAACTTGAATTTAGGTTTTCTTGACTCCAAGCTCATCCACTAGGGCACATTGCTTTTGTGATTTGCTTTTTAATGATTTTAATTATTTGATCAATTTAAATTGTTTAATTGTTAAATTAAATTTTAAATTTAAATTTAAATTGTTAAATTTCCTTGGGCTCAAGAAATGCTTGGTAAACTGAATAACTAAAATGAAGGTAACAGTACCTAATTACCTACCTCACAAGGGTGTTGTAAGAATCAAAACATAGGTTAACTAACTTTAAATCATGCTATAAATGTAAATTATTATTTGAATAGCACTTTTCACTTTTTAAAGGGATCCTTTAAATCCTCTAAATAATTAAAAAGGATTTAGAATGATCTAGAAGAATTCAGAGCTTGGAATCAGTAGCAAGTCATCATCTTTTGACCTCACTTTCCCCATCCATAAATTGGATAGTAATAATAAGGTTTAAAAAACACTCCTGTTTGTTGTCCTATTTGATCCTCATAGCCACCCGGTGAAGTGGATGCTATTTGTTTCATTTAACAGATGAGGAAACTGAGCCTGACACAGATCAAGTGATTTGCCCAAGGTCTCACAGGAGGTGTCTGAGGCAGGATTTCAATTCTAGTCTTCCTGACTCCTAGTCTAGTGCTCTGTTCATTGCACCAGGTAGATGCCTCTAACACCATCAGCATTGATTTAATTTATTATCAGCTGCTGGTTGGAGTGCAACAAACTTCTGTGTGTTATGAGTGTAATGGCCTTGGACGTCTGGTGGTTTCTGAATCCTTGACAGTAATCAGAAATAGTTCTAATATATAATTTTACTGGTAAAACCAAAGGTGTCAGTATCCGTCCTCTCATAAAGAGAATGGCTTTGGGGTACTTTCTTCCAATGACCATCCCCCTTCATGCATATACATATACCCATGAGCCTCCAGGAGAGGATCTAATGATGAAGATTAAAATGGTTGTTTTTTATTTATCTGTTGAGGATCCCTTTACATCTAGGGTGACCCCAGGTATGGGAGATGTGAGGCTCAAGTGAAGGACTTGTAGTACAAATGCCCAGCAAAATGGATTTCCTTTCTGTGGTTTTAGCATATTTAATTAAGAACAACAAACACTTTGAAATAAGAATAACTGAATAAATTCTTACTCCATGAAATGGGTTGTTTGGTGGTGATGGAAAGCCTCCTGGATTATAAAGCTGTAAGTGGAAAAAAAACAAAACAGTGCCAAAGTTTATCAAGAAGTCACATTGATTGACCCTTACTGAATTATTAGTGGCCACAAGTGTCAAACTTATTGTTTTCTACCATATTTACTAGATCTCACATTTTCAAAGTGTATTTAGAAATCTTAATAATGCAAAACCAAATTAGGATGGGAGTAATAAAAAAATTCTTTTTGTATTTTAATTAGAATATTTTCAAACAGAAGGTCATTGGGAATCCAAATCAAAATTATCTTTGGAAAATGGTTTTAACATATATTAAATATATATATGTATGTATAAATTGAGTAATTTATATATTAAGCACAATTCTATATTCTAATATGTTTCTAATATGTTTAGAAATATGTTTGTATATTCTAATATATTTCCAATATGTAATTTAATAGTCTAACATATTTGTGTATTTCTAATATCAATTCCATATTCTAATTATAGTTTATTTCTAACATATAACCATATCTTTTCATATATTATACATTTCTAATATAAAATTCTATTTTGTGATAATAGATTTCTAATAGGAATACATAGTTATACATTTTATTGTGTATTATATTTTTATATTTCTACTGTATATGTGTATATTTGACTATACTTGTATATTTCTAATATATAAATGTATATTCTAATATATATCATATTTCTATATTTCTAATACATAACTATATATCCTAATGAATTATATTAATAAAATAATTATATATTTTAATATGTTATCTAATTCTCCATTCTAACATATTATCTTTCTAATATAATTTTATATTCTAACATTATTCTAATATATAATTCTATATTCTAATGTGATATTTCTAAAATATGTCTATGATTCTAATATATTTTGTATATTTTTAATATATAGTCTATATTATATTAAATTTGTATATTTTCAACATATAATTCTATGTTCAATATGGCATATATTTATTTTATAATACATAAAAGTATATGTTTATTCATAAATTTTACATATAATATGAATATAAATAATATAAATATAATACAAATAAATATCATTTCTTTTTCTTTAATAAATTTATAATTATATATTTGTTAATATATTTCTATATTTTGATATATTATATTTCTCTGATATGTCTATATTCAAATATATTTCTATTTAAAGTTTTATTCTAATATATATTCCTTTTTACATTATATTTTGACTATATAATTAAATATTCCGGTACAGTATATTTCTCTATTTCTAATATATTTTATGTTGCATATTTTTATATTTATAATATATAATTATATTTAAATGTATGTTTCTAATGTTTTATATTGTATATAATATGTAATTCTATATTTGAACATGCATTATTTCTAATATTCTATTTCTAGATTTCTACTATGTAATTCTAAATTCCATTATATATTCATACATATGGAATATATTTACATGTTGACCTATAGTATATATTTATTAATAATTTATCCATGGGGGTGATAGATTGCACATAGAGCAATAAAATCTCAGATTTCAAAGTAACCATAGATTCCATCTAGTCCAACCTATGCCTTCTACAATATCCCCCCTGATGATCCATCCAACCTTCCTTGCTGGAGGATTTACTTACACCTTCTGAGGCAGCCAATTCCATCTGGGCAGCTCTAATTATTGTATCAAACCAAAATCAAACTCTTGTTTGGTATCTGAAATGCTTTTCAACTTGCCCCATTCCTATATTTTTGTATTTTCTCCCCTCCACACATACTATGGGGCCATCCATTCTGGCCCTCCTTTTCTTTCTTTACACACAACAATCCACCCTTTATCTCCCAGCCTGACACAGGCATGCCTGGAATCCTCTCTCTTCACCAACACACATGGCCAAGACATCTTGTACCTTCAGCTGTGCAAGGCTCAGGTTTGATGTCCTTTCTAGTCTTCTTGTCTCTACACTATTTCCCTTATCCTTTACCCTCTGTTGTCTCCACTTGGCAGCTTTCTCAGGGGGATTCTGTGGTTCTAGATGTCTTCTATGTCCAAAGTTCTTTTCCTTAGGACTTTCATCTCCTAGAATCTCTTTACAACTGACCTCAAACACTACCTCTTCCAGGGATCCTTTCCTGGTAACCACAACTGCAAGTGTCTTCCTCTCTAAGGCCATCTTCCACCTATTCTGAATAAACACATTTATTTACATGTTGGTCTCCTCCATTCGAATATAAGTTCCTTGAAGGCAAAGATGGAATTTGCTTTTTATCTCCACAGCTTAGTAGAGCATCAGCCGCATAGTAAGCCTTCACAGATGCCTGCTAATCAATTAATAGATTGTCTCTATAAAACACTTTTACTCACTGGTTCTAGGTCTCTTCTCTGAGGATAAACAAAATAAGAGAAATCCCTTTTCTCCACGAAAGCCCTGCAAACACTGTTCTCCTTTCTCTCAGCTAAAAAGCCTCCATTTCCTGGACATATCCTCATCTGATAGTGTCTCTTGTCCCCTTACCATCCTGGCCATCCTCTCTGGGAAGGGTTCTGGGTTCCTTTGCACTTTCTGAAATGTGGTGTCCAGAACTGAACACATTCATCTATGGTTTATCTCAACACTGTTGTTGTTAGTCGTTTTCTGACATATCTGACTCTTCATGACTCCATTTGAGGATTTCTTGGCAAGGATACTGAAGTGGTTTGCTATTTCCTTCTCCAGCTCATTTTTCAGATGAGGAAACTGAGGCAGATTTAAGTGACTTGACCATGGTCTCACAGCTTATAAGTGCTGTAAATTGATTTGAACTCAGATTTTCCCATTGACTGCATTCCTCACTGCTATTTAGGTTTTAGTGCTCTGAGATACTCAATATCCGCAGTAGGAAGGCATAGGGAGAAAGATATGGAGCAAGAGCTACAAGCACAAGAGATAAGGTCTACAAAGCCCATCCTCCATAGAGGAGAAAATAAAAGGTGTTTAGGTAGTGTCTGAGCTCCTATCAGAGGTAGAAGACAGTTGGTGAGACTCCGAGCCATCAGGTAAGAATCTGGAAAGTTGATACATGGCTCAGCTAGGATGGTCTGTCATTCTGGACAGCCCTGGCTTTTGACCCCCTGGGAGACAGAGCCCAGAGCTCAGGTGAGGTGTTGATGTGACTTGGGCAGGCTCAGGTTCTGTGGTAGTCGAGACCCCAAGACAGACTACATCAAAGAATGATCATAGGACCATATCTTTAGAGTTAGAAGAGAACTTGGAATTGATCTAGTCCAACTCTTTCATTTTATGGAAGAGGAAACTGAGGCTCAGGGGAGTTAAATGACTTGCCCAAGGCCACACATCTGCTGTCTCACATGGGACAATTTAGGTTTTCCTGACACTGATAATGCCAAATAATTTAACCTAACATTTTAAAAATCTTTTTTGGCAGTTTGTTGAAGCTTCATGGATCCCTTTTCAGAATAATGTTTTTAAATGCATAAAAGACGTAGGATTATAAAGGAAACCAATTAGACTGAAATATAGTAAGGAAAATATATTTTTAAAAAATTTCACAGGGGGCCAGCTGGGTAGCTCAGTGGATTGAGAGCCAGGCCTAGAAATGGGAGGTCCCAAGTTCAAATCTGGCCTCAGACACTTCCCAGCTGTGTGACCCTGGGCAAGTCATTTAACCCCCATTGCCTAAAATAAATAAATAAACAAATGAATGAATGAACAAACAAATAAATAAATAGATAAATGGATGGATAAATAGATAAATGAATGAATGAATGAATGAACAAATAAATAAATAAACAAACAAATAGATGGATAAATAGATAAATGAATGAATGAATGAATGAATGAATGAATGAACAAATAAATAAATAAATAAATAAACAAATAAATAAATGGGTGGATGGGTGGATGGATAAATAAATAAATAATCAGATGGATGAATGAATGAATTCTGCAGACCCCAGGATAAGAACTCTTGGTTTAGAGGCACATTTGACCCTCTCTACAGCTAACTTCTATCTCTTGCCACCAGTGAAGAATACCTGATAGCAGACAGACACATCCCAGCCTTAAAGAAGCCATCATCAGGTTACTTGGGGAGTGGGTCTCATGCTCATCTCACCTAAACATGGGACTCACACCTAGGTAGCTAGCCAGGTGAGACTTTTTCAATTTCACCATACATCATTTCCCCCATTTGCTAAATGGAGAAAATAAAGCACAAGGAGGAGTGAACAGGGGCATGGTTGGCAGCCTTCCTTTGGTTTTGAAAGGCAGTAGGGTACAGTGGGAAGAAGATTTGGAGTCAGAGAACCTGGGTTCACATTTGACCTCCATCACCTGTGTAAACTTGGGTAAGCCCCCTCTCTGGGCATCAGATTGCTCATCTAGAAAATGAGTGGAAGGACTAGAAGACCTCCAAGGTCCCTTTGGGCACCAAATCCATTATTTATGATGCTATGATTTGATATGATTTTTGAGGAGTGGAGATTAGTGATAATATATTATCCAGAAAGTATTTTGAATGAATTAGAAAGCTAGAATGCAACAGGAAGATTTTAGTAGTGACAGTATATTCGATGGAGTTCGAATTTATATGAATTATAAGGCACAGTGGCTATCAAGATGACCTTACTCATCTCCAATATATACTGGTTATGTGGTAGCTCAGTGGTTGAGTAGATAGAGCTCTGGACCTGAGTTCAAATTCAGATTGAAATACTAACCATGGGTAAGTCACTTCACCTGACTTTTCTGTATCTGCAAAATGGCAATGATAACAATAGCACTTATGTCTAAGCGTTATTTGAGGGTAAAATGAAATAACATCTGTAAAGTGTTTTGCAAACCTTACTGTGTTAAGCAAATGCTAGCTATTATTTTCATCATAATCAATCATTATATTATTATGTAATATTTATCAATGTATGTCATACCATATACTATATTATGATAGTATTATTGCGAATGATGAGGTATCTAGCCTCTCAGTTACCGCTATCTTCCTTGCTTATATCTTGATTGTAACTAGTTACACATTTATATTTTCTCTCTGGGAGAATGTATCTTTTTTCCTTTCTTTGGGTCCCTCCCATTTAGCAAAGTACCTGGGCATATAGTGAGTACTTAATCTGTTTGTTAACTGACTCTCAGTGTCTTGGGCAACTCTCTTAAAACAGTAAATTTCAGAGAAGGTAATGGTTTGCATTGGAAGATGGAATTTCCTCATCTGGGAGTCTGGGAGTATTGTTTCCTTCCATCAGAATGTGAGTTCCTTTTTTGTAGTCCCAGGGCTTTGCACATCAAATTGCTTTAAAAATCATCATTCAGGGGGCAGCTGGGTAGCTCAGTGGAGTGAGAGTCAGGCCTAGAGACGGGAGGTCCTAGGTTCAAACCTGGCCTCAGCCACTTCCCAGCTGTGTGACCCTGGGCAAGTCACTTGACCCCCATTGCCCACCCTTACCAATCTTCCACCTATGAGACAATACACCGAAGTACAAGGGTTAAAAAAAAATCATCATTCATTTGTTCGCTGAATCTTATCCCTATTCTTGCTAAAATGTGGGCTGTGTCTACATAAGTTTTGTACATTTACCTGGTACCTTAATGTTAACAAAGCACTTACCTCAGTCAGGTGGATATTTTGAGTATTATTAGCCCCATTTTACAGATTAAGAAACTGAAACCTAGTTGAGAAAAGATGCCTCACTTAAGGTCACAGACTAAGCAAATTCTAGAGCTGGTTCTGAACTCAGTTTTCACCTAATCCCAAGACGGTTCCTCCTTCTTCATGGCTTGAGTTTGATTGACTGAACATTCAGTAAACCAACCCTTTGGTTTTTTTTTTTTTAATCCACATGGTGCCAGGTATCTGATTTGACGGATCATTTTTGGATAAATCACTGACTCTTCTAACAGAGCTGTGTTTCTGTCATGGTATAAAACTATCTAAGAAGCTCATTTTAATGAAAAAGGCAAAATGCTATTCTTCCTCTCTAGGGGTTAAACAAAAAGCCAGGACTCACTCACCTGTGGAATATGCCAGGGTGGCTGATGAAAAGGAAACATCCCATTGCCAAATGACGGGTATTGCTAGAGAAAGAGATTCAGAGAAATGAAAGGGTTTGATTTACTTTTTATTTTTATTTATTATTTATTTTATTATTTTACTTCATTGATTTATCTATCATCTTTCACCTTTATTCATTTACTGTTTGTTTATTCATCAGTCATTTCTCTTTATCTTCCACATCCTTACTTATCTAGATATTCATCTATTCACTTATTTTTATTTATCTACACCTACCATTTCTGTCTACTTATCTATCATGGTTCATAGCATGTAATCAACAACTCAAATCTCCTACAGCCTTAGAGGTAGCCAGCTGGTGCAGTGGGAAGAGTGCTAGGTCTAGAGTTAAGAAGATTTGAGCTTGACTGTGACCTCAGACACTTATTAGCTGGGTGACTGTAGGCAAGTCATTTCACTTCTGTTGCCTCAGTTCCCCCAATTGTAAAGTGGGATTATAACAAATAGCACCTGTTTCTTAGATTTGTTGTGAGGATCTCAGTAAATAACATGTGTAAAGCACTATGCTTAGCATAGTGCCTGACACAAGAGAGATGCTCAATGAATTCTTATTTCCATCCATCCATCTTGGTGGTCACACAGTCAATATGTGTCACAGGCAAGACTTGAATTTAGTCTTCCTGATTTAAAGTTCAGTTCTCTATTCTCTATGCAATACTACTCCAGGGAGGCCCATACTCCAGCTAAAAAATAATTTCAGTCCTCCCTTCTCCGCCAGTCTTTTTACTTTACTTTCCTACCTTTAGTCAAGACTCCACTCACCTGGTACACCATGTTGTTCTCCTTTATGCCTTGAATATTGAACTTCTGAAACATAGTTCTAGGTCTAAGAGCTTTAGGTCACAGGATTTTAGAATTAAGCGGAACCATATGGGTCATGCTGGATAACTCTCTCGCATTACTAATGAGGAAAGTGAGTCATAGATTGACTTGTGAAGGTCACACAGCAATCGAGATCTCTGAACTTTTGGTCCAGGGCTCATGACCATTCTGACTGGAGAATCTCTGTTTTTAAAAATTAACAACAAAAATCCATCTTCTCTCTCTCCCACCTTCCCCTCTCCCCAGTGAGAAAGAACAAAGTTTCTATTGCAAACCTGCGTCATGGAACAAAACAAATAAAAATAAAGACAGAGCAGCATCTTTGAATTCCAACAGTTTCACCCAAGTAACATGTTTTTAAATGGTCAATGACTTGATTCATTGAATAAATAAGTGGCTTCAGCACCATTTTAAGTAGTGCAGAAAGTATACTCAGGGGATAGAATACTTGCCCTGGAGCTAGGAAGACCTGAGTTCAAATCCTGACTCTGACACTGACTAGCTGTGTGATCCTGGACATATCTCTCAGCCTCAATTTCCTCATCTATTAAATGGGGATAATATATGTAAGACATTTTGTAAGCTTTACAGTGTTATATAAATACTATGACTAATCATTACTATTATTTAAATATGTGACAATTTAGTTCTAGCCACATCAGATAGTTTGATGACTCTTGTCTGGAAGAAGCATTGGAATGAGCAGGGGTCAATGAAATTTTCTCATTCTCCCTTAAGTACTCCTGAAATAATCAAGTAGTAAACATTTACTGGAGGCTGTTGATCCTCTTCTTTAGGCCGAGGGGGGCCTTCTGGGGGCTGCTTTGTAGGTGGCCTTGGTGTCGTTGGTGGTTTTGTTGGTAGTGGCTGGCTGGGTCTTGGGGTTGCCTGGCCTTCCCCTGCCTTGATCTGTGGTCTTGGTAAGTTTGGTGGCATGGGATTCTGGGGAAGCCATGCATTTGGTGGTGGCTGGGGCCACATTGGCATCTGGATCTGTGGAAACTGCTGAGGGAGCCGTATGTTGTATCCATACAGAGGACTCAGGTGTGCCATCTAGAAGGGGAAAACAATGGTGAAGGGGGTGGAATTGAAAATGAAGATTCTTTACATCTGGATTGCTATGACATTTGGTGACCACTAACAGCAAAGAGACCCAATCCCCATCCCCTGGTGTGAACTCCCCAAAACTTGAGCAGGGCGCAGGGCTACCAGGAAACCTCATGCAAGTCAGTTGGACTCTGGCAGCTGGGAAATCCTTGCAGGGGATTGCCAAATGAGAGTTTCATTTCAGAAATGCATTTAAGTTCTCAAAGAAAAAAAAAAGAGGAAGGGGAAGAAAATGATAGATTTTCTGGTTTGGTTGGTGGTTCTGCCAGCCTGTATCATTTGCTTCAAACTGTGTAATTAGGATTGCATAAGGAATTTATTTTGAGTTAGTATTACATAATGTGATGTCTACAGTGATGTAGATCAAGGAGAAAGGGGAGGGGAAAAGACATTAAAGGGAAGAGATTGTAAAGTCCGAGTAAATGGTGATTTTCCTTTTCCTAAAATAGACTTGTGGTTTTTTTTTTGTAATGAAGAGACCCAAACACAAAAACAAACCCAGCAACAGAGAAAAGAGTAATAGAAGACTAAGTCTTAGACAATCCATAAACTTGAAAAATCAGAGACTCCTAGATTCCTCTTGTCATCTGATTTGGGCTCCCACATCCTTCCCCTTCTTATCTGATTCACAACTTCCAGTCTTACAGAGTTCACTTGAGTAGTAAGAAGTTATTAGGGTCATATAGCCATGATGTGTTTGAGGCAGGATTTGAGCTCATCTCTTCTACACTATATTAGATGCCTCTCTGGACAAGGATCATGTCTCTCTGTTCTCTTTGGGTGGTGCCCACTTTAATAAATGCCTGTGGATTAAGAGGAAGAAGAGTAGGAAGCTAGGAAATAGTGGAGTAAAATTGTTCTTTTCTGACACCTTTACAGAGTAGGGATAAGGGGGGTTACATCAGGGCTTTGTCCCAGAGTGGCACAGGGCACATTTCATCCCTTTTGTCTTTTGCCATTTTCTGCAGTCTTTGAGGTCTTTTCCTGGCCCTGTACTATGTGATGCCATAGGGGTCCTGCCCTTCTCCCTTGCATCCTTCTGCTATTTATCCCTCTTTTCTCTCTACCTACAGGTTACTTGGTAAGACTGCCCTCCCTGTGACTAACTTGAGAAGACTGTCCTCTGTACCTGCCCCTAAGAAAATTTGCTCCAGGGGTAAACATTCTTAATTGCACGTTGGTCCTGGTGAATCTATTGTGTTATCATTAAAATAAGTGGGAAGGCAGAGAAGAACTTTTCTAGATAAAAATGTGAAGATAAACAGAAGATGGTCAGAAATCATTGAAAGGGAAACTTACGTGTGGCGAGTTCATGAAGTTGTACTGTCCATATCGCATCATCTGTGGGCAAAGAGGTCTGTTAGGAGCCCAAAGTAGAGGCTTTCTTTCCTTCTAACTAGCCACCTGACTCCGACATACCATAAGGACAGTGGCCTGATTTCAAAATGCGGTGTCTGTCCACACCACATGATTATCACCATTTGGTGAAAATGGCAGGATTTTTAAAAAATGAAATCAAAGGAAGTACTTGCCACAGAAAAATTGTCATAGATTAATGGAAAGGGAGGGAGGGAGGGAGGGAGGGAGGGAGGGAATAAACGTTTATTAAGCACTTAGTATGTGCCAGGCATTCAATGTGCTGAGTGCTTTACAAATATTATCTCATTTGATCACATCAACACTATGAAGTAAGAGCTGTTATTCTCCATTTTATAATTGAGGAAACTGAGATAAACAGAGGTTAAGTGACTTGCCAAGAGCCACACAACTAGCAAATGTCTGAGGCTGAATTTGAACTTTTCTCTTCCTGATTACAGGTCTGATACTTTATCCACCGTGCCATCTAGAACAGAAGCTCTTAATTAAGGATCTATTAATGTGTTAAATATGTATATTTAACACAAATGGTGGTCATTGCTGGAAAACTTGGCAGAGAGATTAATATGAAATGCCTTTAAAG
Organism: Gracilinanus agilis; assembly: GCF_016433145.1. NCBI lineage: Eukaryota > Metazoa > Chordata > Mammalia > Didelphimorphia > Didelphidae > Gracilinanus > Gracilinanus agilis. Next base: position 18,803,257 of record NC_058135.1, on the reverse strand, counting down.
ATGGCCCCCTTTGTAGAGACAGATCGTGAGGCTCATTGGTACTCAAGTGCCGGGGACACTGCAACAGCTTTCTGGGTTTAGTCAGGTCTTGAAAGAACAATTCTTATTTTCCTCAAGTGCCACTCATCTATAAGAGGCCCTTTCTGAGCCCCATCAGGGACTTTGGCCTTCTCTCCATTCCTCAAATGACATGTTTATTTTATATATACTTATACTTGTGTCCATGATCTTTCCTGATAGAGTGTAAGCTCCATGGAGACAAGAACTGCTTGATTTTTGTCTCGGTATCTTCTAGAGCAGTGGTTCCCAAATCTTTTTGGCCTACTGCTCCTTTCCAGAAAAAATATTACTTAGCGCCCCCTGTCACATACTATCACCATCCCCTTACAGTTATTCACTGCCCCCAAATGCACCTGTGGCCATCAATGTTCTCCTGGATCGCTGCAGCACCCACCAGGGGGCGGTGGCGCCCACTTTGGGAATCACTGCTCTAGAGCCTAGCATAATACATGGTACATATTAGATGCTTAATAAATGCTGTTAGAAGATTCATTAATTTTACTACTAAAGAAAGCAAGCTTCCCAATAATCTCTCCTGTGTTTCCTCCTTTCTCAACTTGCAGGATAAGGTCCTTATATATCTCCTCCCATCTCTAAAGTAATCCTTCCACTTTTCCCTCTCTTCCCAACCCTTCTACCCATTGCAGCTCTACTGACAGGAGAGGCTACACATACCTCTTCACTCTTACTGCCAAATCCGCCCATGCGAGGCATCTGCATCTGGAAGACAGAGAGCACCTGTGACACTTGTAGGAAAACATCCTGAAATGAAGACATGACTGCAGTTGTTCCCAACATAGAGCCCAAAGAACAGGAAGCTGTAAACTTCATTACTTACCGGCATGGCAATGGAACAACTGAATAGACTGAGAAACATCAAGAGAGTCTTCATCTTTCCCCTTGGGACCTATAAAACAAGGGCAATTTTTACATCTTGGGTTTATGGTTAGGGAAACTTGGTAGAGAGGCAGCCCAACGTTTAGCTGCTGGTGGAAGTGTTCCTGCTGCAGTATCCACTTTGGGATGACCTCAGTAGGCAGAATTGCTATTAAACAATCAAATAACAAAAAAGAAAACAACAGGGAGAAAAGTATGAGAAGATTAAGTCCTAGAGCAGTGATGGCAAACCTTTTAGAAATGGAATGCTGGATCCCACCCCTACTCCACCCCCCAGACCGAGTGCTGTACTGCCCCCCTAGACCACATGCTGTGTCCCCCTCACTCCACACAAGGGAGGGAGGAAGTGCTTCCATTGGACTGTTGGGCAGAGGGGTGGATCAAGTGAGAAGTGTCCTCAGCACAGCTGAAGAGGGGGAAAGGAACAGCTCAGCCAGAGTCCCTTTGCCTTTCTAGTAATGAACAGGGGATGGGGGTGGAGGGAGGGTAGGATGGCCATGTGCCCACAGAGAGTACTCTGCGTGCCATCTTTGGCATCTATGCCATAGGTTCTCCATCACTGTCCTAGAGAATTCATAAGTGTCAAAAGTCATATTTAGACTTGCTCAACCCATCCCTCCATTTTTTTCAGCTGAGGAAACTGGCTCAGAGATGTTAAATTGTCTAAGTAAGGTTGCACAGTAAGCATCAGAGGCAGGACTATTGGAACCTGGATCCCCTGATTTTCAAGTAAGTCTTTTCAGTGTATTACACTGCTTCTCATATTCTTAATGACTGGAAATTTTCATACATATATAATATACCTATGTGTGTATATACATTACATATTTTAAACCAATGTAATGCACTGAGCTTGGGGAACATTTTCCTAGAGATTGTAAATCATTATATATAGGGATAAGAAGATAGATTGGACCCATAATTTCAGTGAAAGAAGGACCTACCAGGTGAGGAAAACCCCTTTACCAGTTTGATCAGCACATATGGTCTTACAAAAATACCTGAAGTGCTGGGAGGTTGAGACACGTGCCATTAAATAACTAGCATATGTCAAGGTTGGAATTGAACTCTGGTCTTCTAGAGGACCAAATGGTAACCTCGCAAAGAGGTAAATAAAAATAGACTCATACCTGGAAGCAGAAAACCGAGGAGTTCTAATGGGGTGGCCCTAAAGAGGTGACTACATTTAGCTCTAACTTTGCCTTTTCTAATGCTTTTTCTCTGTCTCAACTTGGCTTGGTAGTGAACCTGGACTCTCAAAGGCTATTCTAGTGGAACAGAATCTCAGGCAGGGTCTACTGAGCTGGAAGAGCAGGCATGTCTACAACTGTTATCCGCAGACCCGAATAGCTGAGTCTGGAGAGGCTTGTCTCTTGGTTGCCTCCGTGTTCAATTACAGTAGGGTTGCTATCTGCATGGGCACAGGAAGGACCCATTCTGATGAAATCATGGCTAGAGCTAGAGACCAGAGCCATGATTTCATTGATAACAGGGAACTCCTTCTATTATTTCAGGTCAGTGCCTGTTGTGGGCTCCTTCTAAATAAAATACAAGAATGCAGTAAGGATCCACATATTCTTCAGTGTAGGCAAATCCCTGTGGGGGACAAAGACTAGGGCGCTGCTCAGGGATGCAAATATCACTTTCCCAGGACCACACAGTGATCAGAAACAGATTTTGAATTGAAGTCTTCTTGACTATCAGGCCAACATTCCACTTCCAGGCAAACTGAGGCTATGTAATATAAGTAGGAGCAATCAATCAACTTCTGTCAATCAAAGAAATTGGAAGTATCTCACAGAGCAAAAGGAGGTACCTGCCAACACTCACCCTCCCCGGTAATCATGTATGATGGGCAGCGTACTCAGAAATGAAACGGCAGGTGCAGTCATGTTTAACCCATGATTCTGCAGCTAGTATTTTGCTTGTATTTGTGAGTCATTGATTAAAATGACTCTGAAAATCTGTTTCTTAATTCAACAACAAGGAGGAAGCATAGTAAAAAGAATGCTGATTCTGGAGTCAGAGGATGGGGGTTCAAATCCCGAGTTCCATCCTTCCTATATATGTGACCACGGGACTTATCTGGGTTATGGATTCATCATCTGTAAAAGGAGGGAGTTGTAGTAGATGGCCCCTGGGGTCCCTTCTGGCTCTAAGAGCTAAAGACTAGGGGAGAGGGGTATGAGTCAAAATAAGACTGCTCTTCTGATTAGTATCTTTGCCTCAAATCTTGCTCTACTCCAGTCCATCCTCCATTCTGCTGTCAGATGTTCCAAAGAAAAAGATCTGATCAGGTCACCATCCTATTTAATAAACTATAGTGGCTCCCCATTACCTCCAAGATCAAATATAGAATCTGAACATAATCTGGCTTGCAAAGCACTGCAGGACTTGACCCCTCCCTTCCTTTCCAGTCTTCTTGGCCTTAATCCACTCACTATGATCCATTGATACTGACCTGTCCATCCTCGGTGCTTAGAATTCTTTCCTTTCTTATCTCCGCCATCTGACTTCCTTCATGTCTCAGCTAAAATATCACCTTCTGGGGTGGGGGTGGGGGGCAGCTAGGTGGTTCAATAGTTTGAGAGCTAGGCCTAGAGACAGGAGGTCCTGGGTTCAAATTTGACCTCAGTTACTTCCTAGCTATGTGACCCTGGGAAGTCACCTAACCCTCATAGCCTAACCCTTCCTGCTCTTCAGTCTTGGAGCCAATTTTGATTCTAAGATGGAAAGTAACAGTTTAAAGAAAAAAATATCATCGTCTACAAGAAGGTTTTCTGAGTCTCCCTTAATGAAAATGCCTTCCTGCTGTTGATTATCAACCTTTTGCATATATGTATATGTGTGTATACATATATGTATGTTAATATGTATCCATATATCATGTTTGTACATAGTTGTTTGTATGTTGGTTCCCCCATTAGACTGTGAGCTCCTTAAGAACAAGGACTGTATTTTACCTTTCTTTTTAACCAACACATAGTAGGTAATAAATATTTGTTGACTGATTAACACTCGTCGTACAAAGGAACTCATAATTTTGTAGGAGGTATAAAATATGTTATTTTACCTCATCATTCTTCAACTCTAGAGTTTCTATATAGTCCCTGTGCTTCTTTGCTAAAAACCACATACTAACAGTAAGTATAAACGTGTAGGAAGACAACTATTTTTATATCATCAACATGGCCAAACTTTACCATTATTTTTACTAAATTGAAAGCCATAGCCATATTTTTAGTTTATGAAGATGCATTTTCTCCATATATTTGTTACTGATTGCGTTCCTCTCATATTTAACCGGCAGCATGCCCATCTAAGCCTAATTCTGGTTATATCTAGGGCAAAATGTGCCCTCCCTTTAGAGAAAGTGAATAGGAAAACTTACCACATCAACTAGTTCAGGGGAAAATGTTCTGTGGTTGCCCTGATGCAGCAACATTCTCTGGAAAAGTTTTCATAAGCCCTTGAGAAAAAAAAAATACAGATCCAGAACAAGAAGAGGAATTGGAAAGAAAGAGATTCATGAATGAAACAGACCTCAGTTGAGATTACTTCTGGCAAATTCAAGATTCCTGAATTTCATCTTATCAAAGCCTATTTGATAAAGGCAGCCCCCAAATCACAGATAATCTGAAATTTCAGAGTAGAGCAATAGCTAAGGGGAGAAGAGAAAATTTGACAGGCACTGGATCAGAAGACATTTTCAGAGCAACATTGGCAAACCTTGACTATTATCATTTTTGAAGATAGTTTCTAAATAAGTTGGAAAGAAAAAAGTTCAAAAGAAAGAATATCTATAAAAACCTGGAGTTTACAGCTTTACCAAATAATTATTCTCTTCAAAATCCTATAGCAAGATCCTATAGCAATTAAATCAATAACACATCTATGAATCGATCCTATCAGACGGCATCGAATCATTTTCTTGTTTAATCTCTAATACTTACCAAAAGCCAGTCAGAAGCTGCAACATGAATGGAATACCCTGGGACGTGAGCCTTTGTTTTTGTCTTGTTTCAGAAATAAACTCAAGTGTCTAGAGCAGATAATAGTACAGATTTCAAAAGCCTGGGAGAAATTGAGGAGTGAACAATCTTTAATTCTTAATAAAGCATTCTTCATACAGGTTTCGAGTTATATAAGAAGTCTTAAAACCTAGATAGTTTTCTCCCTGTTAGAAAATTTGGATTAGCAAGGTCAAATTTAAAGCACTATTAAGACCTGCACAACCAATCGGCAGTGAGGGAAATGGTTTTACCCTCCCAAGGGTTTAAGGTTGAAAAACACATCCTATATAAGGTTGACAATGTATTATTATAAACATTTTCAAATCAAGTCTCTTATTATGTATAATAACAGGCCAGAAAAATGAGCTTACAGCAGTAACATTTGAAAGATGATATCAAATGATGATCTTGGATTTTCAATGTATCTACTCTATCAGAAACTGTCTAGGTAATGACAAAAAAGAAAGGCTCCCTATACACCAAAATATTCATAGCAGCACTTTTGTTGTAACAAAGAACTAGAAACAAAGTAGATACTCGTCGAGGGGGGAATTGTTGAACAAATTATGGTACATGAAAGTAATAGAATATTACTGTGTTGTAAGAATTGGGGGATATGATGAATAGAGAGAAGAAGCATGGGAAGACTTATATGAAAGATTCCGCCTTGGGCATTTTCTCTGGCTGTTTGTTATGCCTGGAATGGTCCCCATCCATGGCTCTGAGTACTGACCTCCCTGGCATCCTTTAAGATCCATCTAAAATCTTACCTTCTACAGGAAAGCTTCCTTAACCACTTCTAATTCCAATGTTTTCCCTCTTTTAATTGCTACCTGTTTTTCTTTTATATGGCTTACTTTGTAGATATTTGTTTGCATGTTGTCTTAGAATGTAAACTCCTTGAGGACAGAGACTGTCTTTTGTCTCTAATCCTCAGAGTTTAGCACATTTCCTGGCACTTATAGCTGCTTAATGTTTATTGAATGAATGAATAATCAGATGCAGGAACACAATATAAACACAACTACAACAGTGTAAATGGAAAGAACAATTAAAAATATAAATTGAATGCTGGGAAATCATAATGGCCAAACTTGACTCAAAAGAGGGCATATGAAAATGGCCCTATCTCCTTTCTTTGCCAAAAAGTCTGAAATAGTCTGGGACTTGGAGAGATTATCAGTATGCCACCCACAAACAGGGGCATCTGGAAGACCTTATCAACCTTTGGTAATCCTCATTCCATTTGGACTTCATTATATTTGGACTTTATTGTTATAACCCCCCCCCTCAATTTGTTGCTTCCCTTCTCATTTTGATTGCATTGGTTTTGTTTGTACAGAAACCTTTTCATTTAATATAATCAAAATTATTCATTTTATATTTTTTAATGTTCTCTGTCTCCTGCTTGGTCTTAAATTCCTTCCTTTCTCATAGATCTGACAATTATACTATTCTATACTCAACTAAATTGTTTATGATTTCCCTCTTTATATTTAAGCCATTTACCCATTCTGAATTAATCTTGGTATAGGGCAGGGGTCGGCAACCTTTTTGGCCATGAGAGCCATAAACGCCACATTTTTTAAAATGTAATTTCGTGAGAGCCGTACAGTGCTCACAGTGCCGCTCCTGTAACAGCACCTGAAAAAAAATTGACTTTGTGGCTCCTGCAGAAAGAGCCCTATCTGGCCCTCAAAAAAGCCAGATTTGGCTCGAGAGCCATACGTTGCTGACCCCTAGTATAGGGTGTAAGATGTTGAACTAAACCTAATTTTTCTCATACTGTTTTCCAGCAGTTTTTGTCAAATAGTGAGTTCTTGTCCCAAAAGCTGGGATTGTTAGGTTTATTGAACACTATCTAGCTACTGTCATTTACCCCATGTCTATTCCATTGATCCACCCTTCTGTCTCTAAACCAGTACCATATGTTTTGATGATCACTGCTTTATAGTACAGTTTGAGATCTGGTAATGCTAGGCCTCCATCCTTCCCATTTTTTTTTCATTAGTTCCCTTGATATTCTTGATCTTTTGTTCTTCCAGATGAACTTTGTAATAATTTTTTCTAATTCTATAAAAAAGTTTTTTGGCAGTTTGATAGGTATGGCACTGAATAAGTAAGTTAATTTAGGTAGGACTGTCATCTTTATTATATTAGCTCATCCTACACATGAGCAAATTATGTTTTTCCAATTGTTTTATTTGTGTGAAGAATGTTTTGTCATTAGGTTCATATAATTCCTGAATTTGTCTTGGCAAGTAAATTCCCAGGTATTTTATGCTGTCTAGAATGATTTTAAATGAAGTTTCTTTTTCTAACTCTTGCTGCTGGGTTTTGTTGGAAATATAATTGGATTTTCAATATCTTCCCTGGCAATGCCAAGTTCTAGGTGGCATATAACTCTCCATTTTATTATACCTTGCTTGTTAGTAATTATCAGAGACGTGTCGAACAAAGTAATTTCTATTGTCATATTTTCCAAGAAAACTATGATTTTTATATACTCAGTTTGGAGACACCTGTAGGAGGAGAACTTTTAAGTGGGAGTTTTGCTCTTCTGAATAAAATGCTTTTGAAACATAGTAAACAACCAACAATGGGAATCTCATTCCTTTTACTTCTTTCAATCAATTGTCTATTCATCAACAAACATTACGTGCTTAATGTATGTTTGGCACTGTTCTAGGTCCTGGGGAATACAAAGAAAGGCAAAAAGCCCTATTTTCAAGGAGCTCAAATTCTAGTGGGGAGGGAAGCATGTCAATAACCAGGAACACACAAACTATATCTAGAGTAGAGGGAAAGCAGACTTAGAGAGGAAGGCATTGTTAGCTGGAGGAAGTTGGAGGACTTCCTGCAAAAGATGGGATTTGGATTAGCAAGATCAAATTTTAGGCACTTTTAAGACCTACACAACCAATTGGTATTGCGGGAAATGGTTTTACCCTTTCTTTTTAAGGATTTAAGGTTGAAAAACACATCCTATGTAAGGTTGACAACGTGTTATAAACATTCTCAAATCAAGTCTCTTATTATGTGTAATAACAGGCCAAGAAAATGAGCTTACAGCAATAATATTTGAAAGATGATATCAAAATATGATCTTAGATTTTTCAATGTATCTTCTCTATTAGAAACTGTCTAGGCAATGTCAAAAAGGAAGGCTCCCTATACACCAAAATATTTGTAGCAGCACTTTTGTCATAGCAAAGAACAAGAAACAAAGTAGGTGCTCGTTGAGGCGGGGAAAGTATTGAACACATTATATATAGTACATGAACATAGTAGAATATTACTGGGTTGGGGGCAGCTGGGTAGCTCAGTGGATTGAGAGTCAGGCAGGAGGTCCTAGGTTCAAACCCAGCCTCAGACACTTCCCAGCTGTGTGACCCTGAGCAAATCACTTGACCCCCATTTCCCACCCTTATCACTCTTCCACCTATGGGCCAATACACAGAAGTTAAGGGTTTATAAAAATAAAAAAAATAATAAAATGAATGATACTTTAAAATGTGATATTATAAAAAAAAGAATTTTACTGGGTTGTAAGAATTGGGGAATATAATAAATAGAAAGAAATATGAGGAACCAATGGGGTGGGGCAAGAAGAAGAAGAAGAATTCCAAGCAAGGAGAACAACCAGTGCTATGGTATGGAGAAGGGAAATAATGTGCTGTGAATGGTACAGCAAATTGTGATAGGTGGCATAGTGGATAGAGTTTCACGCTTGGAGGCAGGAGGATCTGAGTTCAAATCTGTCCTTAGACACTTCCCAGCTATGTGACCCTGGGCAAGTCACTTGACCCCCCATTGCCTATCCTTACCACTCTTCTGCCTTGGAGCCAATACATAGTATTGACTCCAAGATGGAAGGTAAGGGTTAAAAAAAAAAAAAAGAAATGATACTCCATCCATTTCTACAATTCAGATGATATATTAGGATTAGGGAAATATTGAGAGGGAACTGTAGGTTATGGAAAGAAAGAGAGAGATGTCTTTCTTTTTCAAAATTCTTCAGACATGCTTCTGCCACTTGGAGGACTGTGGCTGGTGCCAGAAAGTTTGGAAACTGCTGGTACAACCCATCCACTTCACCTTTCAGGATAATTGGTCCCAAATCCAGGTGTGGCGCCATGAGTAAGTATATTTGGTTTGGATGGCTATGTGAATGCTACATTGAATAACATGAAAAAGATTCTGAAAAGGAGTCAAGATACAACTTGATTGTATTTTGGTAAAAATGAGACAGTTCCAATGACTCAAATTATCTTTAATTAGTAGTGTACAGTCAGGGGCCTCTAGGAGCTCAATGGATAGAGCCAGGCCTGGAGTCCAGAGAATCTGGGTTCAAATCTGGCCTCATGTGACCTTGGGCAAATCGCTTAATCCTTTTCTCCTGGGGAAAAAAGCGTCTGGTCAAGGAAGTCAGAAGCTATGTGGCTTTTTCCTTTGTTATACTTGTCCATCTGCAAACCATCATGCATATTTTCCCACACTATTTTGATCATCTTTATGGTATTATAATAATTCAGTATATGGGCTATCATGACATTTGTTTTTTATTAAAACCAAACAAATCCAGTCTTGAGAAAACTCATTTCTTTCGTAAACTTTTTACAGACTAAGCTAATGAAATTCTAGTCATTCCAATCTCTCCAATAACTTCTCTTATCTTTTCTTTTCACCCCCCCCCAATTTAATTTAATTTTTATTAATAAGCATTTACTCTCCTGCCATTCAACTTCCTGCATTGCACAACAACAATAATAAAAAGATAGCCCTTATAAAAAGTACACACACAATGACTCATCCTTCTTTCCTCATAATTTGTCCCCCAATCAGCCATGTGTCTTTGGGAAAGTCACCTCACATCCCTGCACAGTGATTTTCTCAACTAGGAAACAGGCAACTGCATTTTGTAGTGTTCAGTGGAATACGGGTGTGAGGGGCTTTTGAAGAAGGGCTATTCATCTGGAGTCAGTCTGTAGCAAAGGCCAAGAAGGATGAATCAACTTTAACAGCCAGTCAATGTTTACTTTGGAGCAGATAACTAAATAACAGTAAGTCTAACCTGCCTAAGCCTAACCCATCATTTCTCCCAGACAGCATCTAATCATGTTTTACCAGAGGTGTTAATGTCTTTTCTTTAAACAATTTTCATACTTCAAGTTATCTGCCTCACCTAGTGCCTTTGCTAATGGCCCTCTTATACCCTTATTTATAGTTTTAGCATTACACACATCTTTCTCCATTGCCCTCGCTATAAAATTGTCTTTTGCTGGTCTCTGGTCACGAAAGTCCTATAGAATTTATCCCTTCCATAGTGGTGACCTAAAACCTCAACTGATGGCCTGTTCCAATGTATCTATCATGGTATCTTCATCTGCACTTTGCTAGGAGAGGCTAAGCTCTGGAAGGTTCTACCAAGTTGGAGAGATTTAGAATACATGTCCATTGATGACTACATATGTTTCATTCAAGTTCCAGACCAGATAAATTCATAAAGGCTCACAGGATCACCCCTGAATCAGAGAATTAGAAGTGGAAGGGACCTCATAGGGTGTTTGGTCCAAAATCTTCAGTTTACAGATAAGAAAATTGAGGCTTAGAAAGGTTAAGTAACATCTTCAACATAATACAGACAATATCAGAGCCACAATTCAAATCAATGTCATTAGCCTCTGAAATCCAATGCCATTCCATTGATGTTATCTTATCACTAGGTGGACCACAGTGAGATCAGTTTCTCAACTGCGATGTTTTAAGATCTCCTAAATCAGTGATTCCCAAAGTGGGCACCACTGCCCCCTGGTGGGTGCTGCAGAGATCCAGGAAGGCAGTGATGGCCACAGGTGCATTTATCTTTCCTATTAATTGCTATTAAAAATTTTTAAAAAGTAATTTCCAGGGGCGTTAAGTAATATTTTTTCTGGAAAGGGGGCAGTAGGCCAAAAAAGTTTGGGAACCACTGACCTAAATCATTGAATGAATGAATGAATTGAATGAATAGCAGAGTCAAGATTTGAACCCAGGTCTTTATGACTCCTAAATTAAGAGTCATTTCCATTGTTCCATGTTGTTTTTATCAGTAAAGGAAATATGTTTGTGAATGAAATCAAAGAACCTTTAACTACTGCCTAGAAAATATTTAAGGATAATTGTAGGGCAAGGTTGGTACAAGGAAAAAGAAAGCTATGGTCTGGTTCCTAACACAGAGGGGATCAGACTTTTCTCATACATTCCAGGCCTTGTTACTGCCTCCATCCCATAGGAGGACTCTGGGGAAAATCTCTAAACACAAAGCTTAGGTATATCATGTGTAGAGTTTCCTTTGAAAAGGATTAATGAGCTCCTTTCTAGAAAAAAATATTTGATGTGTAAGTTGTAGAACAACTATTTATTTCTTCCACCACAAAAGAAATACTTGAAACACAAAAGACTAATAAATACACATTTATAAATACATTAAAAATTTAATCATGTCTGTTATACTCTTCTGAGAGGGAAGAGAACTTTGTGGGGCTGATGAATGAAAATTTCATATTTACCTAGGATCTGCACTATCTAAACAAGGGCCAGATCTGCCAGTCAGTTAGGTGGGGCCCTTAAATAACTTTAGGAATAGAACGGTTCTATTGGTGATAATTTCTTTCTCCTCTGAGAAGAGATATGGTTATAGGAAGCACTTCCTGCTGACCAACCAGCAACATCTCAGGTGTGCTCAAACTTTCAAACTCAGAAGATTACCTTCAGGGATAATGGGAGAATCCATTTTGGAGGAATGCCATCTAGCAACCTGGACTCAGGGGAGAAAAAGCCCACAAAACAAAAGCCACAGCCAGAGTTTGAGATCCAGTCTCATTGTCACCTAGGCAAGGACATGTTCTCACGTCCATGTGCTTTAGATTCAGGTGTTATTGATTCTGGCCATTCTGATTATCCCCAAATTAGAGGCGAGAAAACTCATGTTCCTCTATTATTTTAGTGATCTTTTCATGATCTACTTATTTCATTTTGTATCAGCTAATATACTTCCTACATAATTCCCTGATTTACCCATTTACATCTGTATGGTAAAGTTTGTTCAGCCATTTCTCAAAAAAATGGTAGCCACATAAAAGTAATGATTGTTACTGATATGTTTTGATTTTATATTACCTTCATTTCCTAATATATTTGTTCTTCTTTCTCTTCTATGTCTTGTAACAAAAAAAATAAAAAAGAGAGAGCTTTTAAAAAGGAGTTTAATTTTTAAAAAGTGCATACCTTAACTAAGTCTGAGGAATTTATGTGATTTTACTCACTTATAATCCTCTGTTTCTGCAGAGAGAAAGGAAATTTCATCTCATTTTTTTTCCAGAATAAGCTTGGCCCAATTTGGAATTATGTACAAAGAATGCCTGCCCTTTGATCCAGCCATACCATTGCTGGGTTTGTATCCCAAAGAGACCATAGATAAACAGGCTTGTATGAAAATATTTATAGCTAAGCTATTTATGGTGGCAAAAAACTGGAAAGTGAGGGTATGCCCTTCAATTGAGGAATGGCTAAACAAATTGTGGTATATGTTGGTGATGGAATACTATTGTGCTCAAAGGAATAATAAACTGGAGGAATTCCATGTGAACTGGAAAGACCTCCAGGAATTGATGCAGACTGAAAGGAGCAGAGCCAGAAGAACATTGCATACAGAGACGGATATACTATGGTAAAATCTAATGTAATGGATTTCTGTACTAGCAACAATGCAATGACCAGAGACAATTCTGAGGGATTTATGGAAAAGATGCTACCCACATTCAGAGGAAGAACGACAGGGGAGGAAACATAGAAGAAAAACAACTGCTTGAACACATGGGTTGATGAGGACATGGTTGGGGATGTAGACCGAAAAGGACTTGATTGATGACACATGTTAAAACCAGTGGAAATGCACATTAGCTATGGGGGGTGGGGGGAGTTTGAGGGGATGAAGGGGAAAGTAAAAACATGAATCATGTAACCATGGAAAAGTTTTCTACAAATAAATAAATAAATGAAGGCATGAATAAATGAATAAATGAATGGATAGATAAACAAACAAATAAATAAATAAATAAAGCAAAAGCAGAATAAGCTTGGCCATTATAATTACACATTATTGTATTTACCACCCTCCCCTCCCTTTTTTCTTCTTAAAACATTTACTTTCTGCCTTAGAATTGATACTATGTATTGGTTCCAAGGCAGAAGAGTGGTAAGGGCTAGGCAATAGGGATCAAGTGACTTGCCCAGGATCACACATCTAGGAAGTGTCTGAGGTCAGATTTGAAACCAGGACCTCCTATCTCTGGATCTCAATCCACTGAGCTAGTCACTACTCCCTTCCCTCCCTTTTTTTAGAGGCAGAGACCTGGTACAATGGACAGCGAGTGCTGGGCATGGAGTAAGGAAGAGCTGAATTCAAATTTTATCTAAGATACTTAGTTGCTCTTTGACCCTGGGTAAGTCATTTCACCTCTATTTGCCTCAGTTTCCTCAAAGTAAATGTGGATAAATATAGCATCTACTTCCCAGTATTGCTGTGAAGATAAAATCAAATAATATTTATTAGAAGAATTGGCATGGTTGGTGCCTGACACTTAATAAATGCTTGTTCCATTCCTTCCTTTTTTGTTCTTTCCATCTAAATGTTTGTTGTAGTTATTGCATATATTGTTTTTTTCATTTCTGCATTAGTTTATATGTCTTCCCAATGTTTTAAAAAATTCTTTCTATTTGTTTGCTTTGTTGCCACTATATGTATGTATCACAATTTTTAAGCCATTCCATAAATGATGGGTGCCTTGAACTACCAATTCTTTATATACCCCCCAAAAGTGCTGCTGCATTTTGGTTTAGATTATATCTTTCTTCCCATTCTGCCCTTCTTTGAAGATGGGGAGGAAGTTCTGGAAGATTGTAACAAGATGAAGAAAATTAATTCCAGTGTACACAGGAAGACAAAGTCTGTCCTCTGTGGATATGCCTAAGTACTGAGGAGCCAAGTCTTGGAGGACTCGTCACCAATGTGAGAAATATTTTTAACCACAGCAATTTATGAAGATGGTTTGCTAACTTCTGAATTCTCTTGGGAAAAGTCATGCCAATGTGTGAATTGAGTTTATTACAAACTTAGGTTCTCAAATCTGAATTAGATCTTTTACTTCTTCCCTGATTGACTCTTTCATATGTTACACAATTGCCTTTACTCTTTTCCCAATTCTTTTTTCATTTTGAGTTCTCACCTTTCCCCCTACTCCTTTCCTACCTGCTGAGAAGTCAAATGATCTGATAACAGATATATATATGTGAAATCAAGCAAATCATACTTATATATTAGCCATATTGCAAAAAAAAAAGCAAGACAAATAAAGTGAGAAAGTCATATTTCAATTTGCACTCAGACTTTACCAGTTTTCTCTCCAGAGGTTCTTTTCTCATCTCTTATGCACCACCTTTCCCTGTGCCTTCACACAAGATAACTTTATCTCCATCCTTACTGAGAAAATACAGACTTTCTTGAGTTTCCTCTTCTTCCCCACTCCATACTCCAAATTCTTCATTATCAAGCCTTCTTTCCTTTTTTGCTATAGTCTCTCTCTTAGGAAGAAGTGTCCCTTTCACCAATCTCTTCTCCTTATGTGCCATCTCTAGACTTATTATTCTGTATCAACTGAGAAGGGGAGGAGGGATATGAGATAATAATTGATTCAGTGAGTATTTTCTCTGTTAAGAATGGGGGAAGGAAGGAAGAGATAGAGGCCATTGCTATCATATGTCAAGTGAATGTGAGATGAAGAGGAAAGAAAAGAGGACTCATAGCAAATGTTCTTGGGTACCATTTTAAGATGGAAGAAAGAAGAAAAGGATTGGGACAACTGCTTTCAATATTGAGAAGTAGAATTGCCTTGATACTTTGAGGACCAAGATTAAGAAACATGAATGTATAATGGACCATGTCAAGACTGTTTTGTAACTTAATCTCCATTCATCAGTGTGTGAGGAGTACAGTAGGTGCATGGTGGTATTAATGCAAGTTTTGGTCTCAAAAAATGTGATCATTTATAACCCAAGGGACCTGATAGTGCAGAGATGACCTGGTTCACCCAGAACTTGAAATTGGAAAGGATAAAGAATGAAAGCAGAGCAAGGGTGATATCCTATCTCAAATCTTAAGTCTTTCCTTCCTCTCACTACCCAAGTCTCCCCCATCTTTCCAAGTCCATCACTTGATTCTCCTAATCCCACATGTATTTCTTCTCCATTTCAGAGACAAACACTTAGAAAAGGTCATCTATATTATCTGCCTCCATTTCCTTACTTTCTAGTCCTTAATAGCCAGCTATATGACTTCTGACTCAAGCACTGAACTAGAGCTGCTCGCTCCAAGGTGATCTCTTCCCTTTTAAATCCAATGGTATTTTTTCAGTCTTATTGGAAGCAGCACAGAAAAGTAAATAGGAAACAAACAATGCCACTATTCCACTCTACAGAGAAGTGACATAGGATCATAAGTATAAAGCCGGAAAGGACCTTTGAGGCCACTGAGTAAAATTCCTTCATTTTATAGTGAAGAAAGAGGTTATTTGACTCAATAAGAGTAACAGAACTAGGGGCAGCTGGGTAGCTGAGTGGAGTGAGAGTCAGGCCTAGAGACAGGAGGTCCTAGGTTCAAACCCGGCCTCAGCCACTTCCCAGCTGTGTGACCCTGGGCAAGTCACTTGACCCCCATTGCCCACCCTTACCACTCTTCCACCTATGAGACAATACACCGAAGTTAAGGGTCAAAAAAAAAAGAGTAACAGAACTAGTAAATGTTTGAGGTGGGATTTGAATCCAGGTTTTTCTGACTCCAAGACCAGTAACTTATCCACTATACCATATTCGTTGTTCTTGAGTTGTTTCAGTCATGCCAAACTCTTTGTGACCCCATTTTGGGGTTTTCTTGGCAATGATACCTTTCCATATCCACAGTATTGAACTATACTTGAAGACAGCCAGACATTTGTCTGATGGCTTAGTGCATAAAGGTAACCCTTTCCCCAATTGTGCCCTGCTTTTAAAAATCCTTACCTTCTGTCTTAAAATCAATAATGCATATTGATTCTAAAGCAGAAGAGTGGCAAGGGCTAGGCAATGGGGGGTTGTAACTTGCCCAGGGTCACAAAGCTAGGAAGTATCTGAGGCCAGATTTGAACCCAGGACCTCTCATTTCCAGGCCTGGATCTCAATCCACTGAACCATCTAGCTACCCCCAAACCACCTCCACCCTTTTTTTTTTGACCTGTTAGAGGGATAACAGCATTGACCCACCATTGTTATCCACTGTGGTCCTCTTGCTACTCTTGACGTCATCAGAATTTGTGTGTCTGCTTTTTCAGTCTGTCTAACCCAAGGCAAATTCTGAGATGAAGACAAAACCAGCCTAGACACAACTGTAGTTTTGAATTCAATTCTTTTCTATATACTTTGCAGAACCTGATTCCAAATGACACCTACACTTTCCTAGTTTGTGAATAAATTAGAAAGTAAATCCTCCTGGGCTTTAGTAAGTCCACAGCAATTTCCTTGAATGGACTCCTTCAAACTTGTTGTTAAGTCATTATAAAAGTGCTAGTTAAAACACCATCTTGGTGTAGAGAGGTAGTCAGAAAGATGCTGAAACCTGGGGAAAGATGAAAGGAAGGAGCTGAAAGCATCAGCAAAAAGGAGCTAACAAACATGTTTGGTGATGATGATTTTTGAAACTGGGAGTTTTTGTTTCTAATTTATATGTCTGGCTTCTGTGGAGCTAAGCTGCTGTTGCCTTCATCCCTCTTTCCCTCCCACCTCTATTGTTATGACTCAAAAGAGCACAGTAAACTACTGCTCATTCCTTCTCTAAAATGTAGACTAGATGGTCTGTTGCCTTGAATCATCATCCCAGTGGCCGTATGGGGCTGCTACCTTCAGAATTAATCCTTGCAAAAGTTGTGGAAAGAAAAGAGGCAGAAGGAGAAATCTACAGCCAAGGATTATCTCTAGGAGAATTTGTCCTGCTAAAAACAGGCCCATTCTGTTCAAAAAGAAGATATTTATGGAGACATCCTAGGGATGATGCAGCTACTTGTTATGATCCCAGAAAGTCTGTCTCATTGTTGACATGGAGTAGGTAGGGGGTTCACTCAGAGTCTTGATGTCTACGTGAGGCAGTTTTGAAGAGGAAAACATGATATCATTCATCCCTTTGTAGAGTAGCTAGGTAGATCAGTGGATGTAGTGCTGGGCTTGGAGTCAGGAAGACTCATCTTCCTCTATTCAAATCTGACCTCAGGTACTCACTAGCTGTGGGACCCTAGGTAAGTCACTTAACCCTATTTCCCTCAGTTTCTTCATCCATAAAATGAACTGGAGAAGGAAATGGATAAACCACTCTAGAATCTTTGCCAAGTAAACCCCAAATAGGGTCATGAATACAACTGAAACCACTGATCTATGAATCCCTCTGTAATATGCTGCCTTTCCAGGTGATGAGAAATGATAGAAAGAAATGAATTTAACCATTTCTTAAAATTTAGACTTGGAATATTATTGGTATAGGAATTTTCAGTAAAAAAAATACTCTCCTCCAGTGCAGAAGGGCAGTTTTGCTCCCATACCTTACCCCTTACTCAGTTAAGTTTCCTTTGTAACCCATGAAAAAGCAACTAACTTGGAGATTAATTGATTTGCTAGAAAGCCATGATTTAAAAAAAAAAAAGCCTAGATATCATGTTATAAGAAATTGTCGAAGAAAACTGCCCTGATGTTTTTTTTTTGTTTAATTTTATTCAAAGATATTTTATTTTTCTGATTACATGTAATAACAATGTTTAACATATATTTTCTTAAATTATAACATCCAAATTGTCTCCCCCTTCCCTTCTCTCCTTCTCCCCCTCCCCCCAGAAAAGGTAAGCAATTTGATCTTGGTTTCACAGATATTATCATGCAAAACATGATTCCATATTGGTCATTGTAAAATAATTTTTACAATGTAATTTTACATTCATGTAAAAGAATATTCATATAAAACCAACCCCCCAATAAAACTATAAATAAACTAATGTAAAAGGTAGTATGTTTTGATCTGCATTCTGACTCCAACAGTTCTTTCTTGGGAGATGGATAATATTCTTTGACATAATATCCTTCAGAATTTTCCCAGATCATTATACTGCAGAGAGTAGCTTTCAAAGGTGACTAACCCAGAACTCTATTTTTTTGAAAAAATGATTTAAATAAAATACTTTTTAATGGGTTCTAAAGTATTGTCATATTTTGAAGATAATAAATCAGTTGCCATTTAAAAGCATGAGGATGTAAGAATAATACTAAATTACTAAGGGGGCAGCTGGGTAGCTCAGTGGATTGAGAGTCAGGCCTAGAGACAGGAGGTCCTAGGTTCAGATCTGGCCTCAGACACTTCCCAGCTGTGTGACCCTGGGCAAGTCACTTGACCCCCATTGCCTACCCTTACCAATCTTCCACCTATAAGTCAATATACAGAAGTTAAGGGTTTAAAAAAAATTTAAAAAAATACTATGGGGGTAGCTGGGTAGCTCAGTGGAGTGAGAGTCAGGCCTAGAGACAGGAGGTTTTAGGTTCAAATCCGGCCTCAGCCACTTCCCAGCTGTGTGACCCTGGGCAAGTCACTTGACCCCCATTGCCCACCCTTACCAATCTTCCACCTATGAGACAATACACCGAAGTACAAGGGTTTAAAAAAAATACTAAATTACTAAATTGAAAAACTGCTTTTTAATTATTAAACTTAGTTAAATTTTAAAAAACTTAAATTAAACTTAAAAACAGAAAATTTAAAGACAGTTGATCATCATACAATATTGCTGCTACTATGTACAATGATCTGCTTATTTCACTCTGCAATGGTTCATGTAGAACTTTCCCAGTTTTTCTGAAATCATCCTGCTTATTATTTCTTATGCAATAGTATTCCATTACCAACATATATGACAATTTGTTCAGCCATTCTCCAATTGATGGACATTCCATTAATTTCTAATTCTTTGACACCACAAAAAGAGCTGCTATAAATATTTTTATACAAGTAGGTCCTGTCCTCATTTTTATGATCTCTTTGGTATACAGACCCAGTAGAGATATTATGGAATCAAAGGATATGCAATTTTATAACTCTTTGGGCTTAGTTCTTAATTGCCCTCCAGAATGGTTGGATCAGTTCACAACTCCACCAACAAAGTATTAGTGTCTTAATTTTACCACATGCCCTCCAACATTTATCACTTTCCTCTACTGTCATATTGACCAATGTGAGAGATATGAAGAGGTACCTTAGAGTTGTTTTAATTTGCATTTCTCTAATCTAGAATAATTTTTGTCATATGATTATTGATAGCTTTGATTTCTTTATCTGAAAATTTCTTGTTCATATGCTTTGAACATTTGTCATTTGGGAAATAGTTTGTATTCTTATACATTTCACTTAGTTCTCTATAAATTAGAGAGATTTGACTATTATCTAAGAAATTTATTATAAAATTTTCCACCAGTTTATTGTTTCCCTTCTAATCTTGGTTACAATGCCCTGATATTCTTGAACAATAGAGTAAAATAGTAGTTGAAAGAATCTACCAATCACTTCCTAAAATAAATCCCCAAATAACAACTCCCAGGAATACTATAACCAAATTCTAGAGCTCTTAGACCAAGGAGAAATACTACAAGCAGTCAGAAAGAAAGAATTCAAATACTCATGGAACCACACTCAGGTTTACATAGTACTTAGCAGCTCCTATATTAAGGGTTCAAAAGGCTTGAAATATGATATTCTGAAAGACAAATGAATTAGATTTATAATCCAGAACTAATCAAGATAAAAAGCATTCCTGAAAACCCCTACCCAACTTTTCTTACCTTACTTGTCTACTTACCTTACTCACTATACTGGTTAGGAACTATCTATAGCCATACTATTACAATATTCTTATGTAATAAAGTTTGTTTCCTCACCATGAAGTCAGTCTAAGCTATCAATTATTTGGATGAGACCCAATTGGCATTGTCTACATCATTTTTGGTCAAACAGTTAGAAAGAGTTAGAGTCTGAGGCTATGGGTAAGGATTAGGATTAGGCTGAGATTTATGGGAAGGGAAGGTTTAGGTTAAGAAAAGATTTAGGGTTTGGGTTAGTGTGAGAGATAAGGTTAGGGTTAGGAGTAGGGTAAAAGTGAGGATTAAACTGTTTTTAAAATGAGGGTAGGGTTAGGGTTGGGGTTCAGATGAGATTTAAAGATAAGGTTAGGGTTAGAGTTTAGGGATAGGTCAGGGTTAGGATTAGAGATTTAGGGTTAGGTTTGGGGTTAGGTTTAGGATTTGGGTTAAATGTCAGGTTATGGTTCAGATTAGGGCTTTGCTTAGTGTTAGAGTACATGTGAATTTAGGGTTAGTGTTAAGGTTAGAAGTAGGGTTAGGATTAGGATGAAGGTTAAGATAAGAGTCTAAGAGTATATAAGGTTAGAGTTACAGATAGGATTAGGGTTAAGAGTAGGGTTAGTATTAGAGTGGAAGTTAGGATTAGGGTTCAGGATAAAGTTCAGGTTTGGGTTCAGATTAAGGTGAGATATAGGATTAGGGTTTAAAATAGGGTTTGAAAATTAGGGTTAGTAGGTCCTGACCAATGACACATATAAAACCCAGTAGAATTGCTCATTGGCTCTGGGATGGAGTGGGAAGAGGGGAGGGAAAGAATATGAATCATGGAACCATGGAAAAACATTCTTTAATTAATTAAAATTTTTCAAATAAAAAAAGAAAATTAGGGTTAAGATTGTGGTAATATTTAGGGTGAAGGTAATGCTTAAGCTTAGGGTTGTGGTTATATTTAGAAATGGGATTAGGGTTAGGGTTGGAATTAGGGTTGTGCCCAATATTAGGGTTGAGCTCATGTTAGGGTGAGGGATAAAATTCAGGTTAAGATGTGGCTTAGGTTAAGGGTTGGATTAGGAAAAGGCTTAGAGTTAGGGTTTGCATTAGGGTTCAGTTTAGGTTTAGTATTTGGGTAAGAATTATGGTTGGGATTAGGATTAAATTTAAGGTTGGCTTTAGGGTTAGGGCTAGAGTTAGGGGCTGGAATTAGGTTGAGGGACAGAGGTGGGATTAGGGTTAATGTTTGGGTTAGGTTTAAGGTTAGGGTTAGGTTTAGGGTTACAGTTAGGGTTTGGTTCAGTGTTAGTGTTAGAGTTATATTTAGCTTTGGCATTAAGGTCAGAGTTAGGGTATGGTTAAGTTATGGATATCATTCAAATTAGGGTTTAGGGTAAGATTTAAAGTTAAAGTTTAATAGTAAGTACAGCTTTAAGGGTAGAATTAGTATTCTTCATAAGATTTAGTTTAGAGATCTTTTTTTTTTTAAACCCTTGTACTTCGGTGTATTGTCTCATAGGTGGAAGAGTGGTAAGGGTGGGCAATGGGGGTCAAGTGACTTGCCCAGGGTCACACAGCTGGGAAGTGGCTGAGGCCGGGTTTGAACCTAGGACCTCCTGTCTCTAGGCCTGACTCTCACTCCACTGAGCTACCCAGCTGCCCCCTAGTTTAGAGATCTTTTAATTCATGTTTTAGATTAAAATTCATGGTGATTTTAAATCCTTTCAATGAACTAAAGAGAATCACTTAAATTTTCTTGTGAAATTATGTCTATATTTTAAGGAATTTTAAAATTTATTTCTGCTCATATAAAAAGGCATATAACTATGTGTTTGCATATCATGTGTGCCTTTGTGACAAGAAAATTATAACTCTTATGATATGACTATATGTCTATCCCACTGGTTGGCATTTTCATTGAGGCATTATTATGAGTATGAATTACCCTGAGAACTAATTAATGAAAAGTAATATTTTTGGAAGACATACCCCTTGAAATGACAAGGAGCCCTGTAAAGGTTAAATTTAGTGGGTTGGACTTAAATTATGTGAAATAATGAATTATTATATCTCAAGTCTGAAGGTTATTAACAAAATAGAGTGGAAAGAATAAAGTAGAGAAATGTGAGAGCAGTTGGAGAAAATACCTATACTAGTCCTCAGCCAGGAGGGCTGGTAGTGAGTAACTAAGAGGCCTCCTCCAAGATGGAAGCTAGTCTCTTAGGAAACTAGGAAAGGAGTCAGTCCTTTTTACTCATCCAGTGAAGTAGTTCAGGAGTCAGAATCCAAGTTGATGCCACAATCAAAGCCTCAATCTCCAGTGAAGTTCCCTCAAAGACTATCTCCAGGAGACACTCTCCACTAGACTCAACTTCACCAGACTAACTGCTCAGGGATTTCATGGCTTTTATGGTGGTTTCCTGTTCCTGACTCTCTTCACCGGAGCCAATCACAGTTTCCAAATTGTCTAGCCCTGCCCAGGGGCAATATCTGTGGATACTTCTCACCTCTAAAGATGTTAACTATCCTCCTAGGATTCACACTGTTTCTGAGTTGTCATCCAGTTTGGGTCCACATGTTACTGGGTTATTACCCAGTTAGCACCTGGGTTGCACCTACTTGAGGTTAAGTAGGGGTGTATTGCTTTTGTTGATTAATTCAAAAGTAGACAAAGGAGAGTTAATCCTGTCCTCACAATCTAGTGAGGTACCTTGTAGGAGTACTTAAGTTATTATTAATCAAAGCTTTAACTCCAACTAGGCAAAGAGAATAAAGGATTCCCTTTTCACAAGTGTAAACTCAAAATAGACTAAGAGAACCAAGAATTTCCTTTCACAGCCCACCACATGATCTCATGACTTTAATTAATCTCACCCACTGAAGTGAATGTAGGATACAGGTAAGGCAATGGCTAGGTATAAGAGCTAGGGAAGGATTTAGGTTGAAGGTGAGAGTTGGGGTGAAAGTTTGTGTTGGGGTTTCCATTGAGGGCTCAATTTCAGGTTGGGGCTACCTTTTAGGTAAGGGTAAGGTGTAAAGTTGGTGGAGGTTAGAGTTAGGATTTAGTGTTAAGCTAAGGGTTAGAGTTAGGGATAAAATTAGTGTTGGGGTTAGGGTTAGGGTTCAGTTAGATTTAGGATGAGGGTCAGTGTTAAAGTGAGGATCAGTGTTAGGATTAAGATTATGGTTAGGGTTGGAGTTAGGGTCAGGGTCAGGGTTGGGATTAAGGTTAGAGTTACGGTTAAGGTTGGAATTAGTGTTAGGGTTTGGGTGCAGGTTAGAGTTAGGTTTGGGATTTGGGTTAGAGTTAGGGTTAGGTTTAGGTCAAAATCACCAAATTAAATATTGCCTTTTAAAGTAATATTTAATTTTTCCAATTTTGTATGACCATTTTTACTACTCTTTTTAAAAAATTTTTTTATTTAATTTATTAATTTATAACATTTCTCCATGTTTATAGGATTCATGTTCTATCCCTCCCCTCTTCTCACCCCTTCCCATAGCCCACACACAATTCCACTGGGTTTTACATGTGTCATTGATCAAGACCAATTTCCATATTATTGATATTTGCATTAGGGTGTTCATTTTGAGTCAGTATCCCTAATTATATCCTCATCTACTCATGTGATCAGGCAGTTGTTTTTCTTCTGTGTTTCTACTTCCACAGTTCTTCCTCTGAATGTGAATAGTGTTCTTTCTCATAATTCCCACAGAGTTATCCTGGATCATTGCATTGTTGCTAGTACAGAAGTCCATTACATTGAATTTTACCACAGTGTCATCCATCTCTGTGTACAATGTTCTTCTGGCTCTGCTCCTTTCGCTCTGCATCAATTCCTGGAGGTCTTTCCAGTTCACATGGAATTCCTACAAGTTCATTATTCCTTTGAGCACAATAGTATTCCATCACCAACAGATATCACAGTTTGTTTAGTCATTCCCCAATTGAAGGGCATACCCTAGTTTTCCATTTTTTGCCACCACAAATAGCGCTGTTATAAATATTTTTGTGCAAGTCTTTTTCCTTATGATCTCTTTGGGGTATAAACCCAGCAGTGGTATGGCTGGATCAAAAGGCAGATAGTCTTTTAAAGCCCTTTGAGTACAATTCCAAATTGCCATCCAGAATGGTTGGATCAATTCACAACTCCACCAGCAATGCATTAAGGTCTCAATTTTGCCACATCCCCTCCAACATTCATTACTCTGCCCTACTGTCATAATACTCTTTTGTTTATTTATTTTTTTAAAGCGATGGAGGTCAAGTGACTTGTCCAGGGTCACACAGCTAGGAAGTGTCTGAGGTCAGATTTGAACCTAGGACCTCCCATCTCTAGGCCTGGCTTTCAATCCACTGAGCTACCCAGCTGCCTCCATAATACTCTTAAAAAATTTTAGATCCAAATTCTCTCCTTTCTTATCCTCTTCTTTCCCTAAAATAATAAATGAATTTATATAGATTAAACATGTACAGTCATTCAAATCCAAAAATCATTCAAAAATGTACAATCATGTTCTGATCTCTATTCAGACTCCACTAGTTCTTTATCTGGAGATGGATAGACCCCCTTTTTAAAAAACTTCATCATAATCATGTGGAAAAAAGAACAAAAGTAGAACCACATGGCCAAGAATTGGAAATTAAAGAGTTGTCTATTAATTGAGGAATGGCTGAACAAATTGTGGTATATTATGGTGATGCAATACTATTGTGCTATAAGGAATGATGAACAGTATAATTTCAGAAAGAGCTGGAAAGACCTATGTGAATGGATGCAGAGTGTATTGTGGAATGATCAACTGTGATGGACTTAACTATAATCAGCAATACAATGATCCAGGACAATTCCAAGAGATTTATGTCAAAGAATGTTATCTGCTTTCAGAGAAAAAAAAGAACTGTTCGAGTCAGAATGCAGATGAAAGCATTCAGTTTTTCAGTTATTTATTTGGGTTTACGTTTTGGGGTTTTGGTTTTATAAGATTACTTACATGAATGAACAATATGGAAATATGTTTGCCTGATACTACATCTATCCAGATCAAATCACCTGCCAGCACCAGGAGAGGGGAAGGAAGGGAGGGAGGAGGGAGATAAATTTGATAATATAACTTAGGAAAGCTTGTGTGGAAATTTGTTATTATATGTTATTTATTGGTAAAAAATAAAATAAAAATCTGATCATAAAAAGGACCACAAGAAAATATGAATTCAGATGCATTCCTTTTTTTCTGGAGCTTTTTTCATCATAAACCCTTTTGAATTGTCTTGGATTATTATTTTGCTAAGAATAGCTGAGTTATTTATAAGTGATCATTGTACAATTAATATTGCTGCTACTGTGTATAATGTTCTCCTGGTTCTGCTCATTTCACTCTGCATCAGTTTGCATAAGTCCTTCCAGGTTTTTCAGAGAAGAGCAACCTAGCACAATAGAATTCTGTTGCAATCATATGTCACAATTTGCTCAGCCATTCCCCAATTAATGAATTTGCCCTCAACATCCAATATTCATTGTCACCACAAAAGGAGTTGCTATAAATATTTTTGCACATATAGGTCCTTTTCTTAATTTTTTAAAATCTCTTCAGAATATAGACCCAGTAGTGGTATTTCTGGGTCAAACAAAATGCATGGTTATAGAGTGCTTTGGGCGTACTTCTATATTGCTCTCCAGAATGGTTGAATCAGTTTATGACTCCTCAACAATATATTAAAGTCTCAATTTCCACACATCCCCTTTGACTTTTGTCTTTTCCTTTTCATGTCATAATTTCTAATATGATGTGTGGGAAGTGATATCTTGCATTTCTATAATTAATAGTGATTTAGAGCATTTTTCACATGACTATAGATATCTTTAATTACTTCATCTGAAAACTACTTGTTCACATCCTTTGACCATTTATAAATTGGGGAATGATTTATATTTTTATACATTTGAATCATTCCTTATTTGAGAAATGAGTCCTTTTTTAGAGAAGCTTGCTATAATTTTTTCACAAATTGCTATTACTGTGTATTTCTCTCCATCCTATTTCCCCCCTGTTTATCTCCCATTGTCTCTGTTCTTTCACTCTGTCCATCCTCAAAACTATATTGCTTCCTAGCACTGTTTTATCTAATTTGACCTCCCTTCTATCAGTATCCCTCTTCTGTTACCCCCTTCTTCTCCTACTTTCCCATAAGGAATTTGAACCTATTCCAGTGAAAGTAAATTTCAAGCACTCTTCTTACCCCGTCCTTTTAGGAATTCTCTAAATTTGTTTGAAGGAGAATTTGGTAGAGATCTCTGCCATCTTGGCTCCACCCCACCAAGTCTCACTTTACTTTTGGATAGCAGAGCTCCTTACCTGGACATAGAAAGAGGAAGCAGGGTTTAGCAATGGGGGCATTTTGTGAAAGAACAGAAGTAACTTAGATTTAGAATCAGAAGCCTAGGTTCAAATCTTACCTCCATCAGTGATAACTTGAGTGATCCTGAGCAAGACACTTCAGACCTCTGAGCTTTAGTTCCTACATCTGTAAAATAAGAGATTTTATTACTTAGCCTCTGAGATCTCTTTCAGCTCCACATCTATATTTCTATATGTGACCTTATTCAAGTCACTTGTCTCTGGGCTTTAATTTCTTCATCTATTAATTGAATAGTTTGGATATATAGCTTCTGATGCCCATTTCAGCTTTCAATCTAAAGTCGCAAATGAACTCTGTACAATAAGGAGATTGGACTAAATAGTCTTTGAGGTCTCTCCCATCTCTAAATCTATGATCCTAGGGACCCACTGAAGGCCCTAAAGGAATGATGGAGTAGAGAGGGAACCGAGGCCACAGATCTACATCACCTATTTGAGAATGCTGGCAGTGCCCCAAAGGAGAAGGATGGTTTTGTTGAGAGCTGAGTGTAACCATTCAAGAGGGATGGAGAACATGATGCAGAGGCTAGAAAACAAAATTTAGAAGTAGAGGGGCCAGATTCACATCCCTGTATCCCCAATGAGGACAATGACTATAGCTATAGACTTGTTTTATTATCTCATTTTATATAGTCCAAGGTTTTTGTCTTTTTGTTTTCACTGGCCCTTGTGGAGAAGGATAATATGTCAGAGGAAACAAGAGTTCAAGCTTCCTAGTATATCAATAGTCCAACAAATCTGGACCAGGCCTCTTCCCTAGTTGATTGTGAGACCCAGAATACAGGGCGAGACAGACTTTTATGCATTTAAAACAAGTAAAACCAATCAATAAAAGACATTTATTAACTAGGATAAAATATTAAGTAATCTGATTTCTAATTGGGAGAAATGTTAGAGACTTTCCAAGTTGGGAGGGGGATTGTGAATATTCCATTCCCAGAATTTAGAAAAAGAGGTATTTCTCTTTACCTCAAGAGTGTGTGATCAAGGGAATATGGAAACAATAACTTACTGGAAAGTACTGGGCAAGTTTTCAGCTAAGAAATATGAGTTTCTTGAAATGCATGGGTATGAGAGAACTTGCACCAGTCTTTGGATCTGACTGCATTTTTGGTCAATAGAACCTAGATCCTTAGTTAAGGATCTTTAAGCAGCAAAAGAAATGGTCCAGCTTCCTAGCCTTGAAGAAGCTACGTTCAAATAATACAATGAGATTGTCTCCCATTTCCCACAACTGAACAAAGTGTTTTCTCAAGGTAGAAATTAGACTGGACCCATAATTGAACAGAAAGGAAACTGAACCAGATCCAGAACTGAGCAACAAAATGAAATCAATGTGGTTCACTCAATACCCAGGATCATTCGCTCCAATCCCTTCAGTTCTCTCAATTTCCTCACTTGGGTGAGGAGAGTGTAATAGTAGGATTTAGATTTGAAATGGGAGTCTTAAAGTATTTGGGGACCTAACAGGACCTGGGCACCTGGGCAAATATTCACGTGCATGCCTAATTTCACACTAGTAAAATCTGTTAATTGGATATTTTTTGTTTATAAATTTCCATCAAAATTAAGATTGGTCATTTAAAAACTTTATTTCCTTAAAACTTTTGACTCTTTTGGTTGAGCACCATGAAGACTTTATCCACCTAACTACAGTGCAAGGTAAAACCAGACCAATGTTGTTTCCACCACCATGAAGTGTTATTTTTTTTCAGATGACCTTGAATATGATGAAAAGTTTAATAGAGAATTCTCTGAATTCATATTGGCACTAAAGGAATTCGGGGCTCACTTCATCTCATAAATTAAGCATTTCATTTGGGGCTGTGCTGCCTGTTAACAAGGAGAGAACTATGATGTGGGCTAAAAATAAAATGCAACAAAAATAAGGTTTGAAATAAGTACGAGTGTAATACTAGGATTTAGCTTTCAAATGGGAGACAAAAATTCTTTGGGTCCTAATAGGACCTTAGTGTATAATGTACTCATCTATGGCCAAAAAATTATCATTACAACGCAATATTTGGTCTGAAAATAACATGGAATCAAAATAAAGATTTCAATATACTGCAATATTCCAGGTGACCACAAGAGGGCATCAAAGAGCTAAATTCTGCAATATGGCTTTTCACCACGAGATGTCAATAAAAGACCGTACTATATTTTCTTCACTATCCTCTTTTGAACACCAGATGTCACTGAAGTCATAATAATGA
This sequence comes from Gracilinanus agilis, assembly GCF_016433145.1. Taxonomy (NCBI): domain Eukaryota; kingdom Metazoa; phylum Chordata; class Mammalia; order Didelphimorphia; family Didelphidae; genus Gracilinanus; species Gracilinanus agilis. The sequence goes on along the minus strand of NC_058135.1, from coordinate 18,774,702 downwards.
AGTTTTTGTGTAATTTATAATAAATGATTTAAAATTATTATAAAATAATTATAAATGATTATAAAATTAATTTTAAATTATAGCAAATAAATAATTGTGTAATCAGAAATTACAATAGACTGGTCAATAAACATTTATTAAAATTAAAAGCCTATGTGCCACACTGTTAAAAGTCCAAAATGAAACAGTCCCTGACCTCAGAACAAAGTTTATGCTCTCGATGGAGATAATCCGAATGATTAAAATCAAACTCAGCAAGCCCAACCCTTAAAAAGAGGCAGGGGACAAGTCTCAGCCTTCCTTTCCAAAGCTGATGTCACCATGAACTGATTTTCAGATATGTCCAATGTATTGATTCATTTTACTGATTTTTCTTTTTTCTTTATTTTTTTTTTCTTATGTAGGATGGCTCTCTATATAGTTTAAAGCCATTAAGACATGAATTAGCCATTGGTCAAGGCTTTTAGAAGAAATGAAAAGAGATTAGAGATTTCAGCTCTGCCAGCGACTCCAGTGTTTCCAGAAACACTGATTGATATTATTTTCTGCCATTCTCTGACCCAGACTCCTGTTCTTGTTGCCCACTAACCTCTCATCCTTAGTTTCCTCATCTGTAAAATGGGATTCCACATATATAAAAAATTGGCATTCCCTACCTAATAGGGCTTTTGTGAGGAAAGAGCTTTTTCCATCTCAAAGTTCTAGAGAAATATACGCTTTTCTGTTATTCTCTCCAACAATCTTGATTATCATTATCTCAAAGGAAAAGAATGAAAGGGAGCAAAAAGGAAGCTTGAGTAATGGGCAGGAAGGGAAGAAAAGTGAGTTCCTGAAGTACAGCAAACACCAGAGCACATTAAGCATGATCAGAGCCTGAGGCCAAGGAATGATAGGCTTCAAAGTGAGGTGGGAAAAAAATCATAGCATCTGGGTCAGCAAGAAAGAGGCAAGGGAGGTCCTAGGTTCAAATCTGGCCTGAGACATTTCCCAGCTCAGTGACCCTGGGCAAGTCACTTGACCCCCATTGCCTACCCTTACTACTCTTCTGCCTTGGAGCCAATACACAGTATTGACTCCAAGACAGAAGGTAAGGGTTTAAAAAAAGAAAAAAGAAAGAAAGAGGCAAGGACAGGGGCAGGTGGGAATGGAAACAGGAGAATGAGAAGGGATTTCCCCAACCACTCAGAGGAAGGGAGCCAGAGAGAAAAAGACTGCCCCAACCACAAGCATGGGACTGGTGCTGCCTCAAGGCTTCTGGAGAAACACAGCCTGCAGACATCAAAGAAATGACATCAAACTTTCTGTTAGGTCTGGTCTTTTTATCAGGAATGCTTAGAAATCTTCCATTTTATTAAATGCTCATACTTTCCCCTAAAAGAATAGAGTCAGTTTTTATGGGTAGGTGATTCCTGATCCTAGACTAAGTTCTCTTGCCGTCAGGAATACAATATTGCAAGCCTTCTTGTCCTTCAGTGCAAAAGTGGATAGATCCTGTATAATCCTTACTGGGGCTCCATGATATTTTAATTTTCTTTCTGGGTGATTGCAGTATTTTCTTTTTGACCTAGGAGCTCTTGAACTTGACAATAACATTCCAGGGAGTTGTCATCTGGGGATTTATTGCAGGAAATGATCTATGTATTCTTTCCATTTTTATTCTACCCTCTTATTCAAGAATATCAGAGTAGTTTTCTTGGATAATTTCTTGTAATATGATCTCTAGGCTTTTTTTTTTTTTTTTTTTTGGTCATGACTTTTAGGTAGTCCAATAAGTCTCAAGTTGTCTCTCCTGGATCTATTTTCCATGTCAGTTGTTTTTAATGAGATATTTAATATTTTCTTCTATTTTTTCATTCTTTTGACTTTGTTATATTGTTTCTTAATGTGTTGTGAAATTGTTAGCTTCTATTTGCCTAGATCTAATTGCTTTTTGTCCCCATAGAAATTTTTTTAGGTTTAGGAGTTTCTTTTGCTATTTACATATTTTCCAAGTCTTTTTAGTTTGTTTGTGGCCTGGGAATTCTGAAAGCTGATGATTCTGTCTCCTCTACTGATGGCTTGCAGGGCTTGGCACTATGCGCTATTTTGCCTAGGGCTAGGTCTTCACCTCAGCAGCACAGGCTTGAAAGAACCCAGTGCTATGGACTTCCCAGCCTCACTGAAGGCTGGTGCCTGGGCCTAGGACTTCAAGGTATGGGTCTGAGGTGCTCTGTTGTTGGTGTAGCTCACATTCTGGGATCCCAAAGTTGTCTTAAGCCCAGTTGCAGAAACTGGTGCAGGATGTGGGAAGTAGTTGGCCAGCACTCCTCTGTGTACAATTTTGCTTCTGGTTCCCCTTATCCTGTGAAAACTAACTCTCTCTGCCTACCTTTCAAGTTGTATTCAGCAGGAGACCCCCGCTCACTCCATCCTGTTGTTGATTTTTGACTCTTGTGATTTTGAGGCACTTTTTTTTTATTTTATAATTTTTATTTTTAGAAAAAATTTCCATGGTTACATAAGTCATGTTTTTACTTTACCCTTCATACCCTCGACCCCGCCCCCCACGCCATAGCTAACTCACATTTCCACTGGTTTTAATATGTGTGATCAGTCAAGACTTATTTACATATTATTGATAGTTACATTGGTGTGGTCTTTTCAGGTCTACATCCCCACTCATGTCCTCATCAACCCAAGTGTTCAAGTAGTTGTTTTTCTTCTGTATTTCCACTCCTGTAGTTCTTCCTCTGAATGTGGATAGTGTTCCTTTCCATTAATCCCTCAAAATTGTCTTGGGTCATTGCATTGCTGCTAGTACAGACATCCATTACATTCTATTTTACCACAGTGTATCAGTCTCCATGTACAATGTTCTTCTGCCTCTGCTCCTTTTACTCTGCATCAATTCCTGGAGGTTTTTCCAGTTCACATGGAATTCCTCCAGTTTATTATTCCTTTGAGCACAATAGTATTCTAGTACCAGCATATACCACAATTTGTTCAGCCATTCACCAATTGAAGGGCATACCCTAGTTTTCCAGTTTTTTGCCACCACAAAAAGTGAGGCTATAAATATTTTTGCACAAGTCTTTTTATCTATGATCTCTTTGGGGTACAAACCCAACAATGGTATGGCTGCATCAAAGGGCAGGCATACTTTTATAGTCCTTAGAGCATAGGGGTAGGTTCTCTTCCCAAATGAGTTCCCTGGGGCTCCTTGGTACTAGCTTTATTGCTGGCTTTGCAGAATCTTGCCTTTTTGTACCACTGAACAAAGATCCAGTAGTGCCCCAGGCTCAAAATAGACCTCCTTATTATGCTCCCCATCAAAAAGCCCAGGTAAAACACAATCTATGATGACAAGACCTCACCAAACACCACTCACAAGTCTGGACCATGCCCAACTCTTTGTCACCCAGCTCTGGTCAGTAATGCCCAGGCTTCTCAAGGTCTCCCTCCTATTCCTTAGCATTGCTGTGCAAAATTTATTCCCTAGATTCTTTGTGGCTACCACTGAATCTAAAATCTTAAAAATATGCTGCAGATTTCCAAAGCTCCCATCTAGTGATCCAGCTTTTGCAGACACCTCCATCAGAAGTCCATGTGCAAGGACAGGACCCCCAACAGATTCCATGTTGGTTGCTGCTTTTCCCCAGGAACAGAAACAAATGCTAGGAGAGTGTTTGTTCTCATTGATTCAAGCCATGCATAACAACTTAGTGAGGAAGATCACAGTTATGCTGGTAGAGATAAATAATTCAGAATTGCTGCACATGCTGCAGTCTCCAGAATCCCTCTAGTCAAAGGTGGAAGAAGCCAACACAGTATTACAAGCTCATCATGCCAAGAAGGAAGCTACTCAGAAGGTGGCTATAATTCCTGTTATCTCTTAGATCAGAAAAACTGAATACTCTGAAGTTTAACCGTTGCTTCATTAAATTCTCACTCAAAATATGGAAATATGATATAGGTAATACACAGGCTATTGTGCAATACATATTTCAGTGTTCATCATGTTGTGAAAGAAGAGACACATTGCTCATAAGAGGAAAAAACTCAAGAAGGAAATAAAGCAAAAATGGTATGTTTCCATTTGCATTCAGACTCTCAGTTCCTTCTGGGGCAGTGGATAGCTTTTTTCATCATGAGTTCCTCAGAGCTGATAATGGTTGAGTCATTTATGCCTAATCATCATACTTTATTGCTACTACTGTTATATAGGTGCAAATGTTGAACCCCTAGGTTCAGGAAGGAAACCTTTCTCAAGAATGAAAGGACTCCAAACTTAGGTTAAAAGTAAAAAGAAAGATTTGTTAGTAAGATGGGATTAATGGCCAGCAAGACAACATGAGTGGAACAACTCTGGGGGGTTGCCCTCCAAGACATGGCATGGCAACTATCGGAGTTGCTCCATGAGTACCCCAGATCAGGGATTTTTATATTCTTTAGTGTAGTGTGGACTTGACTTCTTGCACTCAGGCATTCAGTGGGTGGGGGGTCTGCTTGAGATCCTCAGGGTTTAGGCTATCAAGGTGTGACCCACTCTTTGTCTATCTCAACCTAAAGGATGTCCAAGGTTAATGATGGTCTTTGTCTCAGGAGTCACAAGGACAGGAAGGGGGAAGGGAATTTCCCTATTCACAGCCTGCCTGAGTTAAGGGGTACAGGGTCCCTGCCATCTCTGCACAATGCCCATGTCATCTTCCCCCTCTCCAAATATCTAAGGGAAAAGGGACAAAGGTCTCAATCTTCTGTAGCTTCTTCAAAGCTGGGAATGGTTGTATAGCTGTCCCTGCCTACATCAGAGAGAGAGAAATGCTCACTTTAGGCAAATGTCCAGAGATCCAGTCTGGGGGTGCTCCAATGACTCCAGTGAGGGCATTTGCCCTAAAAGCAATTATAGAAGTGACAACGTTACAAAAAATTGCAGGGTTTAAATCAGGAGATTTTCTGTCAAGCTGGCAAGATTAAAGAAACAGAAAATGTAAGAAAAGGAGTAAGAGATTTAAGAGAACCAGGAGGAAGGAGGGTCTATTCATTCCTGAGCATCTGTAGGCTTGCTCTTCTGGTGCAAGAGAAATTTGAAGTCCTCCAGTGGCTCACAGGAATAAGTGAAATCTGTTGCCCCTTCACCACCTGTTTCTGGGAGTGGTTAAAGGGTTTAATATGAAAGTTTAATATGCATGACTAGGATGTCAAGACATGGCAATTGCAGATTGCATGCCTTCAATAGAAGCCTTCTTCACAAATCCTTTTTTTTACAGATTATAATTAGAGCAATAAAAACAACAGGTAGAATTTTGTAATTACCAATGTTGGGAAGATTGATTTTGCCAAACCAATTATTGGAGTTGAGGGAAGTGAGAGATTCTTCCCATATAGAAGCAATTTTGCTAGGTTCCTGTTCATAGACGATTGGCCCAATTTGTTAATTTCTTACTGAAAATGCATGATATCTAATTTGCCATTGTGATGTCCCCAAGAACTTTTAATGTGTTGTACCACGGATTGCCATTCATAAGAGACATTATCATATTTTAAAGGTGTAATACAATATCCTGTTTGGTTAAAGTGGCATGGATAAGTGATCCTAGTGTGTAAAGCTTCAACCTCTTTTCCAAGCCAAAATAAGGCATCTTTCAAAGTCTCTAATTCATCTTTAAAGGCAAGGTCAATACTTTGCTGGGTGTGCCAAAGTTCAGAGGAATTAGATACAACTTCTTGTATAAAAACTTGGTTTTGTATAGAGTTAGACAGTGTTATAGATGCAGTAGTTAAGGAGGTGATAAGAGCAATTATGGAGACTAAAGCTCTGATAATGAATAATACCAAACGTTTGGAGCATGTATGATGAGATTAAATGCCTTTTGAACAAAATTAACAGTTGGAGTAGATGCCCAGGTTTCTGTGAGATTCACAGTTATTCACACCAGCGGTGGTTGGTACATGATAGCTACAAAAGCATTCTTTTGTTCAGAATTTATACATTGATTTAACTGGCAATTCAAGCATCGAAACTCATACAGTCCCCTTTCATTTTTAGTGATGGAAAGTTTATCTCCCGATAACATCACATCCTAGTTTCCTAAGAGATTAGCTTCCATCCTGGAGGAGGCCTCATAGTTACTCACTACCAGCCCTCCTGGCTGAGGATTAGCATAGGTATTTTCTCTAACCTCTCTCACATTTCTCTACCTTATTGTTTCCCACTCTATTTTTGCAAATAAATTTCTGACATGAGATATGATAACTCTGGCCAAACACTTTATTTCAGTATAATTTAAGTCCAACTCCTAAATTTAAATCCTACAATACTAGAATTTAGAGTAGTGGTTCCCAAACTTTTTTGGCCTACCACCCCCTTTCCAGAAAAAAAATTACTTAGTCCCCTGGAAATTAATTTTTTTATTTTTTATTTTTATTTTTATTTTTTTTTGTATTTTAAACCCTTAACTTCTGTGTATTGACTTATAGGTGGAAGAGTGGTAAGGGTAGGCAATGGGCGTCAAGTAACTTGCCCAGGGTCACACAGCTGGGAAGTGTCTGAGGCCGGATTTGAACCTAGGACCTCCCGTCTCTAGGCCTGGCTCTCAATCCACTGAGCTACCCAGCTGCCCCCTTAATTTTTTTATTTTAATAGCAATTAATAGGAAAGCTCAATGCACCTGTGGCCATCACCTCTCTCCTGGATCACTGCAACACCTACTAGGGGGCGGTAGCACCCACTTTGGGAATCACTGATTTATGGCATTTTTTGCATGACTATAGAGAGGTTTAATTACTTTGTCTAGAAGTGTCTGTTCATGTCCTTTGACCATTTATCAGTTGGGGGATGACTTCTATTCTCATATTCTCAATTTATTTCTCTATGTATTTGAGAAATGAGGTCTTTATTAGAGAGCCTATAAAATTTTTTTGCACCATTATGATTACTGTGTATTATTTTCCATCCTATTTATCCCTGTTTAATTTCTGACCTCCACCTCCCCTTTCCTATCAGCCCCACCCCACTTCTCTTATACCCTTCCTCTCCTATTTTCCTGTAGGGTAAGATAGTTTTCTATACCCAATTGATTGTGTATGTTCTTCCCTCATTAAGCCAATTCTGATGAGAGTTCACATGCTTTCTTCCCCGCTTCCCCCATTTTCCTTTCCATTGTGAATGCTCTTTCATACCTCTTTTATGTGCAATAATTTACTCCATTCTATTTGCCCCTCCTCTTAATGCATTCTTCTTCTTAATGCCTTAATTGTATTATATTTTTTATTTCATCCCATCATATTCAACTCACATGCTTTGCCCTCTATATTATAAGAATGCTCTCCCCATTTAGGTATCTAAGCAATTTAATGTTATTGAATATCTTTTGATTCTCTTTCCTGTTTATCTTTTTATGATTCTCTTGAGTCTTGTATTTGAGAGTCAGATTTCCATTCAGTTCTGGTCTTTTCATCAGAAATGTTTGAAAGTTCTCTATTTCATTGAATACTTGTGTTTTCCCCTGAAGGATGATGGTCAGTTTTGCTGGACAAGTGATTCTTAAAGTACTATTCTTTGCCCTCTAGGATATCATATTCCAAGTTCTCCAATACTTTAATGTAGATGCTTGTAAGTCTTGTATTATTTTGCCTGGAGCTCCATGATATTTGAATTGTTTCATTTTGGCTGTTTGCAATATGTTATCCTTGCTATCGGAGTTCTGGAATTTGGCCATTATATTCCTGGGAGTTATCTTTTTGGGATCTCTTCAGAAGGTGATTGGTGGCAGGGGCAGCTGGGTAGCTAGCTCAGTGTATTGAGAACCAGTCCTAGAGATGGGAGGTCCTGAGTTCAAATTTGGCCTCAGATACTTCCCAGTTGTGTGACCCTGGGCAAGTCACTTGAACCCCACTGCCTACCCTTACCACTCTTCTGCCTTGGAACCAATACACAGTATTGACCTCAAGACTGAAGGTAAGGGCTTAAAAAAAAAAAGAAGTTGATTGGTGGTGACTTCTGGGTTAAGATGGTGGCAGAGTAGAAGCAGGGTGACTTTCTCTCCTTACAAACAGATATAGCATACCTCCAAAGGACAAGAAAACAAAATCCATATGAAAGAAGGGACCCCACAATAGGGCGCAGTATCAAAGGTACGTGGGATTTGGGCACTTCCATGCTATAAGAGGGGGAAATAGCTCCCATCAAAATGTGAGTGGAACATCCCTCCCTCACCCCACCCACAGTACCAGAGGCAGAGGCTGCCCTCCAAAGTTAGAGCCAGTGGGGGCACAAAATCTAGCTCCTTGGCAGCTAACTGTCACCATTAGAAGCTTGCCCCTGAGAGCAGCAAGACCTGAAACCCCAGGTGGCTGGAAAACTCAGACCTTGGATAAGGGAGTGGGGCTGAGAGAGGCAGCAGCAGTGCTCAGCATGCTCAGACTCAGGGGAAAACCCCAGGTAGAGGAGCAAACATGGACCAAGTTCTGGGCTCTGGGCAGCTGGCTAGGAACATGGGGACTCAACCCTGAATACAGCTAGACCAGAGACCCCAGTAGGGTCCCCAGAGAAACCAGGAGACTCACAAAGTGGCCTCATGCAAAAACTGCTCCCTAATTCCATACAAAGAGAATCAGATTGCCTTACTCAGACTTCTGGTGGATAAACCACAATGATACCAAGCAAAGCCCAAGAAATAAACAAGACAAAGAAAAAACTCTAACACTTGTTAGCTTCTGCACAGAAAAAAAAACCAGAAAACAGAGGAGGACAAACAATTAAAGACATCCAAACCTTCCCCCCAAAATGAAAATGGGTCACAAGATCTCGAAGAGTTCAAATCTGAGATAATAAGAAAGATGGAAGAGATCTGGCAAGAAAATAACAGTTTAAAAGGCAGAATTTCACAATTGGAAAGTGAGGCCAGAAATCAAATGAATTGATAAGCAAATTGAAGACCAGAAATGACCAGGTGAATGAAGATTTGGAAAGACTTGCACAACAGCAAGCAGAGTTGGCGAGCAATCACAAGTGGGGAGAAATGAAAAATCTTCAACCCGTGGATCAGCTGATTATCAAAACTTGGAACGCCCTTCCTGTCACATACCACACACTGCAGCGTGTGAATATTGCTGTACTGACAATGTTTGGCTCTGTGAGCAGTCTTTCTCACATCTAAAGAACATTAAGACCAACCTAAGAGCACGTTTAACAGATGGAAGTCTCAATGCCTGCATGAAGCTTAACCTCACCACATATCAACCAGACTACAAATCCATCAGCAAAACCATGCAGCACCAGAAGTCACATTAATGGTAAGAAGTACTTTATTCATCATTGGTTAGCACATAATAACGTTATTAAAAATAGTTCAGAGAGTTTGCTCTTCATCTTGCTGCCAGCTGAAGCCTTTTGACTATGGCACTATCTGCCAAGATGCCTGAGGAAACGCAGACACAGGTCCAACCTATGGAGGAAGAGGAAGTGGAGACTTTTGTCTTTCAGGCAGAAATAGCTCAATTGATGTCTTTAATCATTAATACATTCTATTCTAATAAAGAGATCTTTTTGAGAGAGCTAATTTCAAATTCATCTTATGCCTTGGACAAAATCAGATATGAGAGCTTGACAGATCCAAGTAAACTAGATTCTGGGAAAGAGCTAAACATTAATATCATTCCAAACAAAGATGATCACACCCTTAGCATTGTAGATACTGGTATTGGAATGACCAAAGCTGATTTGATCAACAGTCTTGGTACCATAGCGAAGTCTGGAACCAAGGCTTTTATAGAAGCATCATAGGCTGGTGCAGATATCTTCATGATTGGTCAATTTGGTGTTGGTTTTTATTCTGCCTATCTGGTTGATGAGAAAGTGACCATCATGACCAAGCATAATGATGATGAACAGTATGCCTGGGAGTCTTCAGCAGGAGGGTCATTCACTGTTAGGACTGGTATAGGTGAACCTATGGGTCGTGGAACAAAGGTAATTCTGCATCTGAAAGAGGACCAAACTGAGTACTTGGAGGAAAGAAGAATAAAGGAAATCATGAAGAAGCACTCTCAATTCATTGGCTATCCAATTACTCTTTTTGTGGAAAAAGAACGGGATAAAAAAGTCAGTGATGATGAAGCAGAGGAAAAAGAAGAGAAACAGGAGAAGGAAAAAGAAGAAAATGAGTCTGAAGATAAGCCAGAGATAGAAGATGTGGGCTCTGATGAAGAAGAAGAAAAGAAAAGAAACATGGTGACAAGAAGAAAAAGAAGAAAATTAAAGAAAAATACATTGATCAAGAAGTGCTTAACAAAACCAAACCAATTTGGACCAGAAATCCTGATGATATTACTAATGAGGAATATGGAGAATTCTATAAGAGTTTGACAAATGACTGGGAAGATCATTTAGCTGTGAAACACTTCTCAGTGGAAGGACAGCTGGAATTCCGAGTCCTTCTTTTTGTACCACAACGTGCCCCCTTTGACTTGTTTGAAAATAGAAAGAAAAAGAATAACATCAAACTGTATGTGCACAGGGTTTTCATCATGGATAACTGTGAAGAGCTGATCCCTGAATATCTGAATTTCATTAGAGGTGTGGTGGACTCTGAAGATTTGCCTCTAAATATTTCATGTGAAATGCTGCAGCAAAGTAAGATTCTGAAAGTGATTAGGAAGAATTTGATTTAAAAGTGCTTGGAACTCTTCACTGAACTGGCAGAGGATAAAGAAAATTACAAAAAGTTTTATGAGCAGTTTTCTAAAAACATTAAGCTTGGAATACACGAAGACTCCCAGAACCGAAAGAAACTTTCAGAATTGCTGAGATACTATACTTCTGCTTCTGGTGATGAGATGGTTTCTCTTAAGGACTATTGCACAAGGATGAAGGAGAACCAGAAACATATCTATTATATCACTGGTGAAACCAAGGACCAAGTGGCTAATTCAGTTTTGTTGAACGGCTTCGGAAGCATGGTTTAGAAGTGATATATATGATTGGACCTATTGATGAGTATTGTGTGCAACAGCTAAAGGAATTTGAAGGCAAGACTTTAGTGTCTGTTACCAAAGAGGGTTTGGAACTCCCAGAAGATGAAGATGAACAAAACAAACCAGAGGAGAAAAAGGCAAAGTTTGAAAGCCTCTGCAAAATTATGAAAGATATACTAGAAAAGAAAGTTGAAAAGGTAGTTGTGTCAAATCGATTGGTTACCTCCCCATGCTGCATTGTCACAAGCACAAATGGCTGGACAGCAAATATGGAAAGAATTATGAAGGCTCAGGCACTAAAAGACAACTCAACAATGGGTTACATGGCAGCAAAGAAACACTTGGAGATAAACCCTGACCATTCCATTATTGAAACTCTAAGGCAAAAGGCAGAGGCTGACAAGAATGATAAATCGGTGAAAGACCTGGTCATCTTGTTGTATGAGACTGCACTGCTGTCTTCTGGTTTCAGTTTGGAGGACCCCCAGACACATGCCAATTGGATCTATAGGATGATCAAACTTGGTCTTGGAATTGATGAAGATGATTCAACTACTGAAGAAACCAATGCAACTATAACTGAGGAAATGCCACCTCTTGAAGGAAATGATGACACATCACGTATGGAAGAAGTAGACTAAAGTATTCCAATTCATGGAGCAAAAGCATGTTTCCTAGACAGGTGTTAAGAGAAAATACTTGATGTCTTCATTCCCTCTGATGTCTATTTTCAGATATGTTCTCTTTATTTTTGTTAAATCACTTTTTAAAAAAATGTATGGCATGAACATGCTGTTTAAGGGGAAATTTAGATTTCTTTTCCCTTCTAAGTATAATCAATATTGTGATACCTTAGACAATTCAAGCAAGAATTAGTAATCATTGTAGTTTACTTTGGTTTTATTTTAGGGAGGGAGAAATATCTTTAATATGTCCAGACATTGTAATCCTAATGTTAGCTCACTAACATTCTTGTGGTCTGATAACAGTATGTAGTTATCAGCTGAATAATGGAATTGAATTACTCCTTGGTCTCTAAAATACACTGTTGAGGTACCTTAAAAAATATTTCAGAGACTTATTGTACTTTAAAAGTGTTGTTCTTACACAAAATGCACCTATTTACTTGTATTCAGTGTTAAACATATTGTACGGCTCTCACAAAATTACATTTTTAAAAATGTGGCTTTTATGGCTCTCATGGCCAGAAAGGTTGCAGACCCCTGAAATGGTCTAAGATGAGACGGGGTGGGGAAAAAAGAGGGGGGTGAATAGGAGATGACACCAAGAGAAACTTGAATGAATAAGAAAAATGGGATATTCTATACCACACAAAGAGAGCATGGGAAGGGGAAGGGATGAATACTATTATAAGAAGGAGAGGAAGAGAGTGTTAAGAGGTACTATTTAAACCTTATCCATTGGGATATAGAATTCTATCTAACCCTACTGAGAAAGTCAGAAGGGATTAACCAAGGTGAGCAGGGAAGTGGGGAGGTCAAAAAAGGGAGGGGAGGAGAAGGGGGAGGGAATTCATTAAGCCTTAAAAATAAAAAGAGGGGAATAATAAGGGAGGGGTGGAAAGGGAAGTAAATCAAGGGAGGGGACAAGGAGTTCTAAAACAAACCACTGGTTTAAAAGGAAATAGGGTAAGAAGAAAGAGGTAGAACTAGGAGAGGATCCCAAAATGTTAGGGAATACACAATTGATAATTATAACTCTGAATGTGAATGGGATGAACTCACCCATAAAATGGAAGCAAATAGCAGAGTGGATTAGAAACCAAAATTCTACCATATGTTGCCTACAAAAAACACATATGAGGCAGGTGGACATACACAGGTTTAAGGTCAAGGGCTGGAGCAAAATCTTTTGGGCTTCAAATGAGGAAAAAAAGGCAGGAGTGGTGAAGCCGTCCACCAACTCCAGGAAGATTCCTAGTGGGTTAGACACTCAGAAAGGGGAACCAAGGACTGAGTGAAAATGGGTTACAGGTTAAGGACTAATGGAAAGAGAACGTAAGGCGAGAATAAAGACACACAGACACAGAAAGTTTTGGCATAAGGTAGACAGACAGCGAGTAAGCTCTGGTGGTCAAGAGCTTATATGGTTTGGAGCTCTGATGGTTCAGAGCTTCCTTGGTTCAAAGCTCTGATGGTCAAGAGCTTCTTTAACTGATTTCTTGTCACCTTTATTGGGGTTACAACAGTATGCGGGGAAGGGGAGAGCTCAGTGGCTTGATACATTAACATTATGAGGTAATCATCATAAAATGCAAACTGCCAAAACCTAAAACAATAGGTAGAGATAAGATCCAGATCTGGAGTGGATATGGCCTAAGGCATCTACTGATGCCTTACCTATGTTAGTTGATTAGTTAGATATGATACCTATGTTAATTGATCATTGAAGGTAAAGTAAAGAGACTGAGATAACTGACCTGTCTTCTAGGGTGTAGCCTTAGAGAAGGGCAAGGTCAATGTTCAATTTGACTCAAGATTACAGAGATCAATCATTAGCAGTATAAGAGTTGAGTTTTCAAGTACTCTTAAAATAATATCACAATTAATGTATACCTGGATTGCTACAAGTGGCGATCATGATTTCTGACAGTCAAAGTAAAAATAGATCTGATTAAAAGAGACAGGGAAGGTAATTACATTCTGATAAAAGGCAGTATAGACAATGAGGAAATAACAGTGCTCAACATGTATACACGAAATGGTATAGCATCCAAATTCCTAAAGGAGAAACTGGCTGAGCTCAAGGAAATAGATAGTAAAACCATACTAGTGGGAGATCTAAATATTCCTCTTTCAGATCTAGATAAGTCAAACCAAAAAATAAATAAGAAAGAGACAAGAGAGGTGAATGAAATCCTAGAAAAATTAGATTTAATTGATATGTGGAGAAAAATAAACAGGGACAAAAAGGAATATCCCTTCTTTTCAGCTGCACATGGTACATTCACAAAGATTGACCATGTAATAGGGCATAGAAACATCACAAACAAATGCAAAAGAGCAGAAATAATAAATGTAACCTTCTCAGATCATAATGCAATAAAAATAATAATGAGTAAGGGCACATGGACAGGCAAATCAAAAACTAATTAGAAATTGAATAATATGATTCTCCAAAACCAGTTAGTTAAAGAAGAAATCATAGAAACAATCAATAATTTCATTGAAGAGAATGACAATGATGAGACATCCTACCAAACTCTGTGGGATGCTGCTAAGGCAGTACTCAGGGGGAAATTTATATCCTTGAGTGCATATATGAACAAATTAGAGAGGGCAAAGATCAATGAACTGGGCATGCAAATTAAAAAACTAGAAAGGGAACAAATTAAAAATCCCCAGCTAAAAACTCAATTAAAGATTACAAAAATTAAAGGGGAAATCAATAAAATTGAAAGTAAAAGAACTAATGAATTAATAAATAAGACTAATAAATTGGGGATCCATTTTAAAAAACTAGGAAGCAAGCAAATTAAAAATCCCCAGATGAAAACTAAATTAGAAATACTAAAAATCAAGGGAGAAATTAGTAAAATAGAAAGTAAAAGAACTCTTGAATTAATAAATGACTATAAGTTGGTATTTTGAAAAAAAACCAGATAAAATAGACAAAGTACCGGTCAGTCGAATAAAAAAAAAGGAAAGAAGAAAACCAAATTAACAGTATCAAAGATGAAAAGGGAGACCTCACCTCTAATGAAGAAGAAATTAAGGCAATCATTAAAAACTATTTTGCCCATTTATATGGCAATAAATATAGCAATCTAGGTGAGATGGATGAGTATTTACAAAAATCTAAATTGTCTAGATTAACAACAGAAGAAATAGAATACCTAAACAATCCCATATCAGAAAAAGAAATTGAACAAGCCATCAAAGAACTCCCTAAGAAAAAATCACCAGGGCCTGATGGATTCACAAGTGAATTCTATAAAACATTCAAAGAACAACTAATACCAATATTATAGAAATTATTTGACATAATAAGCAAAGAAGGAGTCCTACCAAATTCCTTTTTTTTTAAACCCTTGTACTTCTGTGTATTGTCTCATAGGTGTAAGGGTGGGCAATGGGGGTCAAGTGACTTGCCCAGGGTCACACGGCTGGGAAGTTGCTGAGGCCGGGTTTGAACCTAGGACCTCCTGTCTCTAGGCCTGACTCCCAAATTCCTTTTATTACACAAATATGGTACTGATTCCAAAGCCAGGTAGATTAAAAACAGAAAAAGAAAACTACAGAGCAATCTCCTTACTGAACATAGATGGAAAAATATTAAATAGAATACTAGCAAAAAGACATCAGCAGAGTTCTGGGTTAAGATGGCGGCAGAGTAAAAAGCAGCTCTTAACCTCTCCTGACCGAAACACACAAAACTCCTCAAGGGGACATAAAAACAAGTCCAGACGAACGGAGGAACCCCACAACAGGGCACAGCGTGGAAGGTACGTGGAATCGAGGCATTTCCATGTTATAAAGGGGTGAAACAGCGCTCACCAAATTGCAGGCTGAGCAACCACCCCACCCCCACCCCTTCCACACACAACCACCTATAGCACCAAAGCCAGTTAAAAAGAAATAGAGCAAGTTTGGGGCACCCATCGAGTCATTGGCAGCTCCATGGCCTGTTCCTGAGAGCAGCAAGATTTGGGACCCCAAAAAGCCAAAGAACACGCCCAAAATCTGAGCGCGGGAGCAGAGCCCAGGTGCGGGTGGAGGCGTGGGTGGAGGCAGACACAGCCAGGAGCAAAAGCTCTGAAACCCTGAGTGGGGAACCAGCGTAGACGGGTATACGACTGTGGAAGCAGCGCCCTGAGACTTGTAAAGGAACCTCCGGCAGAGGATCAAGCAAAGGGGTCCACCAGGGGGCTTGACCTGGGAAAAGACCAGAACTCAGACCTCAGGAGCCAAAGGACGTTGGACAGACCCCGAGCGCGAGGATAAAGCTGAGAAGCTGCTGGGCTAATGATGGCTACCCAGACTCAGGAAGTTCAGAAGAGAAAGATAAACAAGAAGAAAAAGAAGTCTTTAACACTCGACAACTTTTACATAGAGAAAATCCAGACAACCGAGCAAACAGAAGAAGCGAACAAAGAAGCATCCAGACCCTCCTCAAATAAGGAAAACGGGTCACAAGCTATGGAAGAGTTCAAAACTGAGATTCTGAGGAAGATGGAAGAGATCTGGCAAGAAAATAACAGTTTAAAAGGTAGAATCTTGCAATTGGAAAGTGAGGCTCAGAAATCAAATAAACTGATAAGCAAAGTGAACCAGGTTGAAAAAGAAAACCAAAAGATCATAGCTGAAAACGAAAAGTTTAGAGCCGAAAACCAGTCCCTAAAGGCTAGAATTGAGCAATTAGAAGCTAATGATCTCTCAAGACAACAAGAACAAATAAAACAAAGTCAAAAGACTGAAAAAATAGAAGGAAATATGAAATATCTCAATGAGAGAGTGACAGACCAAGAAAACTGGTCTAGAAGAGACAATTTGAGAATAATTTGTCTTCCAGAAAAACCAGAAATTAATAGAAACCTGGACTCCATACTAAAAGAAATTATTCAACAAAATTGCCCTGAAGTCCTACAACAAGAGGGTAATATAGACACTGAAAGGATTCATAGAACACCCACTACATTCGATCCAGAGAAGAAAACAGCGAGAAATGTAGTTGCCAAATTCAAGAGCTTTCAAGCCAAAGAAAAAATCTTACAAGAAGCCAGAAAGAGACAATTCAAATATCAAGGAGCACCAGTCAGGATCACACAGGATCTGGCAGCCTCCAAGCTAAAAGATCGCAAGGCTTGGAATACAATATTCAGAAAGGCAAGAGAGCTGGGCTTGCAACCACAGATCAACTACCCATCAAAATTGACTATATATTTCCAGGGGAAAGTATGGGCATTCAACAAAATTGAAGAATTCAAAGTATTTGCACAGAAACGACCAGGGCTAAATGGAAAGTTTGATATCCAACCACAAAAATCGAGAGAAACATGAAGAGGTAAATAAGAAACAGAGGGGAAAGAAAGAAAACTTATAATTTTTAAATTTGCCTTTTTAAGGGCCTCAGTAAGATCTAATTATCTGTATTCCTATGTAGAGAAATGTTATGTATAATTCTCTGTAGTGAACTCTATTCACTATTATAGTATCCACTATTATAGTAATCAGAAGAATAATTCACAGGGTGAGGGTGGAACAATAATAATCTAAGATGACATGGGGGATGGGAAAGAGGGGGTGAATAGCAGGGGACACCAAGAGAAACTTGAGTGAATAAGAAAAATAGAATATTCTATTACACACAAAGAGGGTATGGGAAGGAGAGGGGACAAATACTATTATAAGAAGGAGATGAAGAGAGCATTAAGAGGTAATAATCAAACCTTACTCTCAGTGTAATCAACCCGGAGAGGGAAGAGTAGCTATACTATCCATTGGGACATAAAACTCTTATCTAACCCTTCTGAGAAAGTCAGAAGGGATAAACCAAGGGAAACAGGGGAGTGGGGAGGTCAAAAAAAGGGAGGGGAGAAGAAGGGGGAGGGAATTCATAAGGCCTTTAAAAACAAAAAGATGGGGAAAAATAAGGGAGGGGGTAGAAAGGGAAGTTAATCAAGGGAGGGGATAAGGCATAGGGTGTTAATAGCAAACCACTGGTTTAAAAGGAAACAGTATAAGAAAAAGGGGGTAGGAATAGGGGAGGATACGAAAATGTCAGCAAATGCACAACTGATGATTATAACTCTGAATGTGAATGGGATGAACTCGCCCATAAAATGGAAGCAAATAGCAGAGTGGATTAGAAACCAAAATCCTACCATATGTTGTCTACAAGAAACACATATGAGACGGGTGGACATACACAAGTTTAAGGTTCAGGGCTTGAGCAAAATCTTTTGGGCGTCAAATGAGAAAAAGAAGGCAGGAGTGGCTATTATGATTTCTGACAAAGCCAAAGTAAAAATAGATATGATTAAAAAAGACAGGGAAGGTCATTACATCCTGATCAAAGGCAGTATAAACAATGAGGAAATAACACTGCTCAATATATATGCACCAAGTGGCATAGCATCCAAATTCATAAAGGAGAAACTGGCAGAGCTCAAGAAGGAAATAGATAGTAAAACCATACTAGTGGGAGATCTAAATATTCCTCTTTCAGATCTAGATAAATCAAACCTAAAAATAAATAAGAAAGAGGTAATAGAGGTGAATGAAGTCCTAGAAAAATTAGATTTAATTGATATGTGGAGAAAAATAAATAGGGACAAAAAGGAATACACCTTCTTTTCAGCTGCACATGGCACATTCACAAAGATTGACCATGTTATAGGGCATAGAACCATTGCAAACAAATGCAAACGAGCAGAAATAAGAAATGTAACCTTCTCAGATCATAATGCAATAAAAATAATAATTAGTAAGGGCACCTAGACAGGAAAATCAAAAACTAATTGGAAATTA
>NC_058135.1:18697127-18751287 GCF_016433145.1 Gracilinanus agilis | reverse complement strand
AAGAACATTGTACACAGAGACTGATATACTGTGGTAAAATCGAATGTAATGGGCTTTTGTACCAGCAGCAATGCAATGACCCAGGACAGCTCTGAGGGATTTATGGTAAAGAACGCTACCTACATTCAGAGGAAGAACTGCAGGAGAGGAAACACAGAAGAAAAACAACTGCTTGAACGCATGGGTCGGGGTGGACATGATTGGGGATGTGGACTCGAAACTACCACACCAATGCAACCACCAACAATTTGGAAATAGGTCTTGATCAAGGACACATGACAAAACCAGTAGAAATGTGCGTTGGCCATGGGTGGGGGGAGTGCGGGGGGTGAAGGGGAAAGTAGGAGCATGAATCATTTAACCATGTTAAAAATGATTATTAATAAATTTTTAAATTAAAAAAAAAAGACATCAGCAAGTGATCAAGAGGATTATCCACCATGATCAGGTGGGATTTATACCAGGAATGCAAGGATGGTTCAACATTAGGAAAACCATCTACATAATTGACCATATCAACAAGCTAACAAACAAAAACCACATGATTATCTCAATAGATGGTGAAAAAGTCTTTGACAAAATATAGCACCCATTCCTATTGAAAACACTGTAAAGTATAGGAATAGAAGGACCTTTCCTAAAAATAATAAACAGTATATATCTAAAACCATCAACAAGCATCATATGCAATGGGGATAAATTAGAAGCCTTCACAGTAAGGTCGGGCGTGAAACAAGGATGCCCATTATCATCTCTATTGTTTAATATTGTACTAGAAACACTAGCAGTAGCAATTAGAGAAGAAAAAGAAATTGAAGGTATCAAAATAGGCAATGAGGAGACTAAGCTATCACTCTTTGCAGATGATATGATGGTATACTTAAAAAACCCTAGAGAATCAACTAAAAAGCTAATAGAAATAATCGACAACTTTAGCAAAGTTGCAGGATACAAAATAAATGCATATAAATCATTAGCATTTCTATATATTTCCAACACATCACAGCAGCAAGAGGTAGAAAGAGAAACATCATTTAAAATCACCCTAGACAATATAAAATACTTAGAAATCTATCTACCAAAACAAACACAGGAATTATACAAACACAACTACAAAACACTTTCCAAAATATTAAAACTAGATCTAAACAATTGGAAAAACATTGATTGCTCATGGGCAAGACAAGCTAACATAATAAAAATGACCATTCTACCCAAATTAATTTATTTATTTAGTGCCATACCTATCAAACTACCAAAAAACTCCTTTACTGAATTAGAAAAAACTATAACAAAGTTCATTTGAAAGAACAAAAGATCAAGAATATCAAGGGAAATAATGAAAAAAAAATGTAAAGGAAAGTGGCCTAGCAGTACCAGATATTAAACTATACTATAAAGCCGTGGTCATCAAAACAATATGGTAGGTGCAGCTGGATAGCTCAGTGGATTGAGAGTCAGGCCTAGAGACAGGAGGTCTAGGTTCAAATCCGGGCTCAGCCACTTCCCAGCTGTGTGACCCTGGGCAAGTCACTTGACCCCCATTGCCCACCCTTACCACTCTTCCACCTATGAGACAATACACCGAAGTACAAGGGTTTAAAAAAAAAAAACAATATGGTACTGGTTAAGAGACAGAAGGGATGATCAATGGAATAGATTTGGGGTAAGTGACATCAGCAAGGCAGTGTATGATAAACCCAAAGAGCCCAACTTTGGGGACAAAAATCCACTATTTGACAAAAACTGTTGGGAAAATTTGAAAACAATATGGGAGATTAGGTTTAGATCAACATCTCACACCCTACATCAAGATAAATACAGAATGGGTGAATGACCTGAATATAAAGAGGGAAAGTATAAATAAATGTAGTGAACACACAATAGTATCCTTGTCAGATCTCTGGGAAAGGAAAGATTTTAAAACCAAGCAAGATTTAGAGAAAATTACAAATTGTAAGATAAATGATTTTGATTATACAAAATTAAAAAGCTTTTGTACAAACAAAAACAATGCAACCAAAATCAGAAGGGAAAAAACAAATTTGGAAAAAATCTTTATAACAAAAAAACTCTGACAGGGGTCTCATTACTCAAACATACAAGGAGTTAAATCAATTGTATAAAAAAAATCAAGCCATTCCCCAATTGATAAATGGACAAGGGACATGAGGCAATTTTCTGAT
Organism: Gracilinanus agilis; assembly: GCF_016433145.1. Classification (NCBI taxonomy): domain Eukaryota; kingdom Metazoa; phylum Chordata; class Mammalia; order Didelphimorphia; family Didelphidae; genus Gracilinanus; species Gracilinanus agilis. The sequence continues at coordinate 18,749,101 of NC_058135.1, read as the reverse complement.
AAAGAAATCAAAACTATCAATAAGGACAGGAGAAAGTGTTCTAAATCTCTAATAATTAGAGAAATGCAAATCAAAACAACACTGAGGTATCACCTCACACCTAGCAGATTGGCTAAAATGATAGTAGGAGAGAATAATGAATGTTGGAGGGGATGTGGCCAAATTGGGACATTAATGCGCTGCTAGTAGAGTTGTGAACTGATCCAACCATTCTGGATGGCAATTTGGAACTATGCCCAAAGAGCTCTAAAAGATTGCCTGCCCTTTGATCCAGCCATACCATTGCTGGGTTTGTACCCCAAAGAGATCATAGATAAACAGACTTGTATGAAAATATTTATAGCTGTGCTTTTTGTGGTGGCAAAAAACTGGAAAACAAAGGGATGCCCTTCAATTGGGGAATGGCTAAACAAATTGTGGTATATGATGGTGACGGAATACTATTGTGCTCAAAGGAATAATAAACTGGAGGAATTCCATGTGAACTGGAAAGACCTCCAGGAATTGATGCAGAGTGAAAGGAGCAGAGCCATAAGAACACTGTATACAAAGACTGATATACTGTGGTAAAATTGAATGTAATGGACTTCTGTACTGGCAGCAATGCAATGATCCAGGACAATTCTGAGGGATTTATGAAAAAGAACGCTACCCACATTCAGAGGAAGAACTTCAGGAATGGAAACACAGAAGAAAAACAACCACTTGAACACATGGTTTGGTGCAGGCATGGTTGGGGACACTAAACGACCACACCAATGCAATTATCAATAATATGTAAATAAGTCTTGATTAATCGCACATGTTAAAACCAGTGGAAATGTATGTTGGATAAGGGGGGCTGTTTGAAGGGGGGTAAAGGGGAAAGTGAAAACAAGAATCATGTAACCATGGAAAATTTTTCTAAAAAAAAATATTTTTAAAAAAAGAAGGTGATTGGTGGATTCTTACAATTTCACGTTTACCCTCTGGTTCTAGAATATCAGGGTATTTTTCCTTGATACTTTCTTGCAAGTTGAGATCTAAGCTCTTTTTGTGATTGTGGCTTTCAGGAGTTTAGTAATTCTTAGATTATCTTTCCTGGATTGGTTTTTCAGGTCAATTGTTTTTCCAGTAAAGTATTTCTTCTATTTTTTCATTTTTTGACTTATTTCTTGATGTTTCCTGGAGTCATTAACTTCCACTTGCCCAATTCTAATTTTTAAAGCATGATTTTCTGGAGTGAGTTTTTGTATCTCCTTTTCCATTCGGCCAATTTGTAAAGAGTTCTTTTCCTCAGTGAATTTTTGTACCTCTTCTTTCAAAAGGCCAATTCTGTCTTTCAAGATCTTTTCCTCTAATGCATTTCTGTTTATCTTTTTCCATTTGGCCTATTCTGCTTAAAGTACTAATGTCTTCAGGATTTTTGTGCTGCCTTTACCAAGCTGTTGACTTTTTTCATGCTTTTCTTGTACCACTCTTGTTTCTTTTCCCAACTTTTCTTCTACCTCTCTTATTTGATTTTTAAAATTATTTTTGATCTCCTCCATTAATTGTTTGGGGGCTTGAGAGCAATAAATATTTTTCTTGGGGATTTGGATGCAGTAGTACTGACTTTGTTGTCTGAGTTTGGGTCTATCCTATCACCAAAATAAGTTTCTATGTTATTTCTTTTCTTTTCTTTTCTTTTTTATTTGCTCATTTTCCTGCCTTTTTCTTTTCTTTTAGTTTAAAAAACTGTTAAAGTTAGGCTCTGTACCTGTGGTGAAAAGAGCACTGTTTCAAGCTTCAGGTTCTTTGTGCAGCTAGTTCTAAGGACCTATCTGCTTTCAGTTCTTCCAGGATGGTATAATGTAAGGAGAGGTGTGTCTAATACACTCCCTGCTTGTGCTCTTGTCTCTGAGTAACCTCAAACATTCTTTTACTCCTTGGAACTGTGACCAGAGTCCCTTATTCTGTTGTGGCTATAAGTGTTAAGTATGCTGTTGTTCCTTCTCATCTTGCTACTGCAACCTGTAAGGAGGAAAAAGGGTCTTTTGGGGTTCAATATATTAAAAGGTGGTCACCAGGGGAAAAGCCTCAATTAAGGAATAACCTCAAGTCAAAATTGACTTGTATGGAAGTTTATTTACAATTGAGAAGAGAGAAAGAGGAAATAAGGAAATAAGAATCTAACACAGTAGGTAAATTACTACAATCCTCTAATTAATCCACATAGATCTAATTAACCCTCAGCCGAGAGTGAGAGGGCCTGAGACCAGGAGGTGAATGAAGCAAAGCTTCATTCATAGAGTCTCTATTAAACGGAAGGTCCTTAAGAGAAGTTCAGGAAGATTCATTCTTTAAACTCATGACATGGACTTCTAAAGAAGATATTGAAAGCAATCTCACCAAGGTTTCAGCGTTCCAGCCAGCACTCCTCCATAAACCAGGAAAGCTCCTTCACCAGCAGCCCTCTTCACCTGAAGACCATCCCCAGCTGACTGAGGAGCTCTTTTTAAAGGGGTCACTTATGTGTCACTTCCTGTGCCTCCTCCTAGTCTGTGTGTCCAATCACAATAGACGCTTCTCATAGGACTGCATAGGGGGTGGTCAGTCAATTCTGATTTGTCACCCACTCTAGCAAATGTGGGTTATAGACCTTCCAAAATTGGAGGTGTTCTCACCTTTGGTGATTAAATCTAAAGATGGGCAGTGTAGACTTAATCTAATTATCACAACCCAAGGTCTTCTAATTGGTTCATCTATGGCTGAGAACTCCCAAAGCATAGACTTTTGCTTCAGTTGAGACCAAAGCCTGTTGCCCTGGTGCTTTGTGCTCCACCTCCTCTCCAGTGCATCATACTCCTCTTACTAGCCTTCTAAGTTGTTTTAGGCCGAAAAATTACTATACTTTGTCTTTTTGAGAGGTATGCTCCTCCAGAATTCATTTTGAAGCATTATATCATTGCTTTTTTTTTTTTTTGGATGGTAATTTGGTAGAAATCATATGGGTCCCTGTACCTTTTTTGCCATTTTGGCTGAAAAGTCTTTGAAAGTCATGCTTCTTTGGCCACATGAATTCCTAAAGCATTTCTGAGATGTTGCTTGGTTAGAAGTTGTACCCACAGTGTAGCTTGGAATTATACCAGTATTTAACATTTCCTTAAGAGTCAGAATAATCTTCCTTCCACTTTGCATAGAGTTCGGTAGTAAAGGTACAAGATGTTTTCTTCATGGTCAGCTGTATTCCCACCAGGAGTTAATTTTGCTTACCTTTCTCCTCTTATAAATGATAATTTACTGGGGAAAGGAAGAATGATTCCGGTCAAAATTTAAAAGAAATAGGGAAAAGAAACCAACTCTTTGCTGGAATAGAGAGAGTGGGTGTAGATTTGGATTCAGAAGAAACATGGGTTCAAGTCCTTTCTCTGACACTTAATAGATTTGTAACTAAGTCTCCTAAGCCTCAGTTTCCTCACCTGGCAAATAGGGATAATAACATCTCCAGGGAAGGATTGAGAATCAAATGAGATAGTACATGTATGGTACAGGTTTACAGTTCCTCTCCCAATCCTCAATCACATTGGCATGTCAAGACTGAAGAGGATAGCTGCTACATCTCCCTTCAGAGGCTTAGAAATTGCCCTGATGGGGAGTGTTATAGCTCCTGGAACCCTCATGGAGGTTTCTCCATCCAATAGGCAATTTATTACAAGGATAGAGTTTATATAAAAAAATAAGAAACCTTGCATCCAAAGTATTACTTTCCTAACAGTACATGCAGAATCCTAGTAAAATGGGTCTCCAGCTTTCTTTGAGATGATGTCTTAGAGCTAATATTTAAGAGACAGAGAAGTACTTCAATGTCTTTTAGTGAATAGTTCTTTATTTTGTCTAATATCTTCACAACGCTAATGGGAGGACAATGGCCTGGTTATCTCCTGGATATGAGAATGAGCGTATGTTGATGTAGGGTTAGCTACATATAATGAGCTGGGTGAAGTTTTGTCCACTCACCAACATGAACCTTTTAGCCTGGGTAGAGGGTTAATGGGTAGAAAATGGGGATGAAGTGTCTGAACTGGTTGGAAAAGTCTGCAGAAATGGTCTCTGTGGATCAGGAGAGTGAGTTAAAAGACAAGCATGACTGTGTGTTCTCCATCCGTACCTCACTCCCATCCCATTTCCAGGCACTTTTGGGGGGCTTGGGGGGGTTTGCTCTCTGAGACTCAATTCTTTCATCTCCAAACATGGGAATCAAACATTTGTCCTCCTTACCCTAGAGGGGTCTTGTGAAGGAAAATGAGCCCTGGGAAATGTTCTAGCACTTTGGGAGTGCTACAGAGCACTTCTGAACTTTCAGAGACCAACCTGGGTAGTTTAACAATTCATGTATGTACTTGGACAAAGAATAGACTTAGCAGCTGGCTAGTAGGTACTCATTGTTTTTAATAACAGAATGAATAGCATGTGTGTTCTTTCTCCTACCTCAAGCTGGTTTCATCTTTTTTTTAAAACTCTCACTTTCTGTCCTAGTAAAGGCTCTAAGACAGAAGAGTAAGGGCTAAGCATAGGATGTGTCTGCAGCCAGATTTGTACCCAGGTTCCCCTAATTCTAGACCTAGTGCTGTATTCACTGAGCCACCTAACTGCCCCATGGCATTACCATTAAAGTGGTAGAATTTGGTGTTAATTCATTAAGGGAATTAGAGAGAATTGCCCCATAGCTTCATATTCATCTTTTGCTGCTGTTAACTTCTTTATTCATCTCTTTCTGATTCTGCCAGTATCTTCCTCTGTACTGGCATTTGCATTTATGTATATGTCTGCATATCTCCTGTGCACTTGCAGTATCCAGGGACTGAATTCTATGCCCACTTGACTGCTCAGAGAACAGTCAGCTGTCCTCTTTGCTTAGATGCCAAATGAAGGCCCTGATAAGGAGCTATCTCCCAGGAGGATGGGGAATTCAGGGGTTTCCTTGGAAACGAATCAGTTACCATGGCAACCTGTGCTTGAAATCAGCTGACTCTGCCTTCATAGACACTGAATATTTCCTCTGCAGTGATTCACAGTCCGAAGGGCAAGACGCCTGCCTAGAGATTATTTGGGGATGTTGCCCTGGTCTTTCACCCTCAGGAAAAAAAAAAGAGAAAGAATTCAGAAAAGGTAGAATACAGATGAATTGACAGAGAAGGAACCCAGTCTCTCCAGTTTACCCTTCTCCAGTGCCAGATTGTAAATTCTGAAATAGGTAACTGAAATACCAGGGTGGTAATGGGATGCTGGTAGGTTCAAGGAACCTACTCAGGGCCAGTATGAGAAGATAACACATGGTTTGGGAAGGCCAACAGTATATAAGTGACAGGTTAACAAATACAGTCCAAGGAGAGGTAATAAACACTGGGATGGTTTAGTTTATTATGGTAAGGGAAGGTAGGGAAAGGAATTGGGATAATCTTATCTAATGTAGCTAAATAACCCTCCCCCCAAAATCTTTAGTTGTTCCCTCAAGGGAAGACCTCAGAGAGATTTTAGCTACACTGTCCTTTACCTCTCTACCTGCAGTCACAGTCCCTAATATAAATAACATCCACTAACCCAAATCCCCCCTTGGCTGGTAATAGAGGCATTTAGGTTGGAAGCTAAGCAGGAACAGGGCTCAGGGAGAGGTTCTCATGGACAGATGCCTTAGATGATTCAAGCAACTCTGTAGATGTATCTCTTAGCCAGCAGGAAACAGGATAACCACAGAAACAGGTATGATGATAAGATGTAGCAGAAGGACAGCCACAGGAGAGAAGTCAAGCTCACTAGGTCCACCCCAGGAAAAGACAAGACTCTCCCTATAGGCTTAACTGTCTGTTAGAATTTAGTTGTCAGTTCTTCAGAATTCCAGAACCTTCCTTGCCTCTGCATCTTTTCCAGATCTTGCTCATATGCTCTCTTTCTTTATAACAATTCCCAGGAGGATTCTAGAAATTGAGCTGTAGGTTCCATATTGGGATCCCAACCTCCTGCAGAGACTTTGCTATAAATCCTATCCAGTTATTTTAAAGGTCTTCCTTAATGGTGGAAAGGGAAGGGAAAGTCTGCTGCTACATGCCTGGGGTCACTTCTAGGTTAGTAACAACCAAATTCATAGAGGTTCTGCCTCGGTTACCTCCTCCCAAAACCTCTCCACATACTGCAAAATGGGTTAGCTGCTGGGTAACCCCAAACACAGGAGCAAGGGGAAGTGAAAGCAGATGCTCCCTCCAGATCTAAAACCAGAAGCCATTCCCCTACCCAAGTGAGAATGAGTGGACTTTACAGGTCAGTATTGAAGAGATTTTGAGGTAGGAGAGTAAACATTTTCTGTACCCTCCAACCCACCTCAATGGTAAGCCTTGTGGACAAATTTATCTCTACAAGGATCCTTTCAGTGTCAAAGTATTTATGTTCTCAGGAAATTAATAGCAATTCATAGGAAGGGCCACTATGGAGTTTTAGGAATTGTGGACACAATCCACAAGAGCTGGAGCGCTTTAGGCGTGTGTGTGAAAGTTGTACAATGTGCCAACAGTATAATAAGACTATAATTAAGACCGAAGCCTATGGAGGAAAACCATCAGCTTTCACACCGTTTGAATGCTTGCTAATAGATTATGTCAAGATGTCAAGATGTCAAAACTTGTACATACTTGTGATAGTGGATAAACTGACAAAATGACCAGGGGCATTCCCAGTCAAGAAAAATGATTCAGTTTTCATGGCAAAGATGCTACTGAGGTAGATAATTCCAAGATTATCTATTCCAGCAGTCATTTCATCTGACTCTGGTAGCCACTTTGCAAACTCTATTCTAAAGCAAGTCTACCAGGTGCTAGGAATTAAGAGACATCTATGTTCCATCTAGCAACCTCAGTCATCAGGAGCCATTGAATGCACTAATCAATCTCTGAAATCGATGATTGGGAAGCTGTGCACAGAAAGTCATCTTAAATGGCTAGATGTCTTACCTATGGCGCTTTTCTACTTAAGAAGTCAGCCCAATAGTGAAACACATTTGTCACCATTTGAACTATTGTATGGACAGCAACCGTGGGTGGGCAAAGCTCCACAAGATACTAATTACCTATCATATCTAGGAATCATGTGCAAAATCTATGAGTATGTCACCTTATTGAAAGAGAGATTAGATGAATTGCAAAATTTATCTTTAATACAACAAAGAGTTCCACTTGATTTTAGCCTACATGATTATCAACCTGGAGATAAAGTCTATTTCAGAAATTTCACAAGAAGATCAGTGTTAGAACCAAAATGGCATGGACCACACGAAATAATCTTAGTTACACCTACATCTGTAAAAATCAAAGGAAAAGATGCCTGGTACCATTATGCACACTTAAAGTCCTCAGTGAAGTCAAGACCTCATCCAAACATTCAGTCTCAAATGCAACAAACATGAGAAACAGAATCTGACATAGAAGCCTCAAAGCAAAAATCACACTCAGAAACAAAGCCTCAAACAGAAAGACACCAAGACACAGATGCAGACACAAAGGAAACACAAGAAACAGATCACTATCAAGAACAAGACACTCAAATGATTGATTTAGATCACACAAACACCTCATTCACACATGAAGTTCAACAGTTAAGCCTATCAGAACTCAGCAGTGGTGAAGAAGAAGAAGACTAAACATTACATACATTACATCAAAAACAAGTGCAAACACAAAAATCTCATAAGAAGAAATTTTGTGGCAACACAAAATTTAACATAACACTACACAGTCACACACTGGTTCCTGATCCAGGGATTCTCCAACCAAGTTGACAACTGACAAGATGTGTATCCAGCAAAGGAGAAGAGAGATGAGATCCTGAAGATTCCAAAGTTCCAGAAACATCAGGACATCAGGACCAGCACAAGGACAACAAGAGACATTGCACAACAGACTGTACAAGGACCTGAACTGTGACAACATCTATGTGACTTGGACATCATCACCAGAAGAATCACAAGGAGAGAAGATTAGCAAATCAAGATTAGGTTTGAACAAGTGCAAGGTTTTCACATTCAGACACTAATCACAAGGGAAATGCACAAACTAGAATGCATGCAACAGAACATAAGCTGATTGACAGAGAGATTCTGGAAGAAGAAGGCGAGTATAATCAGTAAATGTTAGGTCATGAGTCCAACACATAGTCACAATAAAGTCATATCACATGTACATAATGTAAATAAATGTAAATAGTTTGAAAGCAAAGTACAGTGGCCATAATAAACAAGAGAACTCAGATTCCTTGTAAGGTTAAAAGTACTCATTTCATAGGAACATCACATGAAAACCTTGCACATATGTAATATATTGTTACTAACAAATAATGCGGGGCAGCTGGGTGGCTCAGTGGATTGAGAGCCAGGCCTAGAGACTGGAGGTCCTAGGTTCAAGTCCAACCTCGGACACTTCCAGCTGTGTGACCTTGGGCAAGTCACTTGACCCCTACTGCCCACCCTTACCACTCCTGGGCCAAGGACAGTCCCTAGCCCAGATGAAAAAGAAGGAGGGTTGGGCGTGGGGCTAGCAACCCCACCCTGTAAAAACTACATCTGCTAAAGAAACTGCAACCTAAAGTAGGGGCAGCTGGGCTAGCTCAGTGGATTGAGAGCCAGGCCTAGAGACGAAAGGTCCTAGGTTCAAATCCGGGCTCAGATACTTCCCAGCTGGGTGACCCTGAGCGACTGTGTGACCCATTGCCTACTGGTTGTGGCCCTATGCTCCTAGAATGGAGTCCCAGGATAAAAAAAAAAAAAAACAAAAAAAAAACAAAAAACAAATAATGCATAGTCTACTAACCCATAAGGAAAGAGTAGCTGCAGGGAAATTCAATTCTAGCTAGCATAGAGTCAGTGTAAAATAGTTATAAAATGTTCAAACAGAACTGTTAATAGGAATGTTAGACAAACATTGTATAGTGTAGGTTAGTTAGGAATGAAACTAATTGACTAACACATTAACTATAGTTTAAGGATTACTGACAAACTAATCTTCCTAACCGTAGATTAGGGAATAGAAGAGATGTTAGAATTTATTGTGAATTAGGAATGTTGTTTGAAGTTCAGTATTAGAAATTTAAGCAAATTTATTGCAAGAATTGCATTAATTTAAAAGTAAGAAACAACATAGATAATTATTCTTAAATGTTCTTATAATGCGTACATGTTATATTCATATTCAAATGATATGTTTATGGAAAATATTTTATTCAAATCCCACACTTTCCCAGAAAAACCTATGCTAAACCCCTTGTCATTAGCTTTAGGCTAGATAGATAGATAAGGCATTAGATAAGATAGGATTTATTATTTTGGGAAGGGTAGTTAATGGGATAGAAACACATAGTTAAGAAACGCATAGAGTAGAGATCATCCACGGATGAGATCAGCTGGAAATTTACAGGTTGAAATTTCCAAAAACAAAATGGCATTCATGTCATATTCGAATTCTGGTAGTTGTGAGTCTCACCTTGATTGACAGGTGAAGACAGTTGGAGACATCGGAATGTTCCCAGATGCCATGAGGACAAGAGGAAAGGCAGTTGGCTAGAGGATATAAATACCCTGACAGCCATTTGACAAGGGCCCTTTGGCTTTGACCCTTGGCCTGGAACCCTTGGCCTTGGACATTGATCTCTGATCTTGGAGCATTGACCTGTGGATCTCTGACTGTGGATCCTCTTGTGGACATGGTTGGGGATGTGACACTAAATGACCACACAAATGCAAATATCAATAATATGTAAATAAGTCTTGATTGATTACACATGTTAAAACCAGTGGAAATGTGCGTTGGATATGGGAGGGGGTGAAGGAGGGTGAAGAGGAAAGTAAAAATAAGAATCGTGTAAGCATGGAAAATTTTTCTTAAAAAATAAAATATTAAAAAAAAGAAAAAAAAGAAAAAATAATCAATCCAACCCCAAGTGGAACCTGAAAGGGTTACCCATCCACCTGACCTTTAAGGATCCTGCCTGGGTGCTGTTATCGAGAAGGGCAATTATTATAACATCCAGCTGAGTGATAGGACTCGGGTGTCCCTGCACCAGCTATCAAGGGAATCCAAGGCACAGCTTTCTTGATTAATATACCCTATAATTACTATAATAGTAGACAAAGATACCTTCTTTATAACATACTTCAGAACTGTATTTCTCTAACCAATAATGATTTAGGATTTTTTTCTTAACATGACTATATCTAGCTTTGGTTTTTTCATCTGAAAACTGTCTGTTCATATCTTTTAAACATTTATCAGTTGTTATTCATATAAATTTAACAAAGTTTTAGTTATGAAACCTTTTATCCCAGAAATTATTTATAAAATTTTCTGCTCTCCTTACAATCTTGGCTACATTGGTTTTATTTTTACAAACCCTTTTTAACTTAATATAGTCAAAATTTTCCATTTTTCATCTCACAATGTTCTCCATCTCTTGTTTATTCATAAATTCCTCATATATATATATCCAGTAGGTAATAATGTTTCTTGTTTTTCTAATTAGCTTATGATATCTCCCTTTATGTCTAGGTCATATATCCATTTTATTTTATCTAAGTAAATGATCTAAAATATTGATTTTTACCTAGTTTCAACCAAACTACTCTCTAATTTTCCCAACAATTTTTCTTTCTCTTTATTTTATCCTAATAACAAATTTATACATAGGTTTTCCAAAGTTACATGATTCATGTTTCTCCCTCTCCTCTTCACTCCCCACTCCCAGAGTTGACAAGCAATTCCACCATTTCCCAACAATTGTTATAAAATATTTAATTCTTATCCCCAAAACCTGGAACTTTACTTGACAATCTCCAGTTATTTAAGCTTTCCATTATTCTGATAAAGCATTCTTTATTTATTTCAGTTGTATGCATATGCTTCCTGAGCATATAATCATAGGTGACTTTATGCATTTTGTAGTTATTTTAAGTGGAATTAGTTTAAATTAATGTATTCCCAAATTATAAAAGTAAAATAGAGGACAACTGATGGCTTTGTGGACTTACTTTACAAACACAAAATATAAACAATGTAAAAATCCATTGTTCCTGTTTTTTGCTAATTTTGAATGTGAATTTGACTCAGTGGTAGAAAAGATGTTGCCCCTTTCAGGTTCTTTTGTGAGAAGATGTCATCTCCATATCATTCAAGATTCTTTAGAAAATATAACAACAAAAATGAAACTCTTCAATAATTTTGATTATATAATAGTGCTTAGAAATATCACCAATTACTCTGGAAGGTAGGAGCTACTATCATCCCCATTTTAGAGATGAGTGAATTGAGGTAGACAGAGGTTAAGTAACTTGGCTAGTAAATGAAATGGGATCTTCCTGGATCCAGGTATAGAGATTTACCTATTTTGCCACTTAGCTACTTAAGAATTGTTGGGGTATGGTTCAGTGGATTGTGAGTCAGGCTAAAGAGACAGGAGGTCCTAGGGTCAAATATGGTCTCGGACATTTCCTACTCGTGTGACCCTGAGCCAGTCATTTAATCCCCTTTGCTCTTCTGCCTTGGAACCAATACATAGTATTCCCTTCACATGCTCCTATTTGTGGATCCCATTTTGTTGATTGTATCAACCCCTAAGACTCAGCAGAACTTTTTGGAAAATATCAATAACCATTCAATGGATTTAGCTCTGTCCATCCATCTACACAGGAAAGACCAAGTGGATAAGCAACATCTATTGCTCATATTCAAATACATATGAATGGATAATCTACGGGATTTGTCCAAGATTGTATATATTTGGGACTGACAACATACGTGTTCACAAGCTGGGTTCACAGTTGAAAAGGAAGAATAAAGAAATTTGGAACAGAGGAGGATTTGGTGGAGAAGAATAATAAGTTCCCTTTTGGACAAAAAGTGTTTGAGATGTCCATTAGATATTTGTTTGGAGATATTAGACTGTATCTCTAGGGCTCCAAACTAAGGTCAGATAGCACCCACTGCCTTTCTTCCCTTCTTTTTTCTGCACTTCCCACTACTTTGCAAATATATCTGGTTCTTGCCTCCTCTCTTCTCTTTTAAGATAACATAACTTTCCGAGTCCTTTTCTCCCAAGACAGACGCTTCCACTCTGGAGTAGCTACCCTTTGAAGGGAATACAGTGATTTCAGCCTAAAAACTTCCCTACTCCCAACTAGAGACAGAATCAAAACCTCTCAATCCTTCACTTTCCCTCCATAAAGTGCTAAAAGTATCATCTCTGGGCATCAGGACAGGCTGTCCACAGGAATCTATCCTAGGATCTAGTCCTGGAAGGGATGTCAGAGTTGGATCTAGAACCCCAGAGAGGTCAAGTGAATTGTCATGGTAGGATGTCAGAGGCAGGATTACAAAGCAGGACCTCTGACTCCAACCCCAGGGTTCTGTCCCTTATATGACAGCTGTCTGTCACATCAAGGAATGAAACAAGAGACACAGGCTTAAATACATCTGAATGTAAAGGATCTATAGGAAAATTTGGTCCAAAACTGCACTGGGAAGGAGGAAGAGAGAGTGCTGAGGAAAGGCCCTTCTCTTTATGAGATCAAGTGTAATAATGGTTTCCTCCAAGACCCAGTGGTCAGAAATCAATTAGCAAGGAAGGACGGGAAAGTGGTGGAGGAGGGGGATAGTAGGGCTAGCCTCAGGTAGTCTGATGGTTCAACCCTAACTTAATGAATGATGCCATGATCTCCAGAGTCCTGAAGAGGACAGTAGGGAAGAAGAATTGGAAGGTCAAAGACTTAAAGTGGAGGAGGTGCTTGGAGATCATTTCAAGCAGGGCTTCCCAACCTCAGAGTTTGCCAAGCATATACACTGAATATTTAGGAAATAATAATATCATCCCATCTATGAAGTTATAAATGTTTTGTTGTACTCTTAGAGAAGAAAATTTGATCTATTTTAGTTATAATGAGAATATGCAATAGAATTTATTTCATTTCACATTTAATAAGAGGCATGGGAAAGTTTCCTGAAAAGCCAGGGGCCATTGGGACTGAAAAGGTAGAAAAGCCCTCCTTGAAACCAACCATCTGAACCATTGAACAGAGGAAGAAGAACATGGAGCCCAGTCTTGATGGCAAAGATTTTCTGCTACACTCAGCCCAGTTCAGATTCCCATTTTCTACAGTCAAACACAAGCTGGTAATCTTTGGTCCTCTGTTCTCCTTGTACACACTATCAGGCCATGTCTCAAACAGCACATAACCAAGGGAAGCCAGAAACCTTCTCCTGAGGGGTAAAACCAGATGGCAATCCTCAGAAAAAATCCCTAGGGAGGATCTAGTCTGGGTATCTTCTCCCCCACCTCTCTTCTTTGTTATTGAATTAATTTTTAAAATGTACTATTTACTTTATTAATATTCTTTTTTGTTTTAAGTTTTAATTCAAATTCTCTCCCTCTCTCTTGCCCTTCTTCCATCCCCTGAGAAGGCATGCATCCCTGTAGTAGGGAGAGCAAGGCCCTCGGACAGCCTTCAGTCTAGACAGAGAGAGAGAGAGAGAGAGAGAGAGAGAGAGAGAGAGAGAGAGAGAGAGAGAGAGAGAGACAGAGAGACCACAAAGAAACAGAAACAGGAAGACAAAGGCAGGAAAGCAAATAGAGAAAGGCATGCCAGGACTACATTTCCCTACATGCCCTGATTCTCTTTGCTAAGGAGAAAGGACTTTTTTTTTCTTTTCTTTGGCTCCCCAAAGTAAGAAATTTTCTGGAAAAGCATATAAAAGGGAGCTGGCTATGACAAATACTGCTGGTAGAAGAATAAATACAACCAGCAAAAATGTCCACTGAAAATAACAAAATCAAAATGTGGAGGGAGTGGTCAGTGATCCCAGAAGATGGAGTAAGGAAGGGAGAAGAATGGAGAGAGACTTCTCAAACCTGGAATTCTTTCTCCAAAAAGATAGGAAATCAAAGGAGAACTTTCACTTGAGAGCTTCCAGGATCTGGTCTAAGTTCCCATCAAAGCACAGAGAATACATGAGAACAGATCACCTAGCACACACTGGCAACATGTAGTGTTGTGAGGAAGATTAATTAGTAATTAATTAAGTATTAAGGATGGACCTAGCAGGAAGGACTGGAGCATTCCAAGATGGAATGAAGGAGCAGAAAGTGGTTTGTGCCCTGAGAAAGACTCCATTAGTGGTTGGCACAAACTGCTGCTAGCCCTGGGAGATCTCAGAGTTAAGGACACCCTGCAACCTGATTTCCCTGGGATCCTGAGTGGTGGTGGTTTCTAACAAGTGGACAAGACCTACAGAGCAGCACCAAGTGAAGGAGAAGTTTGGGATCTGGTGGACAGCATCTCAAGCACACTCTTTCTACTTGCATACCTTGGACCACCTTGGCTTTTGGCATCCTGAGATCATCTGTGGATTACCATGAGAAACCCTCAAAGCCACCCACAGGCCCTTTAGCTGTGCTGGTCAAACCTGGCTGGAACCAGGTTTGAAACAGCCTCCCCAAAGACTCCAGAACGGCTCCTTTATGCCCAGCCTGGCCTAGGTCAATTAGTATTAGAGAAGTCAAGTCTTCCCCTTGCCCTGTGGTTTTGCCCATTAGGTTTTAGTGTAGAATTCCCTATCCCACNTTCCCCTTGCCCTGTGGTTTTGCCCATTAGGTTTTAGTGTAGAATTCCCTATCCCACCTTTATTTAGTTGAACATAATTAAAACTGTTAAAGCCTTTTACCTTGCCTGCTGGTTTCAAAGACTCTGGCCTAGTGGTGACAGTTGGCCAACAGCCATTCTTGTCAGTTAGGAGCAGCTTAGCTGTGTACTCTGGTCTCCCTAACCTGGTCCTGTCTCTCCTTCAACCCAGTTGTACCCACAACCATTTAGATTATATTTTAACATCCTTGGTGCCTCCATTTTTTTTTAGAGTAGAGACACACATGGCAAGAATGGAGACTTCTCAGACAGCCAATTGCTGAAGGGAGACTGCACATCATATTGACAACTATCCTTTGGGTCATTCACCACTTCCCCATTATTTGCCCCTCAGACAAACACAGAAACACATACAGATACCCAAACACACACACACACACACACACACACACACACACACACACATCATGACTTTCTCTTTAAGGAACAAGGGTGACAAAGCTATTTTGCTACTGACTTTGGCATGAGTGCCCTGCCATAATCAAGACCTTCCCTTATAGAGCCTCCCTTCTTTATAAACTTGTGTAAAGTTAGACTAGTCTATTGGCCTCAGTTTGAAACCTGCCTCTGATCTAGTGGGAATCTCCCAGCCTAGCCAACCTCCATGCTCCAACATCAGTGGCAAGAGCAATAAGAAGATTTTGAAAAGAAGTAACATTAATGATAATCATATTATTAAAAAAGAAAATAATATTGGTAAATCATTTCAAATACAAGTTAAGAGAGCAAAAGAAAATGCAGAATGGGACCCTGCCAAGCAAAGCAGTGTTGAAACTACCATGTGAAATTTGAAATGTTTATTTTGTTAACTTGGAAAAAAATACAGAATTACTAAATAGTCAGAAAAACCAAGTCTTTAATCAGAAGAGAAATAATGTCCACTATTCGGCCGCCACCAGTATTTCTGCGAGGTAATAGCTCCAAAGAGGAGCAGAAGTTGGGGGTCCTTTCTACTCTCTGAAGAACTAGGTACAGCAAGCATGCATGGACAAACTGCAAGCAGGCTGCAGAGGTTGCAGCCAATCACCGGGGTATCAGGGAGCTTTCAACTCTAACAAAGGAAAGAGTCAAACTAAGAGCTGGGCTTTCTGAGAGAGATCTTTAATACAATGTGAGAAGCTTCTAAAACAAATAAAAGGCACTCAATATTTTGACTATATTTACTTATCTCACCTAAACTAGGGTCCCCAAATGAACTATAGTTCAGCTTAAAATAGGTGTGTCTGGTGCTAGAGTTTCTCAAAGGACAGGGGTAAATTTAAGATTTCATTGTTTCATACGTTGTATGTAATAGAAAAAAAAAGAAGGAAGTGCTGAGTAAGTTTCCCTCTCATATGACCTTGAGTGCCAGGGTGTAGCTCTCAGAGGCTCAAGTTCTCAGGGAGGCAGGGATTAAGTCCTCAGATGCACAGGAGTGAGCTCTCCTAGAGGGTGTGGGGTTGTGAGTGACTGAGATGAGGGATGGGGCTCCTCCAGTGTGTGTGTGTGTATGTTTATCCAGTATTCATTGAAGTGAGGCAACTTCATAAAACGAGTTCAGACACCCAGAAGTTCAAATTAATGGAACTAATATTTATTTATTTATCTATTGATTAATGAATGAAGCTACTGGCCAGGGCAATCTTTCCTAGTGAAAGATGCGCTGAACTGAAGCTACAGTTTTTATAGGGATACATACGTTGCAAGATGCAGGTAAGCTTAAACAGTCCCGTGAATGATATATTGCCTTAATGACAAAAGCAAGCAAGCCTTATCTTACGGAAGCCAGAAATTCCAAAATCTGTAGCTAATTGACATGGGGAGCAGGACTCTTACACCAATGAAAATACGGGGCTGGAGAGAATAGTCATGCCAATAAGAGAAGCAGCTCTCTTTGGTCCTTCTCAGATCATACTTAGAATATCCTGTTCCCTTCTAAGATATACATTTAGGGAAGACATTGACAGACAGGGATGGGGAAGGGCTTGGAAACCTCCTCCTAAGAGGAAAAGAAGAAAGAAGGAGGAGCATGTGGGGAAAGGAGCACTGAAGATAGAATCAGAATCTCAGTTCATTTCAACAATACTCCTCCAGCCTCTGTGACCCTGGGCAAGTCACTGAACCTAGCTCTCTAAATCTCAGTATTCTCCACTCTAAGTGGAGGGGATTGAACCTTGTGAGCTCTAAAATGATAACTGAAAAAACAACTCATATTTCTGTAGAACTCAGAGATGGAGAAAGTGCTTTCCTCACAAAAGGCCTGTCAGGTAAGGAATGCCAGGTTTGCTCTGATTTTACAGATGAGGAAACTGAGTCTGAAAGAGTTTAGTAGGCAGTTGACTGGTTTAGAGAATGAAAAGGAAGTTATCAGTCAGTGTTGCTGGAATGAAGGGTCCCCATCAGAGCTGAGTTCTTTGATCCTTTTCCATTCACTCTAAAAGCCTTGGTCAATGGATGATTCATATATTTAAAGATTTAAATATATAGAGTCATCCTATAGAAGAAAAAAAAGCAAGAAAAAAATTCAGTAAATCAATACATTGAAAATGTCTGAAAATCAGTGCCATGGGGCCATGCCTGTGCAACCTTTCGTGTCTGGGAAGGACTAGTAAGACTTGTCCTCCACCTTTTAAAAGGGCTATGCTTACTGACTTTGGTATTCTTCATAAAAAGTTATCTCCATCAGAAGAATGAGCTTTTCTCTAAGGGCAAGGACTGGATCATTTTTTTTTTAATTTTTTAAAACCCTTAACTTCTGTGTATTGGCTTATAGGTGGAAGATTGGCAAGGGTAGGCAATGGGGGTCAAGTGACTTGCTCAGAGTCACACAGCTGGGAAGTGTCTGAGGCCAGATTTGAACCTAGGACCTCCCGTCTCTAGGCCTGGCTCTCAATCCACTGAGCTACCCAGCTGCCCCCTAGGACTGGTTCATTTTGGTTTTTGGAATCCTAACACCCTGAGATCAATTTTGGTACCTGGTAAACTTTTAATAAAAGTTTATTGACCAATTTAGTGTCTTTTCAGATTATACCAGTCTTTCAGTGACATCTAGTGGTCTAACTATGAAAGTGAAGAAATTATTGCACAGTCTTTGAGTGACATCTGGTGGTCTAACTATGAAAGTGAAAACATTATTGCACAGTCTTTCAGTGACATCTTGTGGTCAATATCAATATTGCAGAATTTAGCAATGCTCTGGTGCCATCTTGTGGTTGTGCACAATATTGCAGGGTGCTGAAATTATTATTTTGTTGTTATTTTTGGAATACAGTATCCGTTGAGGTCTCCAAAATGTGTTACACTTTAGTTTTCCATCTCTTGTTGAACCAGTAGTCTTGCAGTCTGGTTTATTTTAAACCATTTTTAATTGAATTGTCACAGTTCTCTCCCGGTTATTAACAGGTTGCATGATGTCAAATTAAATCCTAAATTTATGAAGTAAAGTGAGTACTGAATACCTTTAGAGTCACTATGAATTCAGCAAAAATCCTTAACATCAAAATTATCTATTAAACTTTCTATCATATCCAAGGTCATCTTACACTGAATGAGACTTCATAACAGTGGAAATATCATTGGGTTGGCTCTGCCTTGCTCTGTAGTTAGATGAATAAAGTCTTCATGGTGCTCCATCAAGAGTCAAAAGTTTTAAGGAAATTAATTTTAACACAACTTTAGTTTTTTCAAATACTAATAATTTGGTTTATTGGAAATGTGAATTCTACAAAAGAAAAATACAGAATGTGTCCAATTATAGAATACAGAAGTAAAAAATGTGTAATATATTAGTTAAGACAAAAAAAGTCAATTGAATATTTAGATGATAGCTAGATTTCATCTGAATTTATATAACTTTACAGTTTTTCTGGGTTATAAATGTATTTATGATGCAAAACTTTTCCATGTTGTTCATAAAATTATCTTAGTTTTGATGGAAATTTATGAAAGAAATTCTTGTCAAGTTGGATGAGAATTTACCAGTGTGAAATCAGATATGCAGGTAAGTATTTGTTCAGATATCCAGAGTAAAGAAATTTAGGAAACTGAGGAAATTAGAGCAGCAAAGGTGGTGGGAATTGCGGGTAGTATGGTGATTTAATTTCGTGGCTCAGTTTTGGAGCTAGCTCAGTTCCCTTTTTATTCAATTATGAGTCTAGTCCAATTTCTGTTTTGTGAGAAAACTTTATTTAATTGTGGGAATTGGGAGACAATTTTTTTGGAAACCTGAATCACTACCTGCTGCTTAAAGACATTAACTAAAGACTCAAGTTCTAGGATAAGGAAGAGCATTAGCATACCAATGCTTATTGCCACAGGGAAACAGGGACCCTGATCACAGTTTCAAAGTAGAAAAAAATCCTTGTAGTTGCTTACAGAGCAGAGGGCAGACCATGAGAGTACTAAATATGCCTTTCTTAGATTTTAGCACCAAAGAACTGAAAGCAACTACAAAAAAAAACTCAAAAACTTGGGACAGTGCCGTCACCAAACCAGGAACAGAGTCCAATTTTAAGAATATTTTTAAAATTAAAAGCCAAGTAATATGCTGGAAAAATAAGTAAACGACAACAACAAAAAAGAAACTGAACATTGAAAATGATTATGGTAACAGAGAAGATCAAAACACTAACTCAGAAGATGACAACAAAGAAAAATGCTGCATCCAACCCCTCAGTGAAAAATGTGAAGTGAAGATAATAATTTACTCCATTCTACCTTCCCTTTCCCCTTTTCCCAGTGCCTCCATCTTTTTCACCCTTTAATTTTCTTTTTTCTTTTTTCTTTTCTTTTTTTTTTTTCTTTTTTTTTTTTTTTTTTTTGACCATTAGACCTAGGTCCTTTGATTCTATGGATCTATCAAAAGTCTGAAAGGAATGACTGGGTAGAGAGGGAACTAAGGCTAAGATAGACAATATCCATTTGAGAAGTTTGGCAATGCCTAAAAGGAACAAGATGGCTTTGTTTAAAATGGATGATATGACATGTAAAACCCAGTGGAATTGTTCATTGGTCTATAGGAGGGTGGTGGGAGGAAAGGAGAGAAAGAACATGAATCATGTAAGCATGGAAAAATATTCTAAATCAAATAAACTTAATCTAAAAAATAAAATGAACTATGCCCAAAGAGCTCTAAAAGACTGCCTGCCCTTCGATCCAGCCATAGCATTGCTGGGTTTGTACCCCAAAGAGATCATAGATAAACAGACTTGTACAAAAATATTTATAGTCGTGCTCTTTGTGGTGGCAAAAAACTGGAAAATGAGGGTATGTCCTTCAATTGGGGAATGGCTGAACAGATTGTGGTATATGCGGGTGATGGAATACTGTTATATTGAATCTCTGGGAGCCAGGAATTCACCCTGTGATTGACAGGTGGATGAGTTGGATGTGGGAATGTTCCCAGAGAGGCGTGCAGACACAGGAGAGGGCAGTTGGTAGCCCTGGCAGAGGTAGGGGTCTTTACCTGTCCCTGAGGCTAGAGATCAGTGGATCCTGGTCTTTGGGGAAATTGAGACTTGCAAACTCAACTTTGCAAGCTCCTCCCGTGTTTCCTGTATCATCATCAACCTGTATCAGACCATCATCTCTGATTCTACTGCCCCTAGATATTAGGAAGTCAATCATCTTAGTTATCTAGGTTTCCCAGGGCCCGGGAGGGATCCAGGAAGTGGGCAGGAGAAGAAGAAGGTGGGAAAAGGGTGGATATCTCAACTGATTAGGCTTAACAACTACTGAAGAAGCGGAAAGATTACACAGTAGTTTGCCTGCTCTGGTGTGGCCCTGGCCAGGCTGTACCAGAGAGAAGCTATCATCTTGATTCTTTCATTTGCCTGCAGTTTAGAGATTCATTACTATCGTTTAATTTAGGGTCTCCAATACCTCTAACCCATACCATTATCCTTCTTTGCCAAATACAACCAAAGTTTAAAAGTACCTTCCTGAATTGGTTATTCAAAGCTTATTTGGGAAGGGAGTCACGCAGTCAGATTACAACTTTACCAGGCTGAAGAGACCAATAAATAATATCAACTAACCACAGGTGGGTCCTGAAGGGATATCATCCATTGACCTAAAGGATCCTGCCTGGGTAACTGTTATAAAGAAGAGAGGTGTCATCTTATGCTCTCTCTGTACTCCATCTACATCTACATCTAATAGATAAGAGTATCAGAGGGGTTCCTCCTTTTAATATAACAATACTATTGCACTCAAAGGAATAATAAACTGGAGGAATTCCATGTAAACTGGAAAGACCTCTGGGAATTGATGCAGAGTGAAAGGAGTAGAGCCAGAAGAACATTGTACACTGTGATAATTAGATTAAGTCTACACAGCCCATCTTTAGATTTAATCACCAAAGGTAAGAGCACCTTCCAATTCTGGGAGGTCCTAACCCATGTCTGCTAGAGTGAGTAACAATCAGAATCAACAGACCACCCCCTACGCTTTCTATGAGAACGTGTCTATTGCGATTAGACACACAGGCTAGGGGAAGGCACTGGAAGTGACGCATATGTGACCCCCTATAGAAGAGGCAGTTGAGTGAGTGAGGCTGCTTCTGGTTTGGTGAAGGGGACCTGAGGGAGCTTTGCTGGTTCCTGACCGAGACTGTTCCACGTGGTGAGTTTAAAGACTGAATCTTCCTGAACTTCTATTAAGAAACTTCCTTTTATAGACTCTGTGAATGAAGTTTGCTCCATTCACCTCCAGGACTCAGGCCCTTTAACCCTCGGCTGAGGGTTAAGATCTACCTGGATTAATTAGTGAGATAGATTCTTATTTTCTTCCTCTCTCTTCTCTCATGTAAATAAACTTCCATAAAAGTCAATTTTGATTTGAGATTATTCTTAATTGAGGACTGATAATAGTTTAATCCTCTGGTGACCATCTTTAATATATTGAACCCATAAAACCTTTTTTTCACCCTTACAACACAGAGACTGATACACTGTGGTAAAATCGAATGTAATGGACTTCTATACTGGCAGCAATGCAATGACCCAGGACAGCTCTGAGGGATTTATGGAAAAGATGCTACCTACATTCAGAGAAAGTACTGCAGGAGTAGAAACACAGAAGAAAAGCAACCGCTTGAACACATGGGTTGTTGTAGACATGATTGGGGATGTAGACTCAAATATGACCACACCAATGCAACTATTAATAATATGCAAATAAGTCTTGATTGATCACACATGTTAAAACCAATGGAAATGTGCATTGGATATGGGGGGGGGGGATAAAGGGAGCTAAAGGTGAAAGTAAAAGCAAGAATCATATAACCATGGAAAATTTTTCTAAAAAAAAATAAAATAAAAGAGGGATCCAAAAATATGTCAAATAACTACAGATGCATATTATTACTTTCTTATCTATATAAAATTTTGATGCAATCTATAAAAGATGAAGGGCAGGCTTTTGCCTAGTTGTTTTGCAAACAACTAACTGAAAGCTGGGGGGAATTCAAGCTATCGATTGTGTGTGTAAATAGAAATAAATATGTATAATATACAATAAAAAAATAAAATGCATCATAATAAATAAATAAAAATAAAATGGATCATAAGACTTGGAGTGGGATAGAGAACATAGTATGCAAGAAAATTTTGATTTTGTATGCTCCCAGGATTCTTGGTTTTGTTTTTGCCATTGATAAGGACTTGGACAAACTCTTGATGTTTTATAAATTTCCTTCAAAACTAAGGTCACTAAACTAAATTACCCTCCAAAAAACTATATTATAGTGACTCAGAATGAATTCTGGAGCAGCATAACCCACAAAAGGATGAAATGAAATCATTTTTCAGCCCAAAACAATTTAGAAAGCCAGCAGGAGGGATCTAATGCATTGAGGTAGAGGTGGAGAACAAAACAGCTTGCCAGGGTTGGCTCCACCATGGCAGCAGTCCCTGGGTGGAGTTGAATCAGCAGCAAAGGCTTCTGGAGCTCTCAGACACAGACTGTAAGGAGGGTCAGACAATTGCTCAGAAGGAGAGTAGAGGGGAGCCTTTGCTAACTCTGGGTGCAAGCAGATTCAGGTAGCAGTCCTGGGGCAAGGTTTCAAGGTAAAAAGGAGCACTAGCACACACCAACCCTTTCTGCCACAGGGGAGCAGTAGGAAAAGATAGAGAGGGAAGGAAAGAGGAAGAGAGTGACAGGTAAGAGGATAGAGTAACAGTTAGGAAAGGGAAAAAAAAGAGGGAGAGAGACAAGAGGTAAGGATTGAAGGGAAGGTGTTAGCTAAGTGGCAGAGAGAGGGACATAGAAAATAAGAGACGGGGAGAGAGAGGGAGAGGGAGGGAGGGAGGGAGAAAGAAAGAAACAAAAGAGAAAGAAATAAGGGTAGAGATAGGGAAGGACAGAGAGTAAGAGGGAAAAAGACACAAGAAGGAAGGGAGAAAAAGGAGGGGGAGGTGAAGAGAGCAATAGGAAAGGAAAGAGAAATAAAGGGGAAAAGAGGCAGGTAAGAAGATAGAATAATGATTAGGGAAAGAAAATGAGAGGGACAAAGAAGTAAGGATTTAGAGAGAAAGAGTGAAGGAGAAAGAAATGGAATGAGAAAGTCATAGACAGCAAGGCAGAAGAAAAGAAAGTGGGTAGAGAAATAAAGATGGAGGGAGGGGAAGAGAAAGAGGTAGAGACAGAGAGAATGAGAGAGGAAGAGAGAGCACAAAAGGAAAGGGGGAAAAAGAAAGAGGGAGAGAAGGGGAGGGAGGAAAAATAGGAAAGGATAGAAAAAAAGATTGGAGAAGAGAGATGAAGAGAGAACTAGGAGAAAAAGAGAGTGAAAAAGAGGTAGGAATTGAAAGGTAGAGGTAGGGGTAGCTTTGTGGCACAGAGAGAGACAGAGACATAGAAGAAAGATTAGAGAAAATGAAGAGAAAAAAGAAGAGAGAGAGAAAGAGGGAGAAGGAAAGAGGGTAGTAAAATAGGATAAAGAGGGAGTGAGAGCAGCAGGTAAGAAAATAGAATAATAGTTAGAGAAAGAGGAGTGAGAGGGAGGGAGGGGTAAGAGAGAAAGGGAGGGAAGAGAGCAGAAGAGAAGGAGATAGAAAGAAAGGATAGAGAGTGGGAAGAAGAAAGGGAAGGAGAAGTAAAGAGGAAGAGAGAGGAAGATTGATGGAGATGGGAAGAGCACAGTAGGAAAGTATAAAGAAAAAGAAAGAGGAAGAGAGTGTCAAGTAAAAAGGCAGTAATAGTTAAAGAAGGAGAAAAAGAGAAAGACAGAGGGATGAAAGACAGGGGCAGCTAGGTGGCAGAGAGGGAGGGAGGGAAACAGGAGGAGAAAGGGAGAAGGAAAGGGGGTAGAGATAAGAAAGCTCAGAGAGAAAAATGGAAGGAGATACAAGGAGGGAGAGAAAGGGAAGGGATAGAAAGAGGGAAAGAGTGACAAGTAGAAAGACAGAGTAATTGGGATGACTTTAGCAGGTGGCTCAGGCAGTAGAAACTTCAAATCAACCTGGAAAAATAGAGAAATACCAAAGTAGTTATAATAGAACAAGTCTTTAATCAGGAGGAGGGAGACAATGCTCATGAATCACTACACACAACCCCGGATCTGAGAACACTGTCTTAGGAAAGATACAAGTAATGAGAATTTCCACTGAACTGTGGAACCCAGGGCTTTAGGCAAAGAACAACTGACTGTAAAGAGGCTTGGTTAAGATGTCGCCAGAGACTAGGGTGCCTGGGAACCTCCTAGATATAATGAGGAAAACTCAGACAAAAAGGGCAACTTAGTCCTATGTAGGATACCTGATGGTTTACTGTCTGGGACAAGGGTCAGTCCTGGGTTCCTTGAAGGCAAGGGTCAATTTGGGTTTCATAAAACACGGTTGTCAAGCCTCTCACGCAGCTTCCAATCCTTGCTGTCTAGGGCTTTCAGGGTTCCTGGGACCATTTTTGATTCTCAGGTTCTGGGATCATTTGGTTTTGCCTGTTCTGCCTATCGATTGATTTTTTTTTTTTTTTTAATTTTAAACCCTTAACTTCTGTGTATTGATTTATAGGTGTAAGATTGGTAAGGGTAGGCAATGGGGGTCAAGTGACTTGCCCAGGGTCACACAGCTGGGAAGTGTCTGAGGTCAGATTTGAACCTAGGACCTCCCGTCTCTAGGCCTGGCTCTCAATCCACTGAGCTACCCAGCTGCCCCCTGCCTATCGATTGATTTTGCTGTTGTCCCATCAGTTTCTTTCCTGGCTCTAGAGGTGGTTCCCCACCCCACCTTTTTAAAGCAAAATGGAATTTGCAAATTCTGAGGTAAATATTTCTGGGTCTTAAATAATTATTTCATATTTTTCACTGACCATCTTGACTAGATCTCTGAACCCCAAAGCCTTTTTGGGGTCTGTTCCTGGGCAATCTAGGCCTTATGGGAAATACTCTTTTCCATTTGAATTTAGTCTTTTCTTTACTTTTTGCCTTTTTACTTCTTATTTATGAAAACCCTTTAGTCATGGCAGAGTGTGGATGGTTTTGTATTGGTTCCAGTGAGGAAATAATGAGCAGCTTACGCAGCTGCTTCTTGTTTGCAATCCTCTAACCCTTGGGGTCCTGTGGGCGTCTCACTGGGCGGGGTCCTGGGCCCTCTTCTCTTCTCCCTCCTTACCGTTTTGCCTGCCCCCTCACCGGCTTGCGTGGATTTAATGGCTGTCCCTGCTGACAAGTCTAGCTGTCCCGTCCCAGCCTCTTTGCTGACCTTGCATCACCGCCTGCCTTCTGGACATTTCAAACTGGACACCCGGGAGACTTCTTCAACTCAACATGTCCCAAACAGAACTCATTAGTTTTCCCCCTAAACCTCACCTTCCTCTTAGTGTAAGACGATACACCTCCCAGGCTCTTAGACTTACCTCGCTGGAGTCCTGGACTCCTCCCTCTCTTACGTCACCGCCCCTACCCCTACCCCCCAAATTCAAGCCGATGCCGAAGCCTGTCAATTTCATCTTTGTAATATCTCCAAAATAAACCGCTTCTGACACTGCCGCCATCTGACGGTCCATGGGTTGTGGTGGGACTCTTCTGCTCCTGCTTGCCGTGCTGGGGTCTGTAAGGATGATTCTAGGCTGAAGTTGGATTGCGACCTCTCTGACCTCTTGCGGAGGATGGGCAGTCTTCAAGTCAGCAGCTGTTAAGCTCCCACAAGAAGTTGGAGAATCAGATCCTTACAGAGAAGACACAGTACAATGGCTTCACAGAGAGAAGCTGACCTAATCTCTCTCAACCTGATGGTTTGGCTGGGAGAAGGTGTTCTTCCACTAGAAAGGGTGTTACAGGCAAACGGGATGCACTTCCTGACAGGGATATATATGACAAGGAAATCAACAGGATTCCCAATAATGAAGATTCCCCCAACACCAACTGTCAATTCTTGGTGTGGAGGAAGGATTCTATCAAGGGCAAGAGATGTTATGGCCTATTCAATTGTATAATCCAGAGGCTATTGAAACAGTAAAGTAACTTCTTTTAATTAATCAAGGAAGGTATATTGAATATAGGATTGAAAGGCTGAGTAAGAGGGATGAAGGAATCTCTATTAACTAATCAAGATGAACTAGAGGCTGACCTCACCCCAACAGGGCTAGAGGTACACTCTTCACTGTGTACCTCTCTCTAACTTCTGCCTTAAGTAATAAACTAAATAAACAAATGAACATGGTTAGCAGGATGATATCAAATGTTGATTGAAGATCTTCTGAAGTGATTTGTTGATGTTAATCTTGGTTTCTGTTAATATGATTTATAACTGCAGCAGAGATCAGGCTAATATGGGGACTGACTGACACAGCTAGAATCTGTAAAGCAGAAATAGGTTAAAGATACTCCTGGTATGGATCTGCTGCGGTTCAATGGAGAGTCTTGCCCAGACCTCCCACCACCCTTTGACCCAAAACCCAGCATGAGCTACCTCTCCCTGGGGATCACCCCCTTATATAGTCCAGTTCCAACTGCCCCTCAACTGCCTTCAGTTTCTTGGGGTTCCAAAGTCTGAACTCCCATTTGCTTCTCTCTTGCAGTAAAGCTTACAGGTCCCCAGAGCCTGTGGAGTCCTTGCCCCCCACCCCCAGCTGAGTGATTTTGATCCACTAGGCCACTGTGGCTCACAGATTCCTGGTGCCTTCCCAAGCTTCTGACTGATGTTTCAGAGGGTGTCTCAGTGTTGTCCTCAGCCCTCAATGTTTCCCGGTCATTCTCTCGCCTTGTGTTCTAGCTTGTTTTTTATTTGCAAATGTCACGCCCCCACACCCCAAAATGATCTCACACAACCCTTAGTGGTGGATCATACTAGGGGTTGAGAAAAAGAGCAGCTAACCCTGGGAATTCATGTGAATTGCAGGACTTGTAGATCATCAGCACTTCAAACATCTCTCTGAGCTTAGATTAACCAGTCACCCAGTTCCATCAGCAGAGGGCAACAGAAGCCATCACCTGTCCCTTGGGGACAACGCCCTGGCCTCTCTCTCAGGACCCAGTGATCCCAGTTAAACTGCTGTTCACATGGACCCCTTCTCCACTTGGGCCTGCTTTCAGAGTTCTCTTCTGAATATTTGCTACTCCTACCAAGATCTGCATCCACCTGAGGCCACCCTAGCTTCCTGGTCCACCGTGGAACTGTCACTGCCTAACCCCCAGGAGTTCTGCTTACCAAAAGTGTCCCAGGAGGCAAAGGCAATCGCATTCCGTACCTGTCTCCAAGCCAGTGCGTGAGCCAGACTCTTGCCCACTTCAAGTTTGAGAATAGGTTGAAATCGCCTCGGCCCCAAGACCTCGAATCATTCCCTAAACCAGACAGATCTTCTGCGGGGTGACCCCTGGGCCTGAAAGATGATAAACTTTACGGGGGAGGGGGGCAGGGGAGGGGCTGTCAGTAGTGGGCAAACCATCTGTTAGTTGGTTCCCCTTCGAAGTTTCCTCTGGATAAGTGGTGCTCTCGAAGGGGTCGTTCCCTGGCCAGTCAGTCGGAAGTTACTACTCCAGCAGTGGTTCATCTGTCCGCTGAAAGAGAGCATTCCTCGCATTGCCAGGTGGGTGACCACGCCTTCCTTCCACCGCCTATACGTGTGTTTGGGGGGGCTGTCGGTGCTAGGGAAGAGTAAGGAGATCAGTGGGGAGTCCTGGCACAGTGGGGTGGGGGTGGGAGGGAGCTCTGTTGTCCGAATCAGGCTCACTCTCAGGCCCGCACCCCAAGTATTGGGTTGGGTTTGGGTGGGGTACCCTCCATGGGTTCTGAGTTGACAAGCAAGTAGCGCGCCTGGATAAGGACCCACCTCTCTAAGAAGCGGTTGAAGTCCCGGGCAAAGTCGATCCTGGGCACTAGACCTCACTGGCACTATTTTCTCCTCTCCCTCCCACCTCCCCAGAGAAACTTTCCTCCATGTGCCGGGCGCTGTGGGGCTTGGGCGAGGGGGACCCAGATTTCCAAGCACTGGAGAGGGTCGTCAGGGTCGGGTCGCTGGGGTGCATCCCCTCCCCCAGCCCTAGCTAGTGTAGCCTGAGGAAGGCAGGGTTGTCCTAAGAGGCTAAGCTAGATTTAGGGAGGCTGTGGACCAAACAAAACGGACTGAAAGAGGGGCCCGGGAGGTTTTTAAAGAGCAGTGCAAGAGAAGAGGGTAGAGAAACTGGCACAGCAGTCTCAAGGGATTGAGAGAAAGTCCACCCTAAACACCCCCAAGGAACAAAACGGAATGCAGAATGGATTTGAAACCAGTGGCCAAGCCAAGAATATGTTGAGGAACAAAGATGGAGGATCCAGGAAGTTCCAGCTGGGGTAAAAAAAGGCTGGGATAGCAGTCAACCAAGGCAAAAAGAAATGGACTCACTGCTCAGGGAAATGATATTTTGTTCCAGTGTACCACAGGCAATACAGATGAGCATTCACTGACTATCCACTGGTTTTCCTCTCACCCTGCCACCCACCCCCCCCCCACACACACACACAAATAGGTCAGAGATTTCATGGACTTGATTTCTCCGACTCAGCTGCTTTCAAGAAGGGAAGAAGGGGGCAGCTGGGTGGCTCAGTGGATTGAAAGCCAGGCCCAGAGATGGGAGGTTCAAATCTGACCTCAGACATTTCTCAGCTCTGTGACCCTGGACAAGTCACTTGACCCCCATTGCCTAGCCCTTACCGCTCTTCTGCCTTGGAACCAATACACAGTATTGACTCAAAGACAGAAGGTAAGGGTTTAAAAAAAAAAAAAAGAAAAAAAAAGGTAAGAAAATCTTCCTCGTGGACCATTTCTGCCACCTCAGCATCCACTTCCATTCATCATCCCTGTCACAAAGCCCATCTCCACATTTTTTGAAGGGGGGAACAAAATACACCTCCTGTTGAAGGGCTAGAAGCACTCATTTTCTTACATTCCACCTTCCGGGAAGAGGGGAGTGGAGGGAGAAGGCTGACATAGACAGAGATACCTGGACTTTGACCCAGCTGAATTCCTTCCAGGATTTCAGAGCTTTGGCCTCCTGGGACAAAGGACTCCACAAATAAGCAAAGACTAACTCAGTGATGTTTATTTTTAATTTAACTTGCTTTTTAAACCTGTCTTTCAGAGACCACAGGCAGTCTTTGCTGTCCCTCCTCACTAGAACCATTCAGAAAGGGTGGGGGGAGTATATTGCAGAGGCCTCTATTCATCAGCCAAGTGGACCCCATGTTCCTTGTGTTCCTGCCTCCTAGCCACGGACACTGTGCCCTCCCACCAGATTTTGATGAGGCAGTCTGAGCTAGAATTCCTGAGGTTTAGCAACATGATACACAGGTAACCTGTGTTCTCTCTGGCCCAATTTTCTTTTTATAATTTAAATTTTATCCTTTGAAAAGTTTGGGGGTGGGGGTGAGGTTACATTTAATTTTTTCCCTTTGGTTACTTTTAAACAAAAATTTTAATTTTTAATTTAAAATATTTAAATATAGTCTCCCTTCATGCCTCTAGGGCCTTGGGACCTGGGGCCAAGTCCCTGTTGCAGTAGGTTGAGCTTGCCTTTCTGAATGAGACCCAAAAAAGCGTCCAGCTGGCAAGATGCTAGTGCCTGGTGGTCTGTGGAGCAACCAAACTGACTAGGCCAAATGGTCTTCTATGCTCTTGTTGAAAAGGTTGACACTTTCGCTTCTTACTGATTCTGAAAATGAAGCTACCTCCCTCCTTTCCTCCATTCTCATGCAGGCAGCTTTCCAATACAGAACTGAGCACCTGGACCCTAGGCAAGAGGAATCCTGAAAAACATCCTTGTCTGATGAGGATTCCTGTCACCTTTTTATCTGCTTACTTACTGTGAAATGCCATTCCTTCTTCCTTGTACCCTGGACAGGACCAGTGAGAGAGGGGCATGTGCACAGGAGCAAAGGGCCAGAAATTCATTCCTGTCTCTTCACCCAGTGAGAAAGCCCCAAGCATGGTGTGCCATCCCTGACAGGTGGGCAGAGCCTCTTGCTGCTTAGGGGACAGGGCTCTTCCACTTGTCCCTGGACAAGGCTTTTTTGGGTCACTGACTTTCCTGAAATCAGCTAGCTACTTAGTTCTGCAAGATGCCACTGCCTGATGATCTGCATGCCAACCAAACTGACTTAGCTAGAGGCAATGAATCTGCAGAACAGAAATGAGCCTGGCTCAAGCAACTCAACACAAGTATAGAAGGCAGAGAGGGCAGGAAACCTAAAAACTCATGTGGCAGCAAAGGCCTGTAGGAATTAAATTTTAATGGTTTGACTAAAATATATGAAAATTATAAATAATAATGGTGGTCATTGATTCAAAGTATTATTGCTCAAAGTCGAAATGACCTTTGATAGCTTTTATTTATAAAAGAGGTGGAAAGAATGAAAGTAGAAAAATACAAAAGGGTAGAGAAGACATTAGTCTAAATATTGCTCTGGTGCTCTACTCAACCGGGACTTGTTGACCTTCAACTGGAATTAAACTCTTTCCAGAAGACAGGAAGGGAAAGCCAACTATCTACTCACCCAAGTTCCCTCCAAGAGGCAGGTCAAGATGATGACTCAGCTAAAGGTGACTCCTGAGGCTGACTTTCTTCCTTGAGTTGACCTTCTCCTTGAAGCTGACTTCCTTCTTGAAGTCCAATTCTTTCTTGAAGTTGGCTTCCCCTAGCCCCAGAAATTCAAGGCCTTTTATAATGGTTTCTTGTCCCTTCCCCTTTTCACAAGTGCCAATCACAGCTTCCAAATTGTCCAGCACTGCCCAGGGGGCAGTGTTTGTAGGAACCACTCCTCACCTTCTGGAGAGGTGAATACTCATCAAAAGAGTTCACCAGGTTCCTGGCTGATTGAGGTGTGAATTCTTATATCCTGGTTGATTGAGTCAAAAGGTGGAGAGCTCCTCCACCTAGTGCTACAAAGGGTGTTCAAGCTTTTGTTGATTCGATTCAAAAGTAGGCAAAGGAGAGTTAATCCTGTCTTCACAATCTGGTGAGGTAATAAAAGTAGGAGTACTTAAGTTATGTTAACCAAAGTTAACTCAAAATAGACAAAGGGAATAAAGGATTCCCTTTCACAAGTGTAAACTCAGAGAGAACAAAGAATTCCCTTTTCCTGGCCTAAGATAGCAGAGCCCAGGGCAGGGGACTTGCCCAGCTCAAGCCACATGGCAGGGACAGAGAATCAGAATAAAGAGGACAAGCCCAGCCCACAAAACAACAAAGGTACTAGTAACATAGGGTGCCACATAGTTGGACAAAACAGCTGTAAACCTCCACAGAACAAGCCAGCAGGGCCACCTTCTCAACATGCACTGTGAAAAACAAAGGCAGTTGGACCTACCCAAAGTACCAAAGAAGAGTACTCTGCAGGCTTGGAGTAGTGTATCCTCAATTCTAGGAACACAGAAGAACCTCAACAGATAAATAAGGTATTGAGAAAAAATAACTCAAAAAAATTAGCAAGAGACAAACAAACAAACAAAAAACCCTGACCTTAGAAAGTTACTTCAGTGACAAGAAAGATCTAAATCTAAACTTAAAAGAGAATAACAATGCCAAAAAAAGGAAACATGATGGCTCAAAGGAAAGTGTAAAAGGCTATCAGATGACCAAAAAACTCCCCTGGAAGAACTTGAAAAGAAGCTTTTGTTGTTTTTTTAAAACTCTTACCTTTTATCTTAGAATCAATACTGTGTATTGGTTCCAAGGCAGAAGAGCAGTAAAGGCCAAGGCAATGGGAGTAAAAGGGACTTGTCCAAGGTCACACAGCTAGGAAGTGTCTGAGGCCAATTTTGAACCTAGGACCTCCTGTCTCTAGGTCTGGTTTTCAATCCACTGAGCTACCCAGCTGTCCCCAAAAAGAAGTTTTAAAACCAAATAATAAGATAATTCACAGAAAAACTCAACAGCTAAGGGAAAGATTCACTGAAGAAATAAATTCCCTAAGGAATAGAATGGACCAAATGGAAATGGAAACCAAAAACAAAACAAAACAAAACAAACAAACAAAAAAAAAAACACTGAAGAAAACAACTCTTAAAAGACTATGATTAGCTAAATGGAAATGGAAATGCAAAAACTCAAGGCAGAAAATAACTTCCTAAAAATGTGAATTGGACAAATAGAAGCTAAAGAATCCAAAGGACATCAGGAAACAATAAGAAAAAAAATTAAAAAGAAAAATAAAAAATCTAAAATACCTCACTAGAAAAATGACCAACTTACAAAATAGATCCAAGACAGATCATCTAAGAATCATCAGAATACCTGAAAACCACATTTAAAAAAAATAGCCTGGACACTATATTACAAGAAATCATCAGGGAAAACTGCTCTGATATCCTCAAACAAGAAGGAAAAATAGAAATTGAGATAATCCACCAATCACCTCCTGAAAGAGACATAAAAATAAAATACTCCAGGGCTATTATAGCCAAATTCTAGAACTCCCAGGTCAAAGAAAAAGAATTACAAGCAGGCAGTAGGAAACAATTAAAATACTGTGGAGTGGAGCAAATCCTAGATGGCAGAGTAGCACCATGAAAAACTGGAACTACCGTGAGAATCCTCTCAAACTAACTTTTAAAAAGCACCTCAAAAAGAATACTAGAATCACAGAATCACCAAAAAGACAAAGTGAAGTAAGACTCCTGCAGAAAACAACTTGAAAGATAGGCAAAGAGGGTCTATTTCATGGGTGAGAGGGGAGCCAGAAATAAAATTGCACACAAAGGAGTACAAGCACCCACCCCCTACCTACTCTGCCAGGTTATAAACCTAAGCACAAGCCAACTTCTAGACCCCGAGACCCTGCCTAAGCCAACATCCGCCTCTTGAATCCAAACCCTAGCAAAAGCCTGCAATGAGGACCCAAGTCCATGGTGCTTGGCCCATTCAAGCCTGCATTGAAACTCCTAGCCCCAGGGCAAAATAGTTAATAGTGCTCTAAGCCCTACAAGCCATCATCAGTCCCCAATGGAAAATGAATCAACAACTTCCAGATTGTAAGTTTTAAAATTAATATTTAATGCCTCCAAAGTATGATATTTATAAGGATTTATTAAAAGTGCAGGGAAAAAACCCAACTCATCCTTTACCACACCGTCTCCTCTCCAAAAAATCCCCGTCACCACACCAAAACACACATTACAATAATGCTTGCGAAAACCAATGACCAATAGGAAAAGGCCAAAGGAATTATGGGTATGGTGAAAGGGAGTTTGGATAATGTAATTTAAAGGGGTACAAGGTCTTTTTCAACTTTACAAGATCTCTCAGCCCCCAGGCCATTATGCCAACATGGAAAAACTGAAAGTTGAAAAAAAAACAGAACTAAAACTGAGGATAGCAGCAAGGAAAAACTGAAGTTTAACAGAGTGTATTCTCTACCCCAAGAATAGAGTGCATCTTTAAGATAAAGGTAAAAATAACAACGACAACAAAAGCTGGGAAAATGAGCAAACAGCCAAAAAGCAACTAACCATAGAAAATTTTTATGGAGACAAAGAAGAGCAAGGCACAGACTCAGTAGGAGACAGTGAGATCAAAACAGTCCTATGCAAAATGTCAAAGAAAAATGAGAATTGGTCTCAGGCACTGGAAGAGCTCAAAAAGGAATTCAAAAGTCAAATAAGAGAAACAGAAGAAAAATGGGGGAAAGAAATGAAAGTAATGCAGAAAAAAATACTTAAAAAGCAGAATTGGTGAAATGGAAAAAGAAGCACAAAAATCCAGTGGAGAAAAGAGTTACATGAAAAATAGAACTGATCAAATGGGAAAGGAGGTTCAAAGGGTCATGGAAGAAAACTGTTCTTTAAAAAAGTAGAATTGGCCAAATAGAAGCTAATGACTTCATGAGACATCAAGAAACATTAAAACAAAATCAAAAGAAGAAAAAAAGAAGAAGAAGAAAACATGAAATATCTCACTGAAAAAACAACTGGCATGGAAAACAGATTGAGGAGGAAAAAAATCAAAGAATTATCAGACTCCTTGAAAGCTGTGATAAAAGCCTAGACATATTACAAGAAATTATCAAAGAAAATTGCCCTGATATTCTTGAACAAGAACATAAAATAGAGATCGAAAGAATCCACAGATCACTTCCTGCAGTAAATCCCCAAATGGCAACTCTCAGGAATATTATAGCCAAGTTCAAGAGCTCTCAAGCCAAGGAGAAAATACTGCAAGAAGCCAGAAAAAAACACTTCAGATATCATGGAACCACAGTCAGGATTACACAGGATTTAGCAGCTTCTGCATCAAATGATCAGAAGGCTTGGAATATGATATTCCAGAAGGCAAGGAAACTGGGTTTACACCCAAGAATCACTTACCCATCAAAACTGGCTATATTCTTTCAGGGGGGGAAATGGTCACTTAATAAAATAGAAGATTTCCAAGCATTCCTGATAAAAAGACCAGACCTAAACAAAAAATTTGATATCCAAACAGAAGACCTAAAAAAAGGCAAATAAGGAGAAAAATTAAGGGACTCAATAAGGTCAAACTGTATGTATTCCTGGAAAGAAGATATTTGTAATTCTTTAAAATTTTTATAAGTATCAGAACAATTAGAAGGAGTATACATAGACAGAGGTTGTGGGAGTATGCTAATTAGGATGACATGATATACAAAAAAAAGTCAAGGGATGAAAAAGAGGATTGCACTGAGAGAAAAGGAAAGGGAGAGGTAGAATGGGGTAAATTATCTAATCTAAATAGGTATGAACAACTATTAGAGTGGAGGGAAAGAAGAGGGTGATAACAGGGAATGCTTAAACTTTACTCTCATAGTAACTAGCTCAGAGAGGGAATAACAACTATACTCATTTGGGTATAGAATCCTCTTATCCTATAGAGAAGTAGGAAGGGAATAAGATAGGGTTGGTGATAAAAGGGACGGGGAAGTGGAGTTGTGTGATTAAAAGCAAAATACCTGTGAGGAGGGACAGAATAAAAAGAAAAAGAGCAAGATCAAAAGGAGAAAATAAAATGGAGAGGAATACACAGTTGGCAATCATAAATGTGAATGGAATGAACTCACCTGTAAAATGGAAGCAGATAGCAGAATGGATTAAAAACCAGAATCCTACTATATGTTGTTTACAAGAAACCTATTTGAGGCAGGTATACACAGAGTAAAAGGTAAGGGGCAGAGCAGAATTTATTGTGCATCATCTGAAGTATAAAAAAGCAGGAGTAGCAATTATGATCTCAGACAAAGCTAAAGCAAAAATTGATCTGATTAAAAGAGAAAAGGAAATTACACCATGCTGAAAGTTACTATAAACAATGATGTGATATCAATACTAAAAATATATACACTAAATGGTATGGTCTCCATTTTTTTAAAAGGAGAAATTAAATGAGCTTCAGGAGGAAATAGACAGTAAAACTACTGTGAGACCTTACTCCCCCCTTTCAGATCTAGATAAATCAAACCAAAAGATAAATGAGAAAGAAGTCAAGGAAATGAATGAAATTTTAGAAAAATTAGCACTAATATACCTCTGGAGAGAATTTATATCCCTTCTTTTCAGAAATATATGGCTTCTACATAAAAGTTGACCATGTATTAGAGCATAAAAACTTCACAAACAAATGCATAAAAGCAGAAATAATAAATGTATGCTTTTCAGATCATAATGCAATAAAAATTATAATAAGAGTCCTTGGAAAGACAAATCAAAAATTGGAAACTAAATAATCTAATGCTAAAAAAGGGGTGGATCAAATAACAAATTATAGAAACAATCAATGATTTCATTTATGAGAAGGACAATGAGGAGACAACATATAAAATTTCATGGGATATAGCCAAAGCAGAAAATTCCTATCTCTAAATGCTCAAAAATAGAGAAAATGCAGATCAATAAATTAGGCATGCAATTTAAAAAAACTAGAAGAACAAATTCAAAATCTTCATTTAAATACTAAGTTAGGAATCCTAAAAATTAAAGAATAAATTAATAAAACTGAATGTAAGAGAATCATTGAATCAATAAATAAAAGTAGGAGTTCATTTTATGAAAAAACAAGAGTTCCAAAATCCTTTTATCTGACTATAATCTATTGGTTTTTCTCCCCTCACTCTGCCTTCCCTTACAAAACTGTAGTCTTCATCCACACTGTGATTCCTAATCCATTAACCCCTCAATTCTTTCCCAATTCAATAAGGGACACCTCCCTTGTGACAGTTACTTTTCTCTTCCTCATCTTGACCCCTCAGTGAACAATTCAACTCTACACTGTGCTCTTGTCTTGAGCTCCTAATCCCTTATCATTTCACTTATTCCCATCATTCACTATCTTCACTCCTACACTTAATGCACTCTGACTATATCCTCTACAAATTAATGTTACTCAGCTTCAACTAGGCCCTCACTGGTGCAATGCAATCTTTCTATATCTGTCTATCAACTCACTGTTCCAAACTCCACAGCAGCTCTTCAAACCTTTTCATCCCTCCTCAAACCTGCCATGACTTCCTCTTCCCCCACTTTCTTTCTTAGCTGAGAACTTTACCTCGTATATTAAAAGGGGGAAATGTGACATTCACCATCTCTCTCTTCTTTCCTCTTCCCTAATCTCCTATCATTTCTGCCACTATCTTCTCCTTCACCACTGTCTCACATGGTGAGGTGGCATTACTCTTTACTAGAGCAAATCCATTACTTCTTCAAGTGACCCCATTCCATCCCATCTCCTCCAACAGATTTCCCCTTTCTCAACCCCACTCTATCATCACTTCTCTTCAATCTTTCCATGTCTCCTACTGACTACAAACAAGCTCAGGTCTCCCCTGTCCTGAAAAAAAAATGCTCATCTTGTCCTTTTAATAACTCCCTAATAACTTATCATCTTGTATCTCTTCTGACCTTTGGGACTAAACTCATGGGAAAAGCCATCAACAATAGATGCTGCTACTTTTTCTACTCTTATACTCTTCTTGTCCCCTTAACAATCTGGCGTTTGACTGCCCTTTCCAAAGTTATTAATGGTTTCTTAGTTTCCAAATCCTTTTCTCAATCCTCGTTCTCCTCAACCTCTGAGCAGTCTTTGACAGTATTAATCACCCTTCCTTCTTTAATATTCTCTTCTCTCTAGGCTTTTGGGATACCCGTCTCCTACCTATTTGACCACTCCTCTTTGCTGGATCCTTTTCCAGATCATGCCCTCTAACTTTGGTGTTCCCCTAGGTTCTGTCCTGGGTCCTCTTGTCTTCTCTTTTTATTCTACTTCTCTTGGTAATATTTTCAGTTCCAGAGGGCTAAATTATCATCCCAAATCAAGCTATTCTGCTCCCCACCTCTCTGCTGACCTCCAGTACCATACGTATCTCCAACTGCCTTTCAGACATCTCAAACAAGGCTTTCTATTCAACATGACCAAAACAAAACTCATCTTTTCCACCTAAACACTCCCCAGTTTTGCCCTCTCTGTTACTACAGAGAGCAACACCATTCTCAAACTCTCTCAATCTCTCAACTTAGGTGTCATCCTGTCATTCCTCATTATCTCTGACCCTGTTGCCAAGCCTATTGATTTTATCTTTGCCATTCTTGAATCTTCTCTAATTCAACATTAACCACACCCTGGTACAGACCTTCATCACCTTATGCCTTGATTACTGCAATAGTATTCCTGGTTGGTCTGCCTGCCTCAAGTCTCTTCCTCACTCCAGTCAATCTCTCATTCAATTACTAAAGTAATTTTCCTAAAGCACAGGTTCTACCATGTCACCCTCATTCTCAAAAAACTCCAGGGTCAAATGCAAACCCCTATATTAAGCATTCAAAGCCCTTCATAACTTAGCCCTTTCCTAGCTTCCTAATCCTCTTATAACTTACCTCCTGCCACATAGTCTTCAGTCCAGGGGCACTGGCCCCTCTTCCTGGCTCTTCCTCTAAATAATATTCTTTATTTCTCTACTCAAGACATTTTCTTTGTCTGTCCTGAATGCTCAGACTGCTTTCTCTCCTCATCTCTGACTATGGACTTTCATCTGACTGGACCTGACTTCTTTCAAGTACCATCTACTCTTCAAGTACCAACCTCAGGAAGCCTTTCACAATCCTTAATTCTAGTTCCTTCCCTCTCTTAATTATTTCCTATTGTCTTTCATTATATTGTGAGCTCCTTGATGGCAAGAACTGTCTTTTGCCTCTTTTTCTTATCCCCAGTGCTAGGTACAGTTTCTGACACAAATAGGCCCTTAATAAATGTTTACTGACTAACTAACCCCCTATCCATAGGTGGGAAAGATACTTTCTTCTTTGCTCCTCTAAATCATATTATAACTGGAGCTTATCTTGTCATCTAATGTGAAATGTTGGTCTAATCCCAATTCCTACCAGATAACTTTCTAGTTTCCTGAACACTTTTTGTCAGATAAAACATCCTTACTCCAACAGGTGGGATTCATTCACTTTCTACACAGTGGATACCTAATCTATTTTGTCAATAGACTTCTCTTTAAAAAGAAAAAGAAAAAAGAAAACCCTTACCTTCCATCTTAGAAGTAATACCATGTATTGATTCTAAGGCAGAAGAGTGGTAAGGGCTAGGCAATGAGGGTTGAGTGACTTGCCCAGGGTCACACAGCTGGGAAGTGTCTGAGGTCAGATTTGAATCTAGGACCTCTGGTCTCTGGGCCTGGCTCTCAATCCACTGAGCCACCCAGCTGCCCCCTAGACTTCTCTTTAGCTGGGTGGCTCAGTGGATTGAGAGCCAGGCCTAGAGATGGGAGGTCCTAGGTTCAAATCTGGCCGTGACCCTGGGCAAGTCACTTAGCCCCCATTGTCTATCCCTTACCACTCTTCTGCCTTGAAGCCAATACACAGTATTGACTCCAAGATGGAAAGTAAGGGTTTAAAAAAAAAAGTCCTGAATTAAGGGAATTAATGGGGAGAAAATGTGAAGGAAAGTAGCCTAACAGTACCAGATCTCAGACTGTACAATAAAACAGTAATCCTCAAAACAACCTGGTACTAACTAAGAAATAAAATGGTGGGTCAATGGAATAGATTAGATACACAATATACCTTAGCAATGACCTTAGAAACCTAATGTTTGATGAACCCAAAGATCCCAGCTTTTGGGATAACTCACTATTTGACAAAAACTGCTGAAAAAAATTGAAAACAAAATATGGTAGGAACTATGTATAGACCAAGATCTCAAACATATCTTACATAAGGTCAAAATGGGTACATGGGTTAGGCACAAAGGGTGAGTTATTAAAATACTGTTACAAATAATATAAATTTATTAAAATATAAAGGAGAAATTAGGGGAGCATAGAATAGTTTACCTGTCAGATCTATGGAGAAAGGAAGAACTTATGACCAAACAAGAAATAAAGAACATTATAAGATGTTAAATGAATAATTTTGATTATATTAAATTTAATAGGTTTTGTACAAACAAAAATCAATGATACCAAAATTAGAAGGGAAACAGCAAACAGGGAAAAGAATTTTTATAGCAAATTTCTCTGATAAAGGTCTCATTTCTCAAATATATAAAGAACTGAGTCAAATTTGTAATATAAGTCATTCTCCAATTGACATGGTCAAAGGATATGAACAAGCAGTTTTCAGATAAAGAAATCAAAGCTATCAATAATCATTTGAACAATTTGTTCTAAATTACTCTTGATGAGAGAAATGCAAATTAAAATAATTCTGAGGTACCAACCCACATCTATCAGACTGGCCATTCTGAAGGGCAATTTGGAACTACGCCCAAATGACTATAAAAGTATGATCCACTGCTACATCTATATAACCCACAGAGATTTTTTTTTAAAGGTAGGAGTGGGAAGACGTACTTGTACAAAAATATTTGTAGCAACTCTTTTTTGTGAGGGCAAAGAATTAGAAATCCAGGCACGTCCATCAATTGGGGAATTGCTGAACAAATTATGGTGTATGATCAGATTGGAATTCTATTGTGCTATAAGAAATGATGAGCAGGAGGACTTCAGAAAAAGCTGTAAAGACCTACATGAACTGATGCAGAGTGAAACAGAACTCAAGAAAATGTACACAGTAACAACAACATTATATGATGATCAAGTGTGAAAGACCTAGCTACTCTCAGCAATACAATAATCCAGGACAATTCTGAAAGATGTATGACAAAGAATGCTACCCACCTCCTGAGAAAGAACTGTGGAATGTAAGGAAATAATATCTATAGGGAGACCAATAGGTGTGTTTTGGGCAAATGTCAATCACTAAACCAGCCCTTATGGAAGGAGAATGACTTAGGAAGTAGGTAAAACTAGATGACAGTAAACTGAAGGAATGACAGTTGGGAGTTACTGGTCAAATCAAATTGTGGTAACAAGGCTTGAGTACTTCCCTTTTGTGAGTTCTTTTGGGGTTTGAAGGAAAACACAGGAAGATAAGAAAACACAATTTAATAAGGATAAATTAAGGGAAGGAGATGAGGGGAAAAGTTTAGGCTACTCTTAACAGCTATGGGATAAACTAAAGGGCCAGGAGGTCTGGGATCACTATACTAATGCTACGAAGCAAGTCTGGCTGGACTCAAGGGAAAAGGGTTTCTCACAAAAATGTCCTTGGATTGTTGATCAGATGAATCAGATTGTCCCAGGAACACAGGTAAACAGCCAAGTAAATCCAATGGGAAAGTCAGGGAGAATTAGATGCCTTATATGTCCAAGACAGCCTTCTAATCTCAACCTGAACTCTTGGAACTTGTTAGATGATGATCTTGATGTTCATGTAGATACTTCCCAAGGTACAGAGATAACCCAAAATCCACAGGCTCTTAGGTCAGTGGCTATATCTCCAACCCCTCAAAAACCAATTGCCATAGAGTCCACTGAGAGAAGTCCCTTGTTGCATTCCAGGTTTGGACTGTTCAGCCCTGTCAGCCCTTGCCTGCTTTTCTGCTTTCTACTCTTAAAATGCTATTTTCCTGTTGCAGTTGCCAGAATGTAGATCAAAGCATATGTTTTTTCTCTTTAGTTTATCTGTGTTTTTACTTTTGGATTTTGGTTTTACATGAGTTTTCTCTTACAACATGTGATAATTAGATTAAGTCTACACTGCCCATCTTTAGATTTAATCACCAAAGGTGAGAGCACTTCCAATTTTGGGAGATCCATAACCCTAAATTCATGCTAGAGTGGATGATGAATCAGAATCAACTGACTGCCCCCTAGGCAATAGAGAAGAATCTATTGTGATTGGACACGCAAACTAGGAGGAGGCACAGGAAGTGATGCATAAGTGACCCCTTTAAAAGGAGTTCCTCAGTCAGCAAAGGGTCTTCTGGTGAAGAGGGCTGCTGGTGAAGGAGCTTTCCTGTTTCGTGGAGGAGTGCTGGCTGGAATGCTGAGACCTTGGTGAGACTGTTTTCAATATCTTCTTTAGAAGTCCATGTGGTGAGTTTAAAGACTGAATCTCCTGAACTTCTCTTAAGGACCTTCCCTTTAATGGAGACTCTATGAATGAAGCTTTGCTTCATTCACCTCTAGGCCTCTAGCCCTCTGACTCTTGGCTGAGGGTTAATTACATCTACCTGGATTAATTAGAGGATTGTAGTAATTTACCTACTGTGTTAGATTCTTATTTCCTTATTTCCCCTCTCCTCAATTGTAAATAAACTTCTATAAAAGTCAATTTTGACTTGAGATTATTCTTAATTGAGGATTGATAATTGTTCAATCTTCTGGCGACCACTTTTTAATATATTCAACCAAAAACCCCTTTTTCCCCCTTACAACAATGACGGATATTGAAGTATATTTTGCATGATAATACATGTAAAACCCAAATCAAATTGCTTGTCATCTCCAGTAAGGAGGAGGAAAGGGATGGAGACAATTTGGATCTTACAATTTCAGATAATGTATGTTGAAAATTGTTATTATGTGTAACTGGGAAAATAATTTTTAAAAAAGTATTACTATTTTGCTTAGTAAATTGCAACATAGTTTGAGATCTGGAATTGATAGAATCCCTTCCTTCATCTGTTTTTTAAAAACTGATTTCCCTTGAAGTTCTTGAATTTTTGTTCTTCCAGGTAAATTTTATTTATTTATGTTTTTGTACACAAAAGTAATCCTTTGGTATTTTGTTATAAAATTGAATGAGTACATCACTAATATTGTCATCTTCATTATATTGGTTCAACATACCATGAATAGTTAATATCTCTTTGAATATTTAGATCTGTTTTTATTACTACAAACAGTGTTTTATAGTTCTATTCGTATAGATTGTTTCTTGGTAGGAGGACTTAAATATTACTGTTATATTTTTAATATTTGGGGATTCTTTGGTTTTTAATTTTTTAATGTTGATGTTTTAACAGGATGGAGCTGCATCACAGATTGATTTCACACAGTGGCAGAAGTTTTGGTCAGTGTGAAGAGCTGCCAAAGATTGAGAGTTCAGAGTACCCCTTGAATTCTGTCTGATCTCCACCCCCACACCAGGTGGTGAGGAAATTCAAGACTAATGCAAACTCATAAAAGTCCCAGAATGTTTTATTTAAAATATATTTAAAATACACATCCAGAGAGAGAGTTCAAGACTCAGATTTTACACTTACATATACCACCTTCTCTGAGACCCTAAGATAATCAATAAAAAATTTATACTAGGTGGCTTAATGGATGGAGAGCCAGGCCTAGAGACAAGAGGTCCTGAGTACAAATCTGGCCTCAGAAACTTCCTAGCTATGAGACCCTGGGAAAATCACTTAATCCCTATTGTAGTGATGGGCCAACTACCACCCACAAGCCACATGTGGCCCCATGAACTGTTCTATCTAGCCAGGCCACATTATTCCTAATCTGAGGAATACAATGAGTAGGGTACAATAAAATGAAACTTCAAAAGAGTTGCCTTAGAAACAGACTGACAGATGAGCATTTCCTTTCCTTTGGCCCCCTCTTTAAAAAGTTTGCCCATCACTGAGCTAGACCTTACCACTCTTCTGTCTTGGAACCAATACACAATATAGAGTCTAAGACAGAAAGCAAGCACTTTTTGAAGTTTTAATATTCAAAAACCATTATTTAAAAAGTTAAACAGATAGGAATGCAATACTAATTTTGTCCACAAGATGGGGAGATTTTATAGCAAAAATTGTTGGTCCTTCATTTCGTAAAAAGACCAGGGGCATCATAGAGTGATGTCTTGACTTGCATGTAAATTGGATTTAAGTGAGGCAGAGTGGCACAAAGTGATCAGCCCCAATCTCTCATCCAGTGGTGAGACCAAAATCAAGATGACTGGCAATGGCTTGGGATGCAGTGGATGTTCTTGGCATCTTCAGATTATTATCTGACAAAGCTGAAAGCACTCCACAATTCCTGTTTTATCTGCCTCCATGGCTACTGGAACAAATTGTTCCCATTCACCCCTTCCACAGGTACTCCTCTTCCTCTCTTCCTGTTTCATATTGGATTGCTCTCTAGGTAAAAGGAACGTTGGCAATGGAATGGGTTATACTATGACTTTGTGAACTTCAAACGAACACAAATGATGCTGAGATATCAGTAGACCTTGTCGATTAATGTGGGAGAAAATACCAGAATTGGCCAACAGAGCATTTTCCTACCTGAACTCCCTGTATCCCTTCCGCTCTACCAAGAAAATCCAACGTGAGGCAATCTTACTCTACAACTAGTATCAGATTTTTAAATGTATTGTTCTGCTGATAAATCAAAGGACCATAAAAGTATGACTACTCCTGGGTCTATCTTCCAAAGAGATTAGAGGTAAGAGATCTACCTGTACCAAAATATTTTTGGCAGCTCTCTTTGTGGTGGCAAAGAGTTGGAAGCTAAAGGGCTGTTTATCACTTGAGAATGGCCGAACAAGTTGTGGTAAATGCTTGTAATGGAATACTATTGAGACATAAAAAATGACAAACAGGATAAGCTCAGAGAAGCCTGGGGGGTCTTCTATGGACTACTGCAGAATGAAACGAGCAGAACCAAGAGAACAGTGTATATAGTAATAGAAATATTGTCTGACAGTCAACTGGGAAGCTCTAAACTATTATCAGCAAAACAAGGTCCCAAGAAAACCACAAGGGACTCATGAAAAAGCTCTCCACAACGAAAGAGGGAATTGTTTGGAATCTGTTTGCACATCAAAGCATGCCATTTTCCACTATATTTCCTTCATGAGATTTTTGTTGTATGTATGTTATGAATCTCTTATCCTGATTTGAGCAATATGAAGATATGTATCATGTGAAAATACTGGTATAATCTATTATTAGACTATTTACCACCTTAGGGAAAGGTGGAAGGAGGAGAGAGAGAAAGAGAGAGAAAATATGAATCCTAAAAGATCAGAAAAAAAATTGTCAACAACTGTTTCTACATGTAATTTTAAAAATTAAGAAATTTTAAAAATTTAAGTATTGTTCTGTTAAAGAACAAGGAAACCA
Organism: Gracilinanus agilis; assembly: GCF_016433145.1. Lineage (NCBI taxonomy): Eukaryota > Metazoa > Chordata > Mammalia > Didelphimorphia > Didelphidae > Gracilinanus > Gracilinanus agilis. The sequence continues at coordinate 18,704,549 of NC_058135.1, read as the reverse complement.
GTATTGATTTTCATCTTCAAGGGATTTTGTAGAAAAAAATGCATGCATGAACCGATGAAGGCATGAAACTACAAATTAAATTTGATCTAGAAAGGGGCAGGCAGGTTGAGGTATTCCTTATAGCCTATTCCTCCTGCCTCCTTCACTCTTGCGAGTGAAGAACTCTGGGGTCAATAAAATCTGAAAAGAAAAAAAAAGGAACATTTTTAAATGAAAACTTTTAAATGGGATAAGGCAAAGAATCTGAGTATTGGGATATAACCACTAAGTGGCTCTCCACTCAATCAAGCAATCCAATAAGAGGAAAAACAGCTACTCTCTGAGGACCTCCTGTGCCAGAATGAGGGTTTGGAATGATCATTCCCAAACTATATTTAAGGAACACTTTCAAAAAGGTCTCAGTCAGTGATGGAACTAAAGAATGACATTTGGCACCTTCCCTGTGCAGCTTTTACTTTGTGAAATTTAATTGATTTAAACATGGAAGAATATAACCTAGATTTTGTCCCCAAGAAAATGACATTTTACAGAGGAAGCTGCACAGGGAAGGTGCCAAATGTCATTCTTCAGTTCTTCTGTTTGGGAATTATCATCCGAAACCCTCATTCTGGCAATGAGATCCTCAGAGAGTGGCTGTTTTTCCCCTCTCAGAGTTCTGGGCATCTGTGAAAGGCCAGAGGGTTACTTCTAGAGCTCAGGCTTCATGAGCCCTTTGCTGATCTTTCTCCCAATGATTATCAGTTGATATCAATTAGCCAACCATATTTAATGCCCTTTGACAAATGGGTATTTACTAAGGTAGTACAGTGAAAATACTTGGTATAAAATCTCACTTACACACATACAAAAAACATTAGGAGAATCCTCCCTATATAGATTTTAGTAGAAAGAAGATACAAGTCTAGAGCATATGGTGTACTAAAGGGGAAAGCTCATGGCCCCTGGAATTCTTGTTTTGCTGGAATTCCTTTTCTGCCCTACCCTGTATAGGATTTCCTCTTCAGACTATGTCTTTCTGCTAGGTACTTTTAGAATCTGGCAGCTGTCTTTCCTCAACTCGCCTAACTTGTCCACCAGTTCAAACACTTTTGCTAGCCACTTATTTTCCAGGAATACTGTTAGGACCCAGGAAAGAAATCCAAATCTAATGACCCCTTGATGTTCACAAGGCTATCCTCTGGTCAGTATAGAGGAGAGGGGTCAGAGGCTCTTTTCCCACATATCCCCCAAATGATTGTAACTCGAGGAAGGCCAGAATAACTTCTACCACTGATTTGGCTAGGCTGAATTTGAATGCTGAAATTGGAATTGTCTTGTTCTTTTATCCAAGATCATAAGGTATGACTGAGTATCTTCAGTCAATCAACACCATGCTTGTGTAGTTATTTTATTTCATCAATAGATGGAAGCATTTGCTCCTTCCCAAACTGATTAACTAAATGATTTGTTGTTGTTTTTTTCTTTTCTAGATAGGCTACTTACTAAGTCTTACTTACTAAGACTAAGTTATGGGGCCAGATGGACAGGCTGTACAAGAAGGTCTCTGGAGACTCTGGAGCGTTGGCATCTTCCCACATTGGCAAAAAATGCATTGATAGAATGTTTCTTTCATCTATGGCAAACACTTCTTGTGAGACTTATATGAACTGATGCAAAGTGAAGTGAGCAGAACCCAGGGAACACTTTACACAGTAACAGCAATATTGTAGGATGATCAACTGTGAAAGACCTAACTATTCCAATTGATACAGTGATCCAAGACAGTTCTTAAAAATGTTCTGCATGATTTCACACATGTAATTTATATCATATTTCATGCCTTCTTAATGGGTGAGAGTGGGCAAGAAGATAATTCAGAACTCAAACTTTTAAAAAAATGAAATGATGGAAGTAAATAAATATTTGGGGTTTTCTAAATCACTTTATGAATCTTATAAAGCATCACTACCTTATAGACAAAATTGCCACTCCTTTTTTAAAAAAGGCTGATAATATCTCTCAAAATGTAAGAATAGACAAATATTGTTTTTGTTGGATTATATGGGGATGGATAGCAGATGGGGGATTAATTGAGGGAATTAATTCGTTCAATGATGAATTTATGATATTGAGCTCTATCATTTGCTTAGTCTTCTTGAAAACTTTTCATTGAAAGTTTGGTCCAGGGTTGACTTATATCCTAAATTATGAGGAGAAGGGACAGGTTATGAAGTGTCTGCAGTCCATTCTCCCACTGGAGGTTCCAGGAGGAATTTGCCATTTTGAGAAAGGGCCCAGGCAAGCCTAGAAGCTAGGTGGTACAGGGCAGTTAGGTGGCACAATAAATACTCAGGCCTGGAGTCAAGAAGATTCGTGTCTTCTTGAATTCAAATATGGCCTCAAACACTAGCTGACCCTGGAGCTAGTCACTTAACTTATTGTCTCAGTTTCCTCTATAAAATGAGCTAGATAAGGAAATGACAAACCACTGCAGTAGCTTTGCCAAGAAAACCCCAAATGGGGTCAAGAAGAGTCAGACATGACTGAAAACAGCTGAACAACAACAACTAAGCCTGCTATCTTTCATTCTTCTCCCAGATCTGCTTTTGACTGTGGTTTCCCATCAACTGGATTCTAGATCCCTGACCACTCCCCACCATGACTAAAAAATTGATTTGGGATTTATCTTTGTCAAATGAGATAGTACATATAAAGGTTTTGCAAACCTTAAAATACTGTAAAAATGTTAGTTGCTATTAACTATGCTTCATACTATGCCTAGAAATTGTCACCATCTTATCCACAAAATTTATATTGTCCCATCTTTAGTCATTATTTGTTTTATAGTATCTGGATTTCTTTGTTCTTTCTTTTTAAATGTTTCAATGAACAAGAATTAATTCTCTCCCTTCTACTCCTTCCCTCCTACCACCCCCACATACACACTAAAAAGAAAGGGAAGCAACATAGCCCTTTGAACAAGTATGTATGGTCAAGCAAAACAGATATCAACACTGCTTATCATCATCAGGCTGGACTTAAGGCTAATCCCTGTTCTCTCAGATTTGCGGTTGGAACAAAATGAGGCTCTTGAGTCATTCGATAGTGAAAAAATGGAAGTTTCCTGAGCCATAGCATAGAAAGGATAATCAACAGGGATACATAGCTTGGGAGATTCAGTCCTCATACTGAAACTCATTGGAGCAACAGAGAAGGGTGTGGCTCCTGCAAAACCTTGGGATTTCTGCCAAGTCTGAAGGACACTGGCTCTGTGTGGTTGGGCCTTTTATGTGTCCAGGAAACCCTCTTAGTATAGCCAGAGGTTACCAGGAAGTTTTGTCAATGTGAGATTAAAGAAAAACAGGTACACTAATGCAGTAGTGACAGAAATAGGAATCAGTCCAACCACCCTGGAAAACTTTGGAATTATGCTAATCAAGTGACTAAAATGTCCATAGTCTTCCAAAATGTTTTTCACATCACTTATATAGTAGCAAAGAAGTAGAAATAAGTCAATATCCATTGACTTGGGAATGGAAGAACAGATTATGGTACGTGAATATAATGTGGTGTAAGAAACGATGAACACAATGAATTCAGAAATGTGTGGGAAAACTAGTATTTACTGATGCAAAGTAAATGGAGGTGGAGCCAAGATGGCAGAGTAGCAGGAAGTAATATAAAGATCTTTATTCCACCCCTCCCAACTCTTCCTAACAGATTTAGGAAATGTGCTGGATTCTGGGAGAATTCAAGGGAAAACAAATCCTGGTGAGTCATTTATCCAGCCTGAGTCAGCCTAGAGAGATAGAGAAGTCCATGAACACTGCAGATTGGGTCTGGCCAGGAGCATGCAATGTTTTTTTTTGTTTGTTTTTTTGTTTTTTATCCTGGGACTCCATTCAAGGAGCATAGGGACACAACCAGTAGGCAATGGGACACATAGTCGCTCAGGGTCACCCAGCTGGGATGTATCTGAGCCCGGACTTGAACCTAGGACCTTTGGTCTCTAGGCCTGGCTCTCAATCCACTGAGCTAGCCCAGCTGCCCCTACTTTAGGTTGCAGTTTCTTTAGCAGATGTAGTTTTTACAGGGTGGGGTTGCTAGCCCCACGCCCAACCCTCCTCCTTTTTCATCCGGGCTAGGGATCGTCCTTGGCCCAGGAGGGGTAAGGGTGGGCAGTAGAGGTCAAGTGACTTGCCCAAGGTCACACAGCTGGAAGTGTCTGAGGCCGGACTTGAACCTAGGACCTCCAGTCTCTAGGCCTGGCTCTCAATCCACTGAGCCACTCAGCTGCCCCTGAGTGTATGTAGAGTATGTAAAACTCTCCATAAAGAGCTTTTATGGTGGCTGAAAAATTCAAGATACAAAGCCAGAAGAGAATGATTAAATACTTACAAATAATGTTTCAGAGAAAGATGCAGTCGTGGTGAATATTCAACTAAAATTCTTAGAAGAGGTAGAACAAGACTTTTTTTAAAGTCTAAGCATTTTAATAAATGTTATGTGATTATTTGTAGGGCACTGGAATTGGAAGGAAGTTGAGCTGGTCCAAAGAAACATAATCAACCTACTCAGTGCTTGTACCAGGGTATAGCCCCATGGCCTGGAGAGCAGTGAGAAATCCTGAGAATCCCAGCACAAGGTCAGTACTTTAGCCTATGGAGTATAAAATCAGCCCACAGGAAGAAATGAGACATATACAGTTGAACTTGAATTCAGCCCTAAACAAAATAGGAACCCACTAGCAAGAGTCAAAAGAGGGAGCCAAGAGGGAGATTGCCCTATGTGTAGTTTCCCTTGGTCCCTATCTTTACCAGTTGGCACTGATCCTAGTGACTCTTTTTATCCTCTTGGTTGCAAGTGCAAAGCCTCATCATCTGGAGAGCAAACATGCATTAAAAAGATGATGATTGGGGCAGCTGGGTAGCTCAGTGGATTGAGAGTCAGGCCTAGAGAGAGGAGGTCCTAGGTTCAAATCCAGCCTCAGACACTTCCCAGCTGTGTGACCCTGGGCAAGTCACTTGACCCCCATTGCCCACCCTTACCACTCTTCCACCAAGGAGCCAATACACAGAAGTTATGGGTTTAAAAAAACAAAAAGGATGATGATTCTATTGATTAGAGAAATGCAAATCAAAACAACTCTATCAGATTGGCTAATATGACCAAAAAAAAGTAACAAATGTTGGAGAGTCTAGGAAAAATGGGACACTAACACACTGTTGGTGGAGCTGGGAACTATGCCCTAAGGGCCATAAAACTATATGTAACCTTTGACTCAGCAAATACTAGGTGTCAAAGAAAAAGGAAAATGATTAAAATGAAAAAAATATATACAAAAATATTTATAGAAGCTCTTTTTGTAGTAGCAAAGAACTAGAAAATAAGGGGATGTCCATCAAATGAGAAAATGACTGAACAAGTTGTGGTATATGGTTGTAATAGAATACTATTGTGCCATAAGAAAAGACAAACAGGATGATTTCAGAAAAACCTGGGAAGACTTAGATGAGTTAATGCAGAGTAAAGTGAGCAGGACCAGAATATTGCATATGGTAACAGAAATATTGTATGATGATCAACCATGAAGAACTAAACTATTAACTACAATGCAAAAATCCAAGAAGACCCCAAGAAATTCATGTTGAAAAATGCTATCCATAGTTATAGAAAGAACTGTCAGAGTCTGAGTGCAGATCAATATATGTCTTCTTTCACATCATGGGAATCTGGGCATATGTAGCATATGACAACACTGGTATAACCTAAATTAGATTATTTACTGTCTCAGGGAGAAGAAAGGGGAGGGAAGAATATAGAGAATTTGGAATGCAAAAGGTCAGAAAACAATTGTTGAACATTGTTTCTACATGGAACTGAAAAAATAAAAGAAATAGGCAGAAGATAAGGAGAAAAAAAAAGATGGCAATCCATTGAGTTCAGAAATTCTGTACTTTAGTGGGTAGGCTAAAACCAGTTGGATATCCCCATTGTCTGGGTCCTGGATGGTAAGATGAAACATCCTATGGTCTCATTAACTCATTGAATTCTCTTTCTCCATTCTGTTTTTCTGGGAGTCCATTACTTGGGTCATATTTCCTATCTTCCTTTTAAGCTGTTTATTCCCCTGAAATTTTTCTCAGGAGCTCCAATTTCATTTTTCATCTCTTCATTTCTTCAATCCACTTTTAAAATTCTTATAGCCAATACAATTTTTTCCCCTGGGGACATGCTTGTGTTTGCAATGAGGCTACTCTGCTTTTCTCTTTACCTCTTGGAAATCTCTTAGCTCACAGTATTTATTCATTGTATTCAGCACAACCTCTGTTCCTGGGTTGGAACTTTGTGTCCAGGTCAGATTCTGTCTCCTTCACTGATAGAGGTTACTAGACCCAGGTCCTGCCCCTGTTGAAGTGGGAATGCCACTGCCACTAACCTGTTACAGTTCTGCACTGGGGGTGGGGGTGGGGGCTGAGTCTTGCTCCCCCTCCCTGCCTTCTTCTTCAACTTTGCCCTGGGAGAGGAAAATGGGTCTGAAGCTAGAACTAGATTTTCCCTGCCCTCTTTCTTAATAACTTATTATTGTTTCTCTTGGCTCAAACTAAGGACAGGTATCCTCTCATCTTTGGGTCCTCCTTTGAGTCACCTACTGGACTTATCCCTTGCTGGAGTTTTGAAAGGCCCTACATTCTAGAGATTTCACCAACTTCAGGTCAGTTAGAGGACTTGGCATGTATAGCTGCCCACTTGCCTCAGCCCCATATCTGCTTAGGGAATTGCCTACTATCTTTAACATTGATGTTATGGAGGTCCTCTGTCACCTCAGACCTTCAGTTTCTTTGTGCGTTGGTTGACCAAGGAGCTGAATTTGATCCCTGTTGAGATTCCAACAGCCTGGGGCTGAGAAGCCCATTTACCAGAGCATATTTTGGTTTTGACCCTTCCCATACCTCTCTGACCAGAGATCCCACAGACCATCTTCTAGTGTAGTCTTGTGTGAGACCAGGTGAAGACATTTATGGGAGTTTCCTTTTTGTTATCACTGCCTCATCTGGTGGCCTTTCGAGGAGCAGGATGTGTGCTAGGGAGCCAGGCCGGACTTTCACAGATCCATTTTTGCCAGGTCTTTCAATGTTAGGACTAGTATCTAAAGTTAGGGTCTAGGATCTAATATAAACTTATCTGGCTTTTAAAGCTCTTTGTAAAATGAGAGACAGAGATAGGTACAGAGAGAGGTGGGGGAGGGTGGGGATAGAGAGAGAGGGAGAGGGAGAGAGGGAAGGGAGGAAGGAAGAGAGAGGGAAAGAGATGAGGAGAGGGGAAAAGAGACAGAGACCCAGAGAGGGAGAGAGGGGGAGAGAAGGGAAGGTAGAGAGAGGAAAGAGAAAGAGAGAGAGGGAAGAGGGGAGGAGAGAGGGGGAGGGAGGTAGAGAAAGAGGA
>NC_058135.1:18629376-18696828 GCF_016433145.1 Gracilinanus agilis | reverse complement strand
GGAGGTAGAGAAAGAGGAGAGTTGAAAGAGACTGATGGAGGGGGGAGAGAGAAAGAGAGAGAGAAAGAAAGAGAGAGGTGAGGGGAGAGGGGGAGGGGGAAGAGCGAGAGAGAGGGGGAAGGGAGAGGGAGCTTCCCCTAGCTTAGGACTGGGCAAATAGTAGGTGCTTAATAAGTGTTTTTTTAATTGACACACAGTAATTACTTAAATACTTTTTCCATTATTTCATTCATTCCTAGAAATGAGGCAGAGATGGCAGAGGGCTCATTCTTCAAAGGCTGCCTGGCAAGGAGAGTTACAAATAGCTCCTGAATCACCCTAGATCATTCTTTGACTGGCCTGCTATGGCTATGTTATGGCATTCAGCCTGAGTCAAGGACATAAGACGAGGGAGGCAGTGGGAAGGGGCTTAAAATGGAGGTGAACCCCTGGCCTGAGAGCCAGGAGGCCTGTATTCGAGGCTTGTTCCTGCCTCTTTCTTCCAGGAGAGATCATTTGCTGTCTATCAGCTGCAAACCCAAAATAAGAGTCATATTCTAGATCTCTGGATCACTGTCTATGGGGAATTGAACCAAGAATGCTTAGTTTTATCAATCAATCAATCAATCAGTTAGTAAATAAATACTTATTAAGCACCCACTATGCACCAAGCATTGTGCTAAGTGCAGAGAATACCAAAGAAGGGAAAAGACAGTCCTCAAGGACCTTACCATTTAATGGGGGAGACCATATGCAAACAAATCTATAATATATGTGTTATATATATATATGTGATGTATATATTTTTATCATATCTATAAGTACACAGAGGATAAATAGGATAAATAATGAATAGAGGGAAGGTGCTGGAATTAAGAAGGGTTGGGAAAGGCTTCCTTTGTAAGGTAGAATCTTATTTGAGACTTAAAGGAAGCCAAAGAAGTTGACATTGAGAATGGACAAGGTAGAGCATGCCAGGCATGAGGGACAGCCAGAGAGAATGTCCTGAGCTAGAAGATGGTGATCTTGTTGGCAGAGCAGGCAGGAAGCTGAGGTCACTGGATTGAAGAACAGAGTAAAGGAGGAAGGTAGAAGACACCTACCTGGAAAAGGTAGGAGGGGGCTAGGTTATTTGGGTCAAACAGACCTGTATTTGCTTGTGGAGGTGAGAGGGAGCCACTGCAGTTTACTGAGTGGGAGGTGAGGGAGGACAGGACATGGTTAGAGCTGAGCTGTCAGCTCCAATATTCTGAGTTCTAGAGCGAGTAAGATGCCTGAGCAGCCAGAAGGACACTTAGTCTGATATAAAGCAGTTAACAGGGATGTCCTTTTAACAAAATATCTATCCCTGAATTGTTATTTTCTCATTTTAAACCATTCACAGAGACAAAGTATCTTTGGCCAAACTATACAACCCCTAAAGGCAACAAATTGATCACAAATTGAGTTTTTCTTCCTGAAATACCAAAAGGTATCTTGGTTGTTCAGGATTAGGTTCTTGATGAGGGTAAGAGAAAATGAGCCCCAATCTGCCCTTCCCTTGACCCTCTACCTCAACCACGGTGGCCAATCTCTGGAGCCGGGTCCCAGTGTGTCATGTAAAGGGCTGAGCTGATTGCCAGAATCGCAGGGGTAGAAGGCCTGGAATCATCCAGCCAATGTTCTCATTTCCAGCTGGGGAAACTGAAGCTCACAAAGAGGAGGAGAATGGTCAAGTCATAGCCACTGGCTCTCCTTTCTGTTCTCTCCCCTGGCCTCGTCCAACGCCTCTCCCTTGGTTTTGAGGTTCTATGTCCTGTTCAGCTGACCAGGAAACATTCCAAGCAGGGCAGCTTGAGGTCAGCACTTTTCCTGCAGAAGAAGGGATGTCTTCCTGTGCTCACCCCACCCAGCAGCCCTGTCAGGCCAGAGCAGCTCTCTAGGTTGCCCCTTGCCCTGTGGAATGGCCGGGCCCTCCCCTCTGATGGCTGCTGCCCAGATTGGTCAGCAGAGTTTACTGACAGAAGCCCACTCTGCTCTCTCCTCAGGATATCATTGCCCTGCTCCTAGTAGCAGCCTGGGCTAGTCTTGGATAGGCTTGCCGAAAATTCAGAAAGAATGGTCATGCCCTGGACCCCCAGCATTCCTCAGATAATGCCTTGAAAAAAGATGGCATGAGAGCTCTCCTGAGCCCCTCAGAGGAGTAGGTGTAGGAATGATGGTGGAAAAGTAGACACAAGACTCATCGTCAAACGTCCTGAGAAAATTAGGCTCCAGGGATATATGTGCCCTCCAAAGAAGCCAGGGACCTCAATGGCTGGATCCTGAGAAGTCCCTCCTTCCAAAATAAGTCTCATTACTAAGAGCAATGAGTTCAGCCTATGCTGGGAAATGTTAAGTAACCAAATCTACAAGAAAAAAAAGAAATATATGGAGGCCAGTTTTGAAGTTGAATCTCCATTGACATTTTCTCCATCACTTTCTTCAATCTAGAAACCAAAAACCAATAAATCTAATGGCGATTTCTAACATTTTACCATTTCCACGGTATAAATGCACACAATCATCTCTCCCTCTAGAGCTGGCTCTGGCTTACTCCTGAAGGATTAAAATTCAGAAGACCTCCATTCTTCTGCTAATATTGTGACCTTGGACAAGTCACCACCTCTCTAAGTCTCAGTTTCCTCTTTATAAAATGGGGACAATCAAACCCTCTGGGCCTGCCCGACCAGGTTGTGGTAAAACTTAGTAAAATTATGACTATGCATACACTCAAATGCTCTGAGGTTGTATATAAATGAGATAGCCAAAATGGGTCTAGTTGGAATTGGGGACTGACCCTTTTCAAATCCAGTTCAGACCCTTAGTAGCTCTGTGGCCTTGGACAAGTCTTTTACCCCCTAATTGTCCCCACCCTCCAGGGTTGTTGTGAGGATTAAATGAGGCAATATTGGTAAAGGGTTTTGATTAAAAACAGAAATATTAGCTGCCATTATTATGCAAGATCATGTCATTATTATAATTTTAATTCATTCTGTGAAAAATACAGTCATTGAGTAGAGAGGACCAGACCCCTTCCTTCCCCAGAGCCTGGAGGCTGGGTACCAGCACACCTGCTAGATAAAGGCAAAAATCCAAAGCAAAGGAAACAGAATGACCCTGGGGCTCCTGGGACCTTGCTCATTTATGACCTGCCCTCTATTTGAATAGTGGCCTGAAGTAGTCATCCAGAGGCAGAGGGTAGTCCAGTTGTCCCAGTTCCACCCCCCACCAGCCTAGAGCTCAAAGGACAGGACCTTTGGCTTGGAGTCAGACTTACATACAAATATGGCCTCAGACACTTCCTACATTTTCTAGGAGACAGGTTCCTAGCTGCATGACCCTAGGCAAGTCACTTAACCACTGCCTGCCTTGGTTTCCCTATCTGAAAAATGAAGATAATAATAGTACCTACCTGGAGGGTTGGATAAAGATTGCAATTCTTTAAACCCTTATCATCTATCTTAGAATCAATATGAAGTATCAGAAAAAAAAAATACTACTTATTAGTTCCACAGCAGAAAAGCAGTAAGGACTAGATAATTGGAATTAAGTGACTTGCCCAGGGTCACACAGCTAGGAAGTGTCTGAGGACACATTTGAACCCAGGACCTCCTATCTCTAGGCCTGGTTCTCAATCCACTGAGATACCGTGCTGCCCCTAAGAGAATATTTGTAGAGCACCAAATCTGTACTTGACCTAGTAAAAGTTTAATCAATGACTCTTTTTTTCCCCTTCATGATGTGGTTTTGAAGAAGATCCATGACATGACTCTTGTAAGGAAACTGACAATGTAGGAAGTGATCAGTGTTAAAAGAAGTGCCCTAAGCCCAAGTCGGAGAGTTGGCTGAGTCTTGGCATCTGATTGGCACAGAAGTGGTCGAGAGAATAGACTTCATCTCTGCCCAGGGCTCTTGCCCAATGCCTCCCGAGTAGGAGAGGTGGTGGTTGCTCATAGCCCTCAGCTGTGCACAGAAGTAGCTTTAAGAACTTTGGCTCCTGGTTCCCCCTGCCCCACATGTCCAGGTTGATAACCCTGCCTCCCCCAGGAGGTGGTAGGAGAGAACAACATATGACTCAGTCAATAACGTGCTACTTAATTTGGATATTTTGTGATTTTTGTAGATAATCATCCATTTCCTTGAAATTCATGAATTTCTATCACATAATTTTGATTGCAAGCGCTGGGAATTAGGTTCTTCTGATATACATTTATCTCATTTGTGTTTTTATTTTGGTTATTTCATTTATCTCTCTTTTTCAAGAAAGAGATGATCCTTCTGTTTTTATTTGCTCTAATTTTCAAGATTTCCCCTTTTACATTGATTTAGAATTCATTCGTGGATTCTCAAGGTTTTTTAATGACATGAGCAGTTCATGAATACTCTCCTTTTCTACTTTGCTCATGAGTTTCCAAAGATATAATTTCTACCAAGTAATAAAGAGAAGGGGAGTAGGGTAGACAGGACCAACTCAGTATGAGGTCACCACCTAACCTTGGATCCACTTGTGCTGACTGTGACCCCTGTTTCCTCTGCAGATGTTCACCTGTAAGATATTCCAGAGCTTTGACAAGACCTGAAGTTGTCACTGGTCAGTGATTCTCTTCCCTTTTTGGAAAACCAACCCATCTGAACTTTTCCTGTGTAAGAAATAAAATTAATATAAAAGGATAAAATTAAAAATATTAGGGTTTTTAAGGTTTATTGATAGCCATTTAGGAAAATGAAGCCACGTGCCTGTTAAGAGTTAGTTTAAAAGGGACCAGCCATTACCTGCTCCTCCCCTCCTTGCTCCTGCTCCACAAACACAAAAGAGGAAGTACCAATCCAGTCCTCAGTCTTTATACTTTTCTCTATGTTATTATGCTTCCTGCCCACGTGATTACACAAGAGAGGAAGCCAGTTGGCTCTTGGGAAATGTAGTTTGGAAGAGCCCTAAATGTCCATAGGAAGTTTAGATCAGACCTCAAAATTAGTTCAAGGACTCCCAAATTTCCAATATCACACCTGTCCTCTTCAAATTTATTTAAAGTCACTGTCAGCACCTCAACAATTCCACCACCCAGTTCTCTGTTCATTTTGTCTGAATTCAGAGTGGGAGTTCCTCTGCACCTGGTGATCTGAACTCATTGAGAGTGTCTAGATCTTTACTTTCTATGACTTCACTTATCTTGTTTTTTGTTTTTGTTTTTTTAACCCTTGTACTTTGGTGTATTGTCTCATAGGTGGAAGATTGGTAAGGGTGGGCAATGGGGGTCAAGTGACTTGCCCAGGATCACACAGCTGGGAAGTGTCAGAGGCTAGATTTGAACCCAGGACCTCCTGTCTCTAGGCCTGACTCTCACTCCACTGAGCTACCCAGCTGCCCCCGACTTCACTTATCTTGGATTTTGATTGGTCATTAAACATTTTTTATATTCTTCCTAGTATTGGTCTTCTCTCCATTATCTCATAATATCCTATTCATACCGAGAAGTATTCTTCCTACTCCTAACAATGCTGCCATCTTCTGTAGGTAGGATGGAACTGGCCTTCCCTGTTTACTGTAGAAGATATCCTCCTCCTCCTCCTCCTCCTCCTCCTCCTCTAGGTATCATCCTCAACCCTTCACTTTCACCCTAGGGTTGTGCCAGAACTATCAAGAACCAAATGTTAAATTTTCAGAGACAGAATTTACACCTCAGAAATTAGCAAATACCACAAATCAGGTCTTGATTAAGAAATCAATCCAGTTAGACTTAGACTTAAAGAAGTGAGGAAGAAAATGTTAATATTGAACATTAAACTTAAAAATGAGTCATAGGAGTATCTAGGTGGCTCAGTGGATTGAAAGTCAGGCCTAGAGATGGGAGATCCTGGGTTCAAATCTGACCTCAGACACTTCCTAGCTGTGTGACCCTGAGCAAGTCACTTCACCCCCATTGCCTAGCCCCATTACCACTTTTCTGCCTTGGAACCAACACTGTTTTGTATCGACTCCAAGATGGAAGGTAAAGGTTTACTTATTTGTTTGTTTGTTTTTTTAAGTATGGCATGCATACATTTTTCAGGGGGGTCATTATTGAACTCTTATCAACCACCCGTGCTGTCCCTATACAAATAAGTATTTATGTAATACTTTGAGATTTCCAAAACCCATTTGTAAATATTACCTAATGTCACAATAACCCTGGGAAACTTGTGCTATTAGTACCCTATTTTATAGCTGGGGAAACTGAAGCAGAAATGGGTTAAATGACTTACAAAAAGTCACAGGATTTTACTCACTGTGCCACCTACTTGTTATATCCAATCTATTGCCAAGACCAGTTGGTTTTACTTTTGGTAACCTTTCTCCCATATGTCTTCTTCAGTTAGCCAATAAATATTTATTAAGTAACTACTAATGCCAGGCATTGAGCTAAGCACTAAGAATATACCGAAAACCAAAATTAGTCCCTGCCCTTAAGGAGTTCACAATCTTTAGGGAGAGATAATATGAAAACAATTACCTAGAACTGTTGTTCAATCATGTCTGACTCTTTGTGACCCTATATGTGATCCTACCACATTTCTTGGCAGAGATACTGGAGTGGTCTACCATTTTCTTTTCCAGTTCATTTTAGAGATGAGGAAACTGAGGCAAACAGGGTTAAATGGCTTATACAGGGTCATAAAGTAATAAGTGGTTGAGACTGGATTTGAAATCCATGCCTCCCTCATTCCTAATCAACAGATGGAAGACTCTAGAATTGTAAGGAGTCAGCAAAGGTTTCTGGTAGAAAATAGAATTTTAGTTGGGACTTAAAGGAATCTATGGGAAATGAGGTAGAAGAGTATTCTAGACATAGGGACGATCAGAGAGAATATCCAGAGTTGACAGATGTTTGGGTTTGTGGAACATCCAGGGAGCCAGTGTCACTTGGACTGAAGGGTATATGGTAGGGAGTAAGGTTTAAAAGATTGGAAAATAAGGAGAGAGTAGATTATGAAGGGCTTTGAATGCCAAACAAAGCATTTTGTATTTCATCCTGAAGGCAATAGGGAGCTCCTGGAGGCCAATGACTACGGGAAACATGCTCAGAGCTATAATTTATTATTATTTTTATTCTTTTAACTCTCACCTTCTCTCTTAGAAATGATACTAAGGCCATTCCCCAATCGATAAATGGGCAAACATGAATAGGCAATTTTCAGATAAAGAAATCAAAACTATTAATAAGCACATGAGAAAGTGTTCTAAATCTCTAATAATTAGAGAAATGCAAATCAAAACAACTCTGAGATATCACCTCACACCTAGCAGATTGGCTAAAATGACAGCAGGGGAGAGTAATGAATGTTGGAGGGGATTGTGGCAAAATTGGGACATTGATGCATTGCTGGTGGAGTTGTGAACTGATCCAACTATTCTGGATGGCAATTTGGAACTATGCCCAAAGAGCTCTAAAAGATTGCCTGCCCTTTGATCCAGCCATACCATTGCTGGGTTTGTACCCCAAAGTTATCATAGGGAAAAAAGACATGTACAAAAATATTTATAACCACACTCTTTGTAGTGGCAAAAAACTGGAAAATGAGGGAATGCCCTTCAATTGGGGAATGGCTGAACAAATTGTGGTATCTGTTGGTGATGGAATACTACTGTGCTCAAAGGAATAATAAACTGGAGGAATTCCATGTGAACTGGAAGGACCTTCAGGAATTGATGCAGAGTGAAAGGAGCAGAACCAGGAGAACCTTATACACAGAGACTGATACACTGTGGTACAATCAGATGTAATGGACTTCTCTACTAGCAGCAATGCAATGACCCAGGACAATTCTGAGGGATTTATGGAAATGAACGCTACCCACATTCAGAGGAAGAACCTCAGGAGTGGAAACACAGAAGAAAAACAACTATGTGAACACATGGGTTGATGCAGACATGATTTGGGATATAGACTCTAAACGACCACCCAAGTACAATTATCAATAATATGGAAATAGGTCTTGATCAATGACACATGAAGAAACTAGTGGAAGTGCACGTTGCCTATGTGGGGGGGGAGGTTGGGGGAGTGGAGGTGGAAGGGAAAGTAAGAACATGAATCATGGAACCATGGAAAAATTTTTTCTAAAAAATAAAATTTTTAAAATTAAAAAAACAAACAAACAAAAAAACAAAAATAATTGATACTAAGTATTGGTTCTGAGGTAAGTTAAGCAACTTGCTCAGGGTCACCCAACTGGGAAGTGTCTGAAGTCACTTCTTCCCCAGGCTTGGGGCTCTGTCTACTAAGCTTTGTAGCTACCTACAGACTTGTGCCTTAGTAAAATTCCTTTGGTTGGATACATGGAGGTTGGCTTAAAGCAATAGAACAATTGCAAAAGTCCAAGTGTGAGGGGACTAGGGTATGTACCAAGGTTGGGGCAGCATCCTAGGACAGAAGAAGGTATATTCTAGAGATCTACAGAGGTGAAGTCAATCTTGGCAATAGTTTGGATCTGGGGGATGAGGGACCATGAGGAGTCTAGGATGATTCCTTAGCTGGGAGCCTGAGGCTCTAGGAGGAAGGTACTCCCCTCCACAGAGATTGGAAAGCAGGGGGACATATAGCGGGGAAAATCATGAGTTCTGTTGTTGACATGTTGAGTCTTGATACACCAGCTTGGTCTACCTGTCTGTAATTTCTCCTCACTCCCTTCTCTTCTCCTTCTACTGAACAGCTCCAATTCCTGTCTAGAGTTTGGTTATCTAGCAGTGACTGGTTTTGCCTTTCTTTATTTCCCAGAATTTAGCATAGCATCTGGTGCATAGTAAATGATTAAGAAATGTTTGTTGGCTAACTGATGGACTTTTTTTTAAACCCTCATCTTTCATCTAAGAATCAATACTGTATATTGGTTCCAAGACAGAAGATTGGTAAGGACTAGGCAATGGAGGTTAAGGGATTTGCCCAGGATCACACCATTAGGAACTGATAGACTTAAAATGTAAGTCATGTAAGGAGTTCCAATAAGGAAATTACCTCTACCAATAAGTCATAATGGTAAGCCTCTCCACCAAAATGTATAGTATTTGAGAGTCGTTTGGACACTGTGATATTAAATGACACCCAGGGTTATACAGAGAGAATGTATTACTCAAGACTTGAACCAAGTCTTCCTACCTTCAATGTTGACTCTTTTATCACTGTGCTACAGTGTCACTTTAGATGTGCCCTTTCAAAAATGATGGGTAGAAGGCAACAGAGCCAAGATAGTAGAGTAGAGGCACTGAAAGCTCAAAATGCTCTGAGAATCCTCTCCAATTAGCCTTAAAATAATACTTCAAGATGAATGCTGGAGTGACAGGACCAACAAGTGGATGGAATGAGGCCATTTTCCTGCAGAAAACAACTTGAAAGGTAGGCAAAGAGGCAAAGTTACACAGAAGTTTAAAAAGATGCCTCCTCTACCCTAATAACAGAGTACACCTTTAAGATAAAAATAAGTTGAAAAAAAGGCTAGGGAAATGAGAAAATATCACAAAAAAATCAACCATAGACAATTTTTATGGAAACAAGGAAGGGCAAGGCACAAATTCAGTAGGGTGTCTCCCCTTCTCCCAAGATATGAAAAAAGCTACATGCAAACTTCAAAGGAAAATGGAAATTGGTCTCAGGCTCAGGGGGCAATCAAAAAGGATTTCAAAAATCAAATAAGGCAGAGAGAAAATGAGGAAGATAAATGAAAACAATTCAAGAAGAAAGTAACACCTTCAAAAGTAGAATTGGCCAAATGGAAGAGAGATACAAAAATCCAACAATGAATAGAGTTTTTTAAAAGGAGAATTGACCAAATGAGAACAGAGGTTTAAAAATTCACTGAAGAAAAAAATTCTTGAAAAATTAGAGTTAGGCAAGTGGAAGCTAATTACTCCATGAGGCAACAAGAAACAATAAAACAAAATGTAAAAGAAGGAAAAAATAAAAGGAAATATGAAATAACTCATTGGAAAAAAAACTAACATAGAAAATAGCTCCAGGAGAGACAACTTAGGCATTATTAGTGTACCTTCCTTGAAAGCCATGACCAAAAAAATTTTAAAGCCTGTACATCATATTATCAAAGAAAACTGCCCTGACATTTTTAAACAAGGCAAATTGAAATTGAAAGAATACACTGATCTTCTCCTGAAATAAATACCCAAATAACAACTCCCAGGAATATTACAACCAAATTTCAGTGCTCCCAAGCCAAGGAAAAAGTACAAGCAGCCAGAAAGAAACAATTCAAATATCATGAAGCCATTAGCAGCTTAGCAGCTTCTATGCTAAAGAACCAGAAGGTTTGGAATATGATATTTTGGAAGGCAAAGGAACTAGGTTTACACCAAAAAATCACTGACCCAGCAAACTGAACATATACTTTCAGGGAGAAAAATGGTCAGTTAATTAAAAAAAAAAGATTTCCAAGCATTCCTGATGAAAAAACCAGACCTAAAAGGAAAATGTGATGTTCAAATAAAAGATGGATAAGAAGCATATAAAAACAAGAAAGAGAAAATTTAATGGCTTCAGTAAGGTGAAACTGTTTATATATTCCTATAGAAAGATGATATATGTAACTCCTAATAATTTTATCTTTATTAGGGTATTTAGAGAGAGTACCCAGAGACAGAGAGTGAGGGAGTAAGTTGACTAAATTGACATGATATACCAAAAAAAAAAAAAAATCTAGGGTTGAAAAAGAGGATTGCCCTAAGAGGAAAGGGAAAGGACAGGTAGAATGGAGATAAATTATCTCAGGGAAAGGAGAGGTAGAATGGAGATAAATTATCTCACCAAAAGAGGCATGAAAAACTATTACAAAGGAGGAGAGGATGAGGGTGGTGACAGGTATTGCTTAAACCTTACTCTCATCAAAATTGGCTCAGAGAGGGAATAGCAACCATACTTATCTGGATATGGAAACTTATCTTACCCTATAGAAAAGTAGGACGGGGCTAAAAAAGGGATGGTCAATAAAAGGGAGGGTGAAGTGGGAGAGGCCACCAGTGGTCAAAAGCAAAACACATGATTAGAGAAGAGTAAAAGGAGAGATAAAAAGCAGGATCAAAAAGAGAAAATAAGATGAAGGGAAATGCACAGTTAATAATCATAACTGTGAATGTAAATGTGATGAATTCACATAGAAAAATGGAAGTGGATAGCAAAGTGGATTAAAAACCAGAATCCTTTGATATATTGTTTAGAAGAAACATATATGAAGTAGGGAAACACACACACAGAGTAAATAAAGGGCTGGAACAAAATCTATTATGTTTCAGCTGAAGTAAAAAAAAAAGAAGGGATAGCAGTCATTATCTCAGACAAAGCTAAAACAAAAATAGATCTAATTAATAGAGATAAGGAATGAAACTATACCTTGATAAAAGTACCATAAACAATGAAGTAATATCAGCTTTTAAGGGAAAAATTAAATGATCTAGAAGAGGAAACAGAGAGTAAAAATATACTAGTGGGATACCTCAACTTTCCCCTCTCAGAACTAGAAAAATCTAACCAAAAACTAAACAAGAAAGAAGTAAAGGAGACAAATGGAATTTCTGAAAAGTTGGATTTAATAGATATCTGGAGCAAATTGAATGGGAATAGAAAGGAATATGCCTTCTCATCAGTTTTGAAATTTTAACACTAGTCTTTACCCCTTTCGTTGGCACCCCAAGACAAACTGGATTTTTAAAAAAGGAGAAAGGTTTAATATTAAGATTGGAATTACAGGGGGCAGCTGGGTAGCTCAGTGAATTGAGAGCCAGGCCCAGAGACCAGAGGTCCTGAGTTCAAATCTGGCCTCAGACACTTCCTAGCTGTGTGACCCTGAGCAAGTCACTTAACTCCCATTGCCTAGCCCTTACCACTCTTCGGCCTTGGAGCCAATCCACAGTATTGACTTCTAGATGGAAAGTAAGGGTTTAAAAAAAAATAAGATTGGAGTTACAACTCTGATTCTCACCCTCTGGTTTAATAAGAATTATAGACAAAGCCTGTTGTTTGTAAATAAGTCTTTAATATAGTGAGGTAGAGAAAGCAGACATGCACATAGTATAGTCATTTTAAAGGTTACCCAATTTCTAGAGTCCAGAAGAATCTTGTCTCTTGCCCCTCCTGACTCCCTAGTGTCTAGAAGACCTATCTCTTGTTCAGAGTGAGCTTGAAGTCCTCTAATCAGAGGGCCTTTGGAAATAGATATCAAGAGCAGCATAAATTGTAACACCAAGAGGAAATGGGGACATTTTCCTGAGAATCCAGAGAAAGATGGTGCTCTTTTCAACCTAGCTCTCAGAGGAGGCTTTCTAAGGGAACAGCCAGCCATACATGACTGGAGACCTTTTCTTTCTCTGGCCCACTTTTTATTATTTAATAAATAATTATAAATTAAGATACAGTTTCCAGTGAATTTTCATCTAACCCAGTACATGGTCCCTATACAAAAATTAAACATGTATTATTGCATAAAAATTTCACAGCAAATGAGGGGGTATCCCTTGATTGAGGAATGGCTGAAGAAATTATGTATATGATGGTGATGGAATAATATTGTGCTATAAGGAATGATTGATTAACTGTTTGATTCTATGTGAACTAGAAAGACCACCATGAACTGAAGTGGAGTGAAATGAACAGAACAAGGAGAACACTGAACACAGTAACTGAAACATTGTGGGCTGATCAAATACAATAGTAATGCATTGATCAAGAGCAATCCCATGGAACTCATGAAAAAGAATGCTAACCACCTCTAGAGAAAGAACTATCTTGAATAGAAATGCAGAAGAAAAACGTATGATTTATCACTTAGTTGTATGGGTATATGATTTGTGGTTGTGGTTTTTAAAAGATTACTCTATTATAAATATAAATAAGATGGAAATAGGCATGTATAAACCAGTGGAATTGCTTGTCAGTCCCAAGAGGAGGGAGGGAAGAAAGGAGGGAGAGAGCATGAATCATGTAACCATGGAAAAATATTCTAAAAATAATAAATTAAATAATGTAGAAAAAACAAAAACTCCACAGTCAAATGCAGAAAAGAAATAATAAATGCATTCTTTTCAGATGATAATGCAATAAAATTATAATCAACAAGGGTCAATGGGAAGATAAATTAAAGACTAATTGGAAACTAATCTAATTCTTAAAAAAAGTGGGTCAAAGAACAAATTATAGAAACAATAATTTCATTGAAGAGAATCACAATGAGGAGACAACATATCAAAATCTATGGGATGCAGCTAAAACAATACTTGGGGGAAATTTAAATCTTTAAACACTTACATCAATACAATAGAGAAAAATAGATCAATGAATTGGGCATGCAACTAAAAAAAACTTGAAAAAAAAAACAAACTAGAGACAAGATGGTGCACAAGGTACACAGACCTACCTAATCTCTACCAAATTACCCTCCAAGAAACTATGATATAACACCTCAAAACAAATTTTGGAGCAGCATAATGCATAAAAAGACTAGGTGAGATAATTTTTCATCCCAAAAACAACCTAGAAGGTCATGACAAAAGATCTAGTGCATCAAATTAGAAGTGGTTCACAAAGTAGCACACCAAAGTCCCACCACCACAACAAGCCTTGGGGCAGCTGAATAAGCAGCAAAAGCTTCTAGAGCTCTCAGCAACAAAGAGTAAGGGAGAGGGAAGGCAGTTAGGAAACTCCCAGAAAGAGATTTCAAAGGTCCTTTTGCTGACTCTTGGTACAAGACTCTTGTTGCATTGTCCACATACAGAACCAGCATTGTCCACATACAGAACCAGATGACAGGCTGGGGGCATGGTCCTAGTGTGAGGAGGAACACTAGTACCCACCAGCACTTATGGCCACAGGGGAACAGGGGACCCTAGTCACAGTTCCAAGAAAGAAAAAAGTGCTTGTGGTAACTTACAGACCAGAGCCCAGGCTGAGAGGATTCTAAATGTACTTCTCCTTATATCATATCACCTTGAAAGAACTGAAAACTTAATAGATCTCCAACACTAGCTCTAATGGCAGCTGTGCAAAGAACCTGAAGCTTAGAATAGTGTTCCCTTTATCACAGAAACAGAGCCTAACTTTAACATTTTTTTAATTAAGAGAAAAGAAAAAAGCTAGAAAATGAGACAACAACAAAAAAAGAGACTCGACACTGAAAGTAATTATGTTGACAAGGAAGACCAAAATACAGACTCAGAAAAGACAACCAAGTCAATACTGCTGTATCCAAAACCTCCTCCCCAAAAAATGAGAATTACTCTCAAGCCCCAGAAAAATTCATAAAGGAGTACAAAAAGAATTTTTAAAATTAAATAATGAAGGGCAGTTAGGTGGATCAGTGGATTGAGAGCCAGGCTCAGAGACAGGAGGTCCTTGGTTCAAATCTGGCCTCAAACACTTCCTAGCTTCGTGACCCTGGGCAAGTCATTTAATCCCCCATTGTCTAGTCCTTACTGCTCTTCTGCCTTGGAAATACACAATGTTGATTCTAAGATAGAAGGTAAGGGTTATAAATAAAAATAAAAATAAATCAAATAAAGAAAGAAGAAGAAAAATTGGGGGTGGGGGTGGGGGTGGAATGAGACACAGGAAAATCATGAAAAAAAGTCAACTGCTTTATAAAGGAGTTGCCAAAAAAGAAAAAATACTGATATCCTAAAAAATTGATTAGGCCAACTGGCAAAAGAGGCACAAAAACCCAATAAAGAAAAAAATGTTTTAAAAAGCAGAATTGGTCATGTGGAAAAACAGGTACAAAAATTAAAAAAGAAAAAGAACTTTTTACAGAGTAGAATTCGTCAAATAGAATAGGAAGTACAAAAGCTCACTCAAGAAAATCATGACTTAAAAATGAGAATTGGACATGTAGAAGCTAATGACTCCATGAGACATCAAGAAACAATCAACCAGGGCAGCTGGGTAGCTCAGTGGATTGAGAGCCAGGCCTAGAGACAGGAGGTCCTAGGTTCAAACCCGGCCTCAGCCACTTCCCAGCTGTGTGACCCTGGGCAAGTCACTTGACCCCCATTGCCCACCCTTACCAATCTTCCACCTATGAGACAATACACCGAAGTACAAGGGTTAAAAAAAAAAAAAAAAAAAAAAAAAAAAAAAAAAGAAACAATCAACCAAAGTCAAAACAATGAAAAAAAGAAGAAAATATGAAATATTTCATTGGAAAAACAACTGAGGGGGCAGCTGGGTAGCTCAGTAGATTGAAAGTCAGGCCTAGAGATGTGAGGTCCTAGGTTCAAATCTGACCTCAGACTCTTCCTAGCTGTGTGACCCTGGGCAAGTCACTTAACTTCCATTGCCTAGCCCTTACCACACTTCTGCTTTGGAGCCAATACACAGTATTGGTAAGGGTTTTAATTTTTAAAAAAAAAAAACTGACTTGGAAAATAAATCCAGGAGAGATAATCTAAGAATTTTTGAATTACTTGAAAGCCATGATCAAAAAATGAGTTTAGACATCAGCTTTCAAGAAATTATTAAAGAAAATTGCCCTGTAGGGAAAACTGAAACATGTTATATTGATTTCTGGGACAAGATGGACACCAACTTTGAGTGACAAGACCAGCAGTTGAACACCTCGGAATGTACCCAGATGCCGTGAGCCAGGGCAAAAAATCAGTTGGAGCCAGCCCTATAAATACCCATGAGGCCCAGCACCTGGGGCTCACTCTGGAGCAGATCTTGGGAGGTGGGAGGTCTCAAGGGAGGGTAAGCATTACCTGTACCTGTATCTGCTAAACAACCTGTCATACTGAGAGCTAAAGAGCAATCACCATCATCAACAACAGAGCTGAGAGGAAATGGTGACACTGTCATCAAAGTTCATCAATAGCTTTCCCTAATCTTTGGCTTGGCTCTGGCAATGTCAGGCCAGGATTATTGTAAGGGTGAAGAGCCTCCAGCCTCTGACTGAGCTAGCTTTCTTCCAACAGTCTGATCAATAGTTTAGAACATTAGCAAATAAGGTTCCCAAATCCTCCATCCATTTCCCTTGTTCCTAACCCCATTGATTAGAACCAAATACAGTGTTTTGTCATCAAATACCTTTCCTGGGTGGTCATTATACCTAGGCCCTTGGGAGAGAGAGATCCTTATGTAGTCAGATTTCACCATTGTTCAAATAGTGCATCAATAGCCTTATCAATACCTATTCTAACCCCAGGCTGAGGAACTAGAGAGGTTAGCTATACCTACAGCCTCTCAGTGGTTCCCTGTCTGGGCAACTATTATAAGAAATAGCTGACAGGCTCAACTGAGCAAGCCTATCAGAAGAGGAGAGGCATTAGCTTTATTAGCAGCACCTATACAGAGACCGTGGGAGAGTGAGCTCTCTCTCACACCAAAATCCTATCCACCTGTCAAAGCCTCTAGCTTATAGCCTCTATTATTATTACCATCAATCCCCATTTAATTTTATAACAAACACTAATGCACTGTTGGGCAAGTTGTGAACTGTCCTTCTGGAGAGTAATTTGGATCTATACCCCAAAGGCTACAAAATAGTAAATATTCTTTACCCCAGCCATTGCTAAGTTTGTATACCAAAGACATAAAAAATAAAAAGGGAGACACCTATATGTACAAAAGTATTTAAAGCAGCTATTTATATAGGAACAAAGGATTGGAAAAGAAGGGGTATCTATCAATTGGGGAATGGCTGACATATGACATAATATATGATTATAATAAAATACTAGTGTGCTATAAGAAATGAGAAGCTCAGAAACACCTGGAAAGACAGTAACTGAACAGAGTGAAATGAGCAGAACCAGGAGAACATTGTAGAAAGTAAAAGAAATATTGTACAATGAACAATTGTGAATGACAGCTATTCTCAGCAATACAATGGACTCATGATAAAAAACAAACAAGCAAACAAACAAACAAACAAACAAACAAAAAAAACGCCATCTGCTTCCAGAGAAGGAACTGTTCTAGCCTGAATCCAGTCCAAAGCAAACTATTTTTCTTAGGTTTTTTTTTTTTGTTTCAGTTTTCTTCCACAAAAGATTTAATATGGGAAAATGTTTTACATGATTGCTTTTATAAAATCTATATGAGATTTCTTACCATCTGTGGTTGGGGGAAGAAAGGAAGAGGATTCAAGACTCAAAAATCTTTTTTTAACTGTTGAAAATTATTTTTATACATAATTGGGGAAAGAATAAAATACATTTCTAAAGAAAAGAACAAATAAAATATCCATTTAAAGACCAAATTGGAAATCCAAAAAATCAAAGGAGAAATTAATAAAATTGAGATGTTGATAAATAAGACTAAATAAACAATAAATAAGACTGGCTATTGGTAGTTGTGAAAAAATAAGCAGAGCATTGATTAAATTGTTTTAAAAATGAAAGAAGAAAATAAAATTATTAGTATCAAAAATAAAATTGGTAGATTTGCCACCAATGAAAAAGAAAGCAATTATTAGGAGCCCAATCATATGCCAATAAATCTGACAATCTAAGTGAAATAGGTGAATATTTACAAGAAATATAAATTGCCCAGATTTAGGAAATAGAATACTTAAATAATAATCCCATCTCAGAAAAAGAATTTAATAAGCCATCAATGAATTCCCGAAGAAAAAAATCCCCAGAGCCAAATGGATTCACAACTGAATTCTACCAACTATTTAAAAAACAATCAACATCAATATTATATAAATTCTTTGGGAAAATAGGCAAAGAAATTCCTTTTCTGACACAAATGTGATGTTGTACCTATACTAGAAAGGGCAAAAACAGAGAAAGAAAAGTATAGATTCATTTCCTTCATGAAAATTGTTATAGAAATATAGGATTTTAGTTTAGCAGGGCAGACTGATTGGCAAGGAGGTTCCAGAACCTTGAGAGGAGAGTCAGTGACAGTTTGGACCTGGCACTGAAGACTGAAGTCTAAAGCCTAATGGTAGGAGTTGGTGAGACACAGATAATCCCTGAAGTTGTTTCCCTGGATTTGGATTAAGTACCATCTACAATCAAGTATCTCAGAAAAGGAGTAAGGTTGAGAAGTGGGTTGTGGCTCTGTGGTGGACATAGAGACTATCCCTTCTCCCTCTCCTGATTTTGGATTATTTGGTGTATTTCAAGACTCCTGTGATCAGATTTGAAGAACATCTCCATTGAATTATATGTGAGATCCCCTCCTCTCAGCAAAACCTCGCTAAACAGCAATCTGCTGTTAGTTTAGCCATTAGGGCAAATTTATCCATCCCTATACTCCAGGGTGGAGACCCTAGATCAGTGATGGGCAAACTTTTTAAAGAGGGGGCCAAAGGAAAGGAAATGCTCATCTGTCGGTCTGTTTCTAAGGCAACTCTTTCGAAGTTTCATTGTATTGTATCCTACTCATTGTATTCGTCAGATTAGGAATAATGTCACGCAGCTGGATAGAACATTTCAGGGGGCCACATCTGGCCCACATGCTATAGTTTGCCCATCACTGGTCTAGATCATTAGATTCAGTTTACCCATTCCCCTTCCTTACATTTCCCAATAATCGTTAAACATCTCAGTTACCATACTCTTTCCTTGTCAAGTCCTTACCCAGATACCTAGGTTGACAAATATAAGAACCCACTGTGTATCCCATCTGTCTCCCTGATAGTTATCCATCTATCTATTATCCTTACCCAATCAAGTTACCAGCTGTGTGATTCAATCCCAGGGAGACCTGTGTTAAAATCGTTATCTGGGACAAGATGGATGTCACCTTGACTGACAGGGCTGGCAGTTGAGAATTTGGAATGCTCCCAGGTGCTGTGAGCCAGGGGCAAAAGTCCGTTGGCTCCACCCTATATATACCCCCAAGGAACAACAGTTGGGAGCTCAAAGCTCAGAATTGAGCAGGCTTCTCTTGGAGCAAGAACTGGGAACAAGGGAAGTGAAGGGTGAAAGAAAGGGTAGGCCTGAAACCTGTAACTTCTACCTGACTGAGAGAGAGCTAGTGATCAATCAACACTATTGATAGCAGAGCTGAGAAAGTATATAGATCATCTATCAACATCAACATGAATAGCCTTCCCTAATCTGGCTTGGCTGTGGCCAGATCAGGTCAGAGTTAGTGAGAGGGTGAAGATCTCCAGCTTCTCCCAGCCTAGCAATCTCCAGACTTGATCAACAATTAGTTTAGTAGCCAAACAAATAGCAATAGGGTTCCCATATCCTCAAACCTATTACCTTATTTTCCTTTCCCCATTAATAATTTAATATAGTGATTTACCAACAAGTACCTTTCCTGAGTGGTTATTCTACCAAAGCCCTTGGGAAAGGGAGATCAATATGCAGTCAGATAACTTTTCCAATAGCCAATCAATAGCCTTATCAACAACTAATCTAAACTCAGGTTGGGGCCTAGTGAGGTTAACATCTACCTAACCTCTCAGGGTTTCCCAACCTGGGCAACTGTTAGAAGGAAGCAACTGACAGGCTTAATCAATCAAGCCTGTCAGGGAGGAGAGGCATAATTATATCAGCAGCTATTATGAGAGGAGTGTGTGTTTCTTCCCTCAACAACTATAGCCAACTTAGGCCTTGGGCAACTGATCCCTCCTCCATTCATATTATCTCTGAGATCTTCATATCATCCATCCTCCAAGATCTAAAGGAGATATATAGAGATATTATTATAAGGTCTTTCATTCCTTTTTAACACCTGTCAGTTACATCTGTTAACCCAGCTATTCCCCAGCTCAGTGTTGTTACCAGTGTTCATTTATTTAATTATTCCAGTTCCCCTTATTCATTTATTTATTTCATTTACATATTTCAATATAGATACAAAAATTGTAAATAAAATTATAGCAATATATCACAAGGATCATTTTCTATGACCAGGTGGGATTTATAGCAGGAATTCAGAACTGGTTTTATATTAGGAAAACTGTCAGTATATCATATCAATAGCAAAACTAATAGGAACCACATAATTACCTCAATAGAAGCAGAAAAAGCCTTTGAGAAAATACAATGCCCATTCCTATTAAAAACATTAGAAAGCATAGAAATGAATGGGTCATTCTTTAAAATGATTAGTAATATCTACCCAAAACCATTAGGAAGTATCATCTGTAAGCTGATAAGATCACAGTAAGATCAGGGCTGAAGCAAGGATGCCCATCATAACCACTATGATTTAATATGGTGCTAAAATGCTAGCTTGAGCAATTTGAGAAGAAAAAGAAATGGAAGAAATTAAAGTAGGCAATGAGGAAACAAAACTATCACTCTTTTCCAATAATATGATGGTAATCTTAGAGAATCCTAGAGAATCCACTAAAAAGCTAGTGAAAATAATTCATAACTTTAGCAAAATTGCAGGGTACAAAATAAACCTTCACAAATCATCAGCATTTCTATATCCAACAAAGCTCTACAGCAAGAGTTAGAAAGAGTAACTTCATTTAAAATCACTCTAGACAATATGAAATACTTGCAAATCTACTGGCCAAGACAAACTCTGAAATCATATAAACACTATTACAAAACACTTTTTACACAAAGTCAGATGTAAACAATTGGGAAAATATTTAT
Source organism: Gracilinanus agilis (assembly GCF_016433145.1). NCBI lineage: Eukaryota > Metazoa > Chordata > Mammalia > Didelphimorphia > Didelphidae > Gracilinanus > Gracilinanus agilis. The sequence goes on along the minus strand of NC_058135.1, from coordinate 18,676,283 downwards.
TGCTTATGGGTAGGCCTGAGTTAACAGAATAAAAATGAGAGTTCTACCTAAATTAATTTTTATATTCAGTGCCATAACAAAATGCCAAAATTTTATTTTACAAAACTAGAAAAAAAAATTCATCTGGAAGAACAAAAAGTGAGAATATCAAGGGAATTAATGAAAAAAAATGTGAAGGATGGTTGCTTTGAAGGGTAGGTCTTAACCTGTACTATAAAGTAGTAATCATCAAAATAATCTAGAACTGAATAAAAACTAGAATGGTGGACCAATAGAATAAATTAGATATGTAATATACAGGGATAACCATGGCAACCTAGTGCTTGATGAACCCAAAGATACCAGCTTTTGGGACAAGAAATTGGAAAACGGTATGGGAGAAAGTAGGTATAGACTAAGATCTCTTGCCCAAAACCAAGGTAAGGTCAGGACCAAATGATCAATGTTGAGCTTCTTGTAGTCTGTGCTTTCCAATTTTCCCAGCATTTGTTGTCAAATGGGTTTATATTCCAATTAATTTATGTTCTCAGGTTTATTGAAGGTTGTTTCTGATTTGTCTTTATTTAGTCAGTTTCATTGATCTTATCTTTTAGCAATTTCTTCCTTCTTCCTATCAAAATGCACTAAACCTGGAGGTAATTAGCATTTTTCTTATATTGACACAATCTAGTTAGCCAATCAGGCAAAAAGAAAAGGCATTCATTAAAGGCTTACTACATGCTCAGTCCTAAACTGTGAGTGTGGATACAAAGAAAGCCAAAAAGAGCCTGCTATCATTCCACTGAGGAAGCCAACACAGAAAGAAAAAAGGTGCAAATTGTTGATATATAATGTGGTGGCAGGTAATCTCCTCAGAGGAGAAAACACTAGAATTAAAGGGAATCTTGGAAAGGTTTCCTGGAGTAGGTGGGATTTGAGGTGAATCAATAAAGAAGCTAAGAGGTAGAGGTGAGGAAGAAGAGGGAAAACACATAGCGATGGAGTGTCTGCTTCAAGGCCACTATGGCTGGATCAGAGAATGAATGGTGGAGTCCAAGGTAGAGACTGGAAAGGTAGGAAGAGGACAGGCTGAGAAGAGATTTAAATGGCAAACAGAAGTCAAAGTGCTTTGCTTGAGTCCCTAGATCAGTTGGTTATGAAATGCAAACTGGAATCTCTTTGTCCAGCCTCACAGACCAGGGCTCTTCCCCCCCCCCCCCCCCCAAACCATAAGGTTACTACTGATTACTTTGCAAGTTAATAAATTATGTAGAAGAATGCGTTTCTTTCTGAGAGATTTAAAAGGTCATTGCTGTAGAAAACTCCTAGCCCATGATTGTTCCCTCCCTTCCAAACCTAGGAGAAGATACAAGAGCCACAGCTATCCTTTAAAAGTATCTAAATTCCTCTTGTTTCTTGGAAGAATGTTTTGTAATTGTATCCATCCTGGTTTTGAGGGTACCATAGCTGATAGAAGTCCAACTCTTATGCATTTTTTATTCAGTTATTTTGATACTCCCCTCTTTATTTCGTCTTTCAAGATTTCGTTATAGTTATAAAGATATGTTGGCAATTTTTATGAGCTTATTTTGTATCCTGCTGCATAAGTTGTTCATTGTGTCCGTTTCTTTACTACTTTTCTGTAGTTTTCTAAGTAAATCACCTTTACAGTCACCAAGTAGGGTTAGGTTTGCCATCTATCTTCTCTGTGTCTTTTAAGTATCTAAATTGTTTAAATTCCCACATTGGTTTCTTCCAGCACTTTCTACTTTTCTTTTTGAGTGGAATTGTTTTTAACTTGTCAGAATTTCATTCTTGAGGATTTCTCATCTTTTCTAGGAGTCTGACCTGCCTTCTAGATTTGCATCCGTGGAATTCTACCTCTTCTTTCTTTGAACCATTGGGAATCTATTCTTCAAAAACCTAGGGTAGATTCTAAATGTAAAATGTATGTCAGATTGCGTACTGTTGTGAGGTTGGGGAAAATTTGAGGCTCAAAATTCCTTTAAAAATGCTGGAAAAGGGGGCAGCTGGGTAGCTCAGTGGAGTGAGAGTCAGGCCTAGAGACAGGAGGTCCTAGGTTCAAACCCGGCCTCAGCCACTTCCCAGCTGTGTGACCCTGGGCAAGTCACTTGACCCCCATTGCCCACCCTTACCACTCTTCCACCTATGAGACAATACACCGAAGTACAAGGGTTTAAAAAAAAATGTTGGAAAATTTTAAAATGTAAATGGGGAAATTGAATCAAATTTAATTTAAAAAACCAAGGGTGCCTGATGGACCTTCTTTATTCATCTGTATCACAAGTTTTACAAAATGTGTTCTTTTGCTCGTGAAGGTTCTCATCATTTCTCCTCTTGCTATCAGCCTCCAAAAGGGGGACTGGAGACATAAGAATCACCATGTCCCAGTATTGGCATGTTATAAAAGGGCACAGCCCTCTGGGTAGGGATTTCTGTATGCCAGAGGAGGAAAAAGCAGCTAAAATGACAATTCTGGAAAGAAGTGGGGATTCCTCATATTACAGGAGCACAAACTTAGAGCTGGAAGGGACTACAGGTATGATGGCGGCAGCAGTGATGATAACAGTGATGATGATGTTAATAATAATAATAACCTATTTTCATAATGATTTAAAATTTTCAAAGTGTGAAAATCAAATGGGACAACATTTGTAAAACAACACCTCACTGAGTCATATGCTGCTCTTATCCCCATATTATACATGAGGAATCTGAAGCCGAAAGAGAAGTGATTTGGCCGGGATAATACAGCTAGTTATTTTCTGAGGCAGGATTCAAACTCAGATCTTCCTGATTCCAAGGCCAACACTATCTCTAGTATTCTCCTGGGCTGCTTCTTAGGGACTATCTGTTCAATTCTCTCCTTTCCTCCTCCCCATTTTAGAGATAAAGCAAGGCGGGGTGAAGTGTGCCCCGCTCAAGGACATGTGGGTCAGTGGAGTACAGAGCTGAGATTTGAACCCAAGTCCTTTGCTCTCCTCCATGCTACTTTCCATTCTCACTTGGTTATCCCACTCTTGTTATTGCCACTAGAAGCCAGGATAGTCTTATAGGCTCCAGGGAAGGCTCTCTAGCTAATGTGGTGTCCTTGTGGACCAAAGATCCTTCCCCCTACAGATACCCTGCTTTCTCTTCCTCCTCTTCTTTTTCCTCTCTCCCTCTTTCCCTTCTTCCTCCTTTTTCTGCTCTTCCTTTTCTTCCTCATCAGTGATTTCAATGGGACCATCCATCCAGGCACTAGAGAGAGGACAGAGGGCTAGTTTTGGCCCTGGCTTATGCTGGAACTCTGGGGGCATTCCTGAATGAACTGAAGACTAAATATAGTGTGGGAAGAATCCAAGCTTTCTTGGGAAATGAGCTGGATTCAGGGGCTGTGGGAGCAGGGAGATAATGGCTAAAGACCTTGTTGGAGCTCCCAGGAATGTGGGCATTGCTAAGATACTTCCTGTCCTGCTCTGGAATGTGGATGGGCAGTGCAGCCCTGTCAGGAAGAAAAGAGAGATCTCGGACCCTCCCCAGAGAGCATTTAAAGAGGCCTAGGCTCATGGCTTTTCTCCTACTGTGACTGGTTTCCTTTGTATCTCGGGATTGCAAGACAAGCTCATTCCCTTCATCTTTGCAGAGCCTATCTTTTTTAGAGGTCAGCTCCTCTAAGCCATCTGTCATACCCTTGAAACAAGACATAGGGCCTGGCATAGTACAAACCCTTAAGAAATGCTCCATCCTTGGGGTAGCTAGGTGGCTCAGTAGATTGAGAGCCAGACCCAAAACATGGATTCCTAGGTTCAAAACTGACCTCAAACACTTCCTAGCTGTGTGTCCCTGGGCAAGTCACTTAACCCCCATTGCCTAGTCCTTACTGCTCTTCTGCCTTGGAACCAATATACAGTATTGACTCCAAGATGGGAAGGTAAGAGGTTTTTTTTAAATGCTCCCCCCATCCATTCATCATGTCTGTCTATCTATCTAATCTCTTTTTCTGCCTCCCTTCTAGCCCTAAATCTTATGGCCCTAACACAGTACATTATAGTTAGCAGTTTATGGTTATTAACCCACACTCCTTCCCTCTCCTCCCAGGGCTTTCTGAAATTCAGTTTTCTCATCTATAAAAATGAGGAATTGGGGCTTAATGATCTTGAAATTTCCTTGCAACTCTACTCTGAACCAGAGTGAGTGGAATTAAATGAAGGAATCTGGGAAGAAATGGAGGGACATCTCTGTAATCATCTCCATGGGTTTTTGTTTGATCAAAGACTATTACAGTTGTAGAGCTGGACAGGCCCCTAGTGGACTTCATCTAGTCTAGGGATTCTTAACCCAAGTTTTCCCAGGGCTCCCCCATAAGTTCCTCCAGGAACTTGCAGATGGATAGATGGAAATTCAACATAATTGGTTTCCTTTATAATCCTAGAATTTTATTTTAGACATGTAAAATCATGATTCTGAGAAGGGGTCCATAGGCTTCACCAGACTGATGGCCAAAGGGGGCCAGATCACACAAAAAATGGTTCAGAATTTATAGCTGAACACGAATCCCTCTACAACATAAAAACCAGGGATCTAGCCACTGTTTGAAGATTTCTAAAGAAGGAGGACTCACTCCTTTCTAAGAGTCCACTCTGAATTAATTAGTAATTCACACAAAAGTCCATGCCAAATTCACACAAATTCATAACTTGTTAAAGCTGGAAGAGACCTTAGATCATCTTATCCTATTCTCCCCCAGATTCCGTGTATAGGTGTGACAATGTGACCCAAGTATATATATGGACTGTGATATTTTGATTATTACTGCATTTGATTTACATTGATAAATTGTGGCATTATAATTATTCCTGTTTATGCCTTACCTTAAGGTCTATTTTTTATATTTAAGAGCAAATGATATCATGGTGTCTAATTTCGGTTAAATTGGAAGCATACTGATGGGAACTTGTAATCCACGATGGTGAGTAACGAGAGGGCCCCACTCCCAACAAGATTCCCACAGCACCTTAGAAGAGCTGGAGTTCTAGCTGAAATGATAGGGATCCTTCTCTGGGAACGCAGGCCCCCAAGCATGAAGATATGTCATGGATAGACTAATCAGCCAGTGAATGAGTAGTGGACATGGCTTGTGTGCAAGTGTATGAAGGAGAGAGAAGGAAGTTTTCCCAGGCTGGAGTTATAAGTATATGGTAAAGTCCAATCATAGTTTTATTTGATGGGAAAGAGTTGCACATTTTATAGGGAGCAGTGAAGGATCTGATAAGTGGAGGAAGATTGAAAATTTGAGGAGAGGAAAATAATGAGGGTAATCTGGAAACAAGGGGAGAGGAAAGCATCAAAGGTACAAGTAGAATAGTTGGCTTTAGTAGAAAAAATGACCAGCTCATTTCTAAGACTGGAGGAAAGGAGGAAAGAATGGAGGGTGATGGCTAGGGAGAGTGAGATGGGGAAAGGGAGAACAACTAAAAAATTAGGTAAAATCCATGGGTGGGGGGAGTGCGAGGGGTGAAGGGGAAAGTAGGAGCATGAATCATGTAACCATGTTAAAGACGAATATTAATAAATGTTTAAAAAATTAGGTAAAATAATGAATGATTTTTGCAGGATATAAAATAAACCCACATAAATGATCAGCATTTCTATGTATCACCAACAAAACCTTGCAAGAAAAGATAGTAAGAAACAGTTCATTTAAAATAACTGTTGGGGGCAGCTGGATGGCTATCAGGTCTGGAGACGAGAGGTCCTGGGTTCAAATCTGACCTCAGACACTTCCTAGCTGTGTCTGGACCCTGGACAAGTCACTTAACCCCCATTGCCTAGCCCTTACCGCTCTTCTGCCTTAGAACCAATACACAGTATTGATTCTAAGACAGAAGGTAAGGGTTTAAAAAAAAACAAACTGTAGATGGGGCAGCTAGATGGCTTAGTGGATAGAGGACCAGGACTAGAGATGATTGGTACTAGGTTCAAATCTGGTCTCAGATACTTCCTAGCTGTGTGATCCTGAGCAAGTCACTTAACTCCCATTGCCTAGCCCTTACCACTCTTCTGCCTTGGAACCAATACATAGTATTGATTCTAAGATGGAAGGTAAGCATTTAAAAAAAAAAAAAAAAAAAGAAGTAGCAATTCACTCCAGTATCTTTGCCAAAATAACCTCAAATGAGATCACAAAGAATCAAATATGACTGAAAATAACTGAACAACAACAAAAATTTAAGGCTGGCTTTGATCTCTAGTCTTCCCTATTCTGGGTCCTGAATGCACCATCAATTGTGCCATATTGCCTCTTAGAATTCCAGCTTTCTGTCTAGTATTAGAGTGTTGTATTGAATAAGGGCATCATACTTAGTGTCAGGAAGTCCTGGGTGCAAATCTCCCCTTATACTCTAAACTAGATATTTGACTGAGCAAGCTTCTTCAATCTTCTGACAACCCTTTGCTCCTCATTTATTGGGGCTGAAGGGGTTTGGTGTCTGAAAGGCCTTCTTGTTCTAGGCTAATCCAGAGTCAGTTCCAGATTCATGGGCAATCTTAGTGATCCTGTCCTCTGGGCAGGGTTTGGGGGTGGATGGGAAGGATGCTGTCCTGTGGAGGCCTTCAGTGACCCCTCAGGGCCCAGGAGAGGCAGACCCTAAAACCAAATATGTGGCTGTTGGAAAAGAAGTTTCAAAGGTAGCTTTCCACTTCCCCCTCTATTCCTACTCCTACACTGGGCATCCCACCAGGAAGGTGGCCTTCCCTGCTTGGCTCAGAGCATCCTGGTCCTCTTCCTCAAATGGACTTTAGTCTTGGTGAGTTCTAGGTCAGAGATATCTAGGGAGTAACCTTCTGGGGCTAGAGGGGAGTGCCAAGGAGCTGTGCCAAGGCTGAACCACAGCAACCTACCCTCCCACATTCCCTGTGTCCCAGACCCCACCACACCCAACTCAACTATGCAGGTAGGAAGCATCTGACTGCCAGGCAGCCTGGCCCCTTGCAGAGCCTTCCCAGCCCCGAGGCAATTCTGAGGCACCATCTTCCCTTATTCCATCAGCAGCTGGATGTTCCCAAGGAGCCAGAGCCAGAGGCCAGGAATACCATAGACCTGAGCTCTGGGAGACTTAGAGCAACTCACTGAGCCTCCCTCCTGGGACAGTCTGGGAAAAGAAAATAATCTCAGTCCTTGGAACAAAGAGATTCAACTCCTCATTTTACAGAGAAGGAAACAAAGATCCAGAAAAGGACTTGACCAGGATCCCACAGCTGGGAAGTAGCAGAGCCCCAGTTTGAGGTCAGATCCTCTGGTTCCAGATCATGTACTCTTACCAAGGTCTTCCATAGACCCCATTTCCTGATGCCAGGTCTAGTGGATGGATTCTGCCTCAAGATCTCTCTCTCATCCCTTCCCTTCTGTCTCTAGTACAGCCAGAGTCTTAGCCAGGAACTCATTGCTTCTCCCTTGGAGTATTGCCAAGGTCTCCAAATTAGGTCCCTTCTCCATCTGGCAGTCAGAGAGACATTCCTCTGACCCAGAAGGACCGTTCCAGGCTCTTGTGGCTCTCTACTATGTCCAAGATCAAATAGTCGCCTCCCTTTGATTTTGAAAGCTCTTCCCAACCTGTCTCTAAACTTTGCTCTTCAATCCAACCCATTGGTCTTCTCGCTGTTCCCCAAACGTGAGCTCCCATCTTCCACCTGTGAGCCTTTGCACAGGCTGGGTCCCATATCTGGAATGCACAGCCCCCAAGCACCGCCCCTGACAAGTGACCTTTCCTCATTCCCCAACTGCTAGTGACAATCCCTCCACTAACAACCTCATCTGGTACTTTGAATATATTTCAGGTATGCTTACATGTGTACAAACTGTTTCTCCCAATAGAATGGAAGCCCTTAGAAGACAGGGACTGCTTTGTTTGTGTGCCTAGCCCCTAGTCTGGTACACCAAAGGTGTTTAATCAATGTTTGTTGCCCCAGAGATGGCAGGGAGCGCAAAGGGTAGCCCACTATTCCCAACACTAGCAAGAATAACAACCCGTCTGGTGAAGCTGCCTCCTTCTCTCAGTGGCCCCCTATCCTCACTTTCAAGGCTCACCACACTAAACTTCACTGTGACCAGCGAAGTTGGGAGCTCTTTGACCCCTTCAGGGCCAACATTAGAAATATACAGGAGGCATAGTTCTATCAAACCCGAGAATAAAAAGATCTGAGTTCAAATCCTGCCTCAGGCTCTGACTAGCTTTAACTAGACCCTGAATAAGTCACTTTACCTCTGTCTGCCTCAATAAGTCATAATAGCACCTCCCTTCCAGGGCTATTGTTAGAATCACATATAAAGCATTTTGCAAACCTTCAAGTGCTATATAAACAGACTATTATTGTTAGTTGCTATTAGCTGAAAGGGAGCCTGCCTACCTGGGGACTTCTGTTTGGGGAGGGGGCCCTCAGGCCCAAGCAGGCACGTCTGGCTCTGGCCACCTCTCCTGGTTGGGGGATGGCCCAACTTTAAAGTGCCTACCATCTAGGGGAAAGAAAGCTTTCTGCTTTGTGCCTCTGAGAGAAGGCTTTGTACAGCTGGCTTCGAAGGCTGCCCAGATGTGTGGGAACTCGATATGCTGTGGTCGGTCTCCCTGGGAAGCTGGCCCTGTGAACAATCAGGTGCCTCACCCTTTGTCAACAAGCCCCAGCAAAGAGTCAGAGAGGGAGGCAGGATGTCTCAGCTATTCCCTGAAACTCAGCTGCAGCATTGCCTTTCAGTCTGCTTGGGCTGGGGCAGGATACCAGCTGTCCTGGGTATATTTAACATGTCTAACTGGAAGCTCAATTCATCAGTTAATTAACTGATAATCAATTAGGAAGTGCCGGCTACTGTGTTAAGCTCTTGGAATATAAAGAGAAAAGTAAAATAGTTCCTGATCCTGAGGCGCTCACAATCTAGGGAAAAGGACTACCCCCACCCCAAAAGGGGCAGCTATGGGGCACATGGAGAGGTCCCATGGTCCTGAAGCTGGAGTGGTAGAGATATTGACAAGGGTACATCTATAGGGCCCTATGGACCAGAATCCAGAAATGGGACTCCATCCAGATTGGAAAGCAGCTGAGATAGAGTAAAAAGAGAGCTGTGTTTGGGCCAAGTCCATCATGCACTGGTCTGTGACCTTGGGCAAATCCCTTCCCCTTTCTGAGCCTGTTTGTTTCCTCATCTGTAAAATAAGCAATTTGGACTAGAAATGTTCTCTAGAGTTCCTGCCAACTCAATATCTATGATCCTATAACCAAGAGATCAAGGCTCTCAGTCTAATGGCACAATGAGCTGCTAAAAAGCCAGGCTGAGCTCTTCTGTGATCAATCAGGCACTGGCTGCTTCACCTTTCTGTAACTACTTTCTTCATCCCTGATCTTTGGTTGATTCCCAGTGGTCTATTTGCCTTGGGATCTCTGGGAAGAAAAAGTCAAAGGGCTTCACAGAAACCAAGAAGCACATTTAAAACCATAGCTAAAACCAACCATCGATCATGTATTAAGTGCCCACTATGTACCAGGCACCATTCTAGACGATGGCAATGCCAATACAAGGATAATTGCTGTTATTGTGGGGGCAATGGGGTACTCATCCTTTCCCTTTCCTTTAAGGGACCCATGTGATTAGAGACCCAATTCAGTCCAGAGACATCCTGGCTTCTAAAGGAGAAGGGCCAGGCTCTTTCTTGAAATCTCTTATTCTTTATTTACTGCCCTAAAGCCCTGCAGAAAAAATTACCTAAAGCTAATGTGGGAGGGGAATAGGAGAAAAGTGTTCAATGTGCAATATAAATCAGGTATAGGACAGTTACTTTACAGAAAAGAAAAACTAAACAAAAAAGAATTAATACATTAATAGAAATATTTTATAATTTACTCCAGTGTATTCCACATGGAAGACTGACACCTAAACAGGACATCAATGATTGCATCAATGGATAATTCAGGGGAAAAGACATTTATTAAGAACTTACATTGTACTAGGCACTGGGCTAAACATTGAGGGCTCAAGGATTTAAAACAAGACAGTTCTTGGGGGCAGCTGGGTGATTCAGCGGATTGAGAGCCAGGCCCAAAGATTGGAGGTCCTGGGTTCAAACTGGCCTCAGACACTTCCTAGCTGTTTGACCCTGGACTTAACCCCAATTGCCTAGCTCTTACCAATCTTCTGCTTTAAAATCAATGCACTGTATTGATTCTAAGACAGAAGATAAGGGTTTAAAAAACAAACAAAAGACAAGACAGTTCTTGACCCTAGGGAAGCTTGCATACTGATAGAAAAGACAACATGAAATATTTTGAGGGACTGACTGCTGAACTGGCACTTTACATTTTGCCTTGTCTCTGCAATGTCTCAACTATTCCCTCCAGATCCTTGTCTTCTGACACCAAGTCAGGGGTTAGAGGTTTTCCTCTCCAAAGAGGACATTCCTCCTGCTTCCAGTCAGCTCCTATTGTTTGACCCAGATTGCCAACCTCTCAAAAGTATAAGGCTTCTTTCAATCTGTTTCCAATGCAAAATTTTCTGGTTTTGTTTCCTCGTTTGATTGATTACCTGTTTTAGCTTTCATGGTTTTGTAGAAGTTCTTTTCTTCAACAGATTTTTGTGCCTCTTTTATCATTTGGCCAATTCTGGTTTTTAGGGTATTTTCTTCAGTATTTTGGGGTGCTTCTCTTACCAAGCTATTGATTCTCTTTTTGTAATTTTCTTGCTTCATATATGTATTTTCCTAATTTTTCCTCTATCTTTTAGATCTTTCTTTAGAGAAATTTAGAGAAAATTCTTTAAGAATTCTTGTTAGGTTTGAGTCAAATTAGCATTTTTCTTTGAGGCTTTGCTATATCTACTTTCATATTATTATCTTCTGAGTTTGTATCTTGGTATTCCCTGCCACCATAGTAGGTTTTTATGGTCAAGTTCTTTCTTTTGCTGTTTGTTCATTTTTCTAGCCAATTTCTTGACTTTGCACTTTATGTTAAAGTTGGGCTCTATTCACCTAAGGGTGGGGAAGCACTGTCCCAAGCTTCAGGCTCTTTCTTGCTAGTGTTTTCAGAGGAGTCTTCACATCTCTAGTCACTCCCACTCCAGTCCAGCCTCTATTCAACCACCAAAGGAATTTTCCTAAAGCATCATAGTAATGATTATCAATAATAATAACATTTATATGGCACTTGGAGGTTTTATCCTCATAACAAACTTAAAAATAGATACTATTATGATCCTTTTTTATAAATGAGGAAACTGAGGCAAATAGAGCTCAAGTGACTTACCCAGGGTCACAGGGAAAGTCTGAATTTAAAGTCAGGTCTTCCATTGTATCCATGTTATCACCTCCCTGCTTCTCTATCTCATTCCCCTGCTTCAGGGGCCCCCTATTACCTCTAGGATCAAATATAAACCTCTCTACAGGGCTTCTAAAGCCCTTCACAATTTGGCTAAACTTTGTATTTCCAGAATAATTAACCATATCATATTCCATCACATTCTTCAGGAGGGTCAACCTGGCTGCCTTCCCATTTCTCACAGATTATGCTCTATTGCATTTCTATGCTCCCATGCCTGGAGTGCCCTTCATCCTCATCCCTACCTTTTGGACTTCCTTTCTCAGAAACTCAGTTCCTAAACCCACATAAGGTGAAAAAAGGGGGGTTTTAGTTGAATATATTAAAAGGTTTGGTCTCCAAGGAATTCAATAATTATCAATTCCCAATTAAAGAATAACCTCAAACCAAAATGACTTTTATGGAAGTTTATTTACAAATGAGAAGAGAGAGAGAAATTAAGAAATTTAGAGAGAGGATAAAGTAAAATAATTAACCTGACAAACAAAATAATTCGCTTAGGTCCCTGGTTTAACCCAAGCAGATCTAACTAGTCCTCAATAGGAAAAGGCCAAACCTTGAGCCAAGGCCCAAAGGCCCCGGAGACATATGAAGCAAAAGCTTCAGTCACAGAGTCTCTTTTAAAAGGGAAGTTCCTTAAGAGAAGTTCAGGAAGACTCAGTCTTTACAGTCACCATGTGGAATTCCAAAGGAAAGATTTAAGAACAGTCTCACCAGCTCCACAGCTCCTCCAAGTCCCAGTTACAAACCAGAAGTGCCCCTTCAGATCCCTTTCATGAACCAGAAGAACCCTCAGCTCACCGAACTCTCTTTTTAAATGGCCCCCTTTTGAGACTCTTCCTGTGCCTTCCTCTTAGTTTACATGTCCAATCACAACAGCCGCTTTTCTTAGGACTGCCCAGGAGGCAGTCAGTAAATTCTGATTTGTCACTCACTCTAGCACATGTGGGTTATAGAACTCCCAACTTGTGGGTTAAGTGGAGATGTTTTCATCTTTGGTGATTAAATCTAAAGATGGGCAGGGAAGGTTTAATCTCATTATCACAATCCCCCCTGTGATCATTTGAGAGATTCCTCTCCCTACTTGATCATTTGCATTTCAAAGTTCATTCTAGATCATCCTGATTCAGTGTAGTTTTCTGCAGGCAAATAGTCCATTTTCTGGTTTCAAAGTGTTAGCAGGCTTCTTTTCCTGATAATTTTCTTGAACAAAATTTTAAAATTTGGATTTTTATAAAAATACAATCCTCCAAAGAGGGTATTGACCAACACCCAGATCAGCTCAAAAACATAAAAAGGAAAGCAAATAGAAGAAAAATTAAATTTTGGGAGAAATAAAATATTCAAAATAAGAATCAAAAATCTGTGTATGTAAAAATCTGTGTATATAAAAAATTTTAAGTAAACAAGAATAAATTCATAACAGGCCCTTGTATTAGGGTATAATTTAATAAATTATGTCCCATAAATCTGAAGGACAAAATGCTGTAATATTGCACTTACCCATTGGCAGCCAAGACTATGGCAAGTTGCCATATCATAAGAAAGGGGACCAGATTTTTATGTAAAAGGGAAGTGTCATTCCCTGGTCTAATTTTGCTTCATTCTCAGAGACAGGGGAGCCAGAATGATAGCCAGCCTTTGGTGCTTGACTGGCAGTGTTGTACGAAGTGTCCTACATCTTAACATATGTCAAACATCACAACTTCAAGTCTCACACTAGGTTCAAGTCCTTTAGTATTGGCATAAAAGTTCGACAATCCTTCTTGGATTGGCATGGTATTTTTTGACCTTGTGCTACATGTGTACATTTGGAATTGGGAAGATGCCATTTAAAAGTATGTTATATATTTCCTATGGTCGTGTGAGAGACTTTGAAACTACATTTCCCATGATTCCTCATGGCAAACAGGAAGTATGATGATGTAAGAGAGGGGTTAAATCTCCGGGGTGAGGAGGAAGTCGCTCTCTTAGCTAGCAGACGCGGGTGATACGAAAGGTAAAGATGACTGAGGCAATGTGAATACTTACAGGTGCGTGGTCTAATGATTTTATCTCTATCAGTATGGCTTTAATTAAACTACTAATTTCTATATTTATATCAGTCGTTATTATTTTTAATCATAACACATGGCACTATTCAGATTTTCAGCAATCTCATTGGGACTGATTGGTCTCCATGACCTTGTGCTTCTTAACACTTTATAGTGGCTCTTGTGTTCCCTTCTGGAATCAGAGAGAATCATTAATCACAGTCCCATAATATTTTAAAAACACTGGATCATTGGTTTTGTCCTCTTTTCTTTTTATTCCCAAATTTCTGTAATTTAAAAGTTAGTCATGTTTACAAGAGCTTTCAAGGAGACCACTCTCCCTCATGCTCTTCAGGGGGGAATGTGGTATTGGAAATTTGGGAGTCCTTGAACTAATTTTGAGGTCCCTGATCTAAACTTCTTGTTGACCTTTAGGGCTCTTTCAAACTACATTTCCCAAGAGCCAACTGGCTTCCTCTCTTGCGTAATCACATGGACAGGAAGTGTAATAATGTAGACAGAAGGATAATTAGTGAAAGGTTGGATTGGCACTTCTTTTGGTGATTTTGGAGTGGAGCCAGGATGGGGAAGGGAGGTAACAGGGCACGTCTTTTATTTTATTTTATTTTTTAAATTTATTTTTTAAAGTTTTTATTTTGAATATTTTCCCCTAGTTACATGTTTCATGTTCTTTCCCTCTCCCCCAAACTCCCCCTCACCCCCCCCCTTAGCTGGCATACAATTCCTCTGGGTTTTACATGTATCACTGATCAAGTCCTAATTCCATATTATTGATAATTGCACTAGGGTGATTGTTTAGAGTCTACATCTCTAATCATATCCCCATCAACCTATGTGATCGAGCAGTTGTTTTTCTTCTGTGTTTCTCCTCCCACAGTTCTTCCTCTGAATGTGGCTAGTTTTCTTTCTCAAAAGTCCCTCAGCATTGCTCTAGATCATTGCATTGCTGCTAGTAGAGAAGTCTGTTATGTTTGATTGTACCACAGTGTATCAGTCTCTGTGTATAAGGTTCTCCTGGATCTGCTCCTTTCACTCTGCATCAATTCCTGGAGGTCTTTCCAGTTCACATGAAATTCCTCCAGTTCTTTATTCCTTTGAGCACAATAGTATTCCATCATCAGCATATACCACAATTTGTTCAGCCATTCTCCAATTGAAGGGCATCCCCTCATTTTCCAATTTTTTGCCACCACAAAGAACACAGCTATGAATATTTTTGTACAAGTCTTTTTCCTTATGATCTCTTTGGGGTATAAACCCAGCAGTGCCATGGCTGGATCAAAAGGCATAGAGTCTTTTAAAGTAGGGCGCGTCTTTTAAAATGCCTCTCAGCATGACACATGGCTTCATTTTTCTAATGGCTACCAATAAATCTTTTAAAACCATAATATTTTTAAATCTATCCTTTTATATCCATTTTATTTCTTAAACCCACCTCTAGAGAGGAGGGGCCTTCCCTGAGCCCTCACCTTTCCACTCCAATTACCCTATATTTATTTAGAACATCTGTGTCCAAGTTGCCTCCCCTGACAGACTTTTGTAAGGTCTTAAGAGGCCTGGGACTGTTACATTGTTGTATCCTTGATGCCTCGCACTCAAAGATTATGGACTGGTTCTCTGATTTTATTTATATAAGGAACTCCAGATAGAAAAATCTTTCTACCAGTGTAGATTGGCAACTCCTTGCCCAAACTCCATGGTGTGATAACTTAAAGGGGTGGAAAAATAACTTTCATTTAGCAAAAATTACTAAAATTCACATGGACACAACTAAAAAACTCTCTTTAGAGAAATAAAAATGGGCCTAAGTAATTGGAGAAATAGGAATTGCTTCTCAGAAGGCAGAGACCCAAACCCTTGGGCTTGTCTTGCTTTGTTGATAATGGCTTAGTCCTTCACAGTTGATCATCGTACAATATTTCTGTTACTGTATACAATGTTCTCCTGGTTCTGCTCACTTGATGCCAATCAAATTACCAAAGTATTATATTTATAGTGTGTATGTGTGTATGAGTGAGTGTGTGTGTGTTTTGGTTGTAAAGACACACACAGAGAGACATAAACAAATTCATCTGGAGTAACAAAAGGTCAAGAATCTCATAGGAATTGATGAGGGGAAAAAAGTGAGGAAGGCTCTCAAGTGGTACCAGATCTCAAATTATACTTAAAAAAAAAAACCATCACAGTGATTATTCAGTAAGAGAGTTTGGCCAGTGGCACAGAAGAGGTACATACCATTAGAAGCAAGCAAGCCAAGTAACCTAGTGTTCAATAAATCCAAATATCCCAGTGTTAGAGGAAAGGACTCACTTTAAACAAAAATTGCTAGGAAAACTGAAAAATTGTCTGACAGAAACTAAATGTATGTCTATGTCATGCATCCATCTGGAGTTTATTTTGGCATAAGTTATGATGTGTTTGAAGACTATGAGATGGTTAAACAAGGACTGTTGAACTTATAACAAACAGAAAATGGAAATTCAAAAGGTGACTCATTGAGAGTACCAAGAGGCTCTAACTTGAGACATGGAAAGTAGGGAGGAATGGGGCTAGAGGGGTGGAAAAAAACAAAAGGAATGAACTAAGGAGGAGAGAGAAAGGAATTTGTCACTGTTTCATCAGTTCTTGCCTAGAGACAGAGTGGAGAAGAATAGAAAGGGAAAAGGGAACAAAAACATATATTCCTGAATAAACCAGTAGATGACAAGACCTGCAATCCAAGGCTGAGTTCTCTTGAGCACATGGGTTTTCCAGACCCACATGCCTCCATTCAAATTTCTATATGTACTTACCCATTCTCCCCCACAGTTAATAAATGCATTGGTAAGAATGGAGTATGATATTTTTATTATTTTTGCATTAGCTTATATTGAATACCTGCGAGATATTGTTTCTTATTACTTTTGCCTTATTGTTAAGTAAATGGTGTCATCATTGTGAGCAACTGCTTTTATGCAAATGGAAGCCCCTGGTAGGGTTCAAAAATTACAATAAGTAGGGAGAGAATGTTCTTTCTTAACAGGCATTAAATTTGGGTGGAGCCCATGATTGTTCTTTTCTGGGAATACAGAACTATGAGGGCAAATTTGGGTGAGTGATCCAACCCAGAGAGTGGGTGGCTCATGTCCTATTCAAGAGGTTACAGTGCAGGGAGTCCATATGAAAAGACACCCTACAACAGTATTACGTAAGGAAACCAAAAGAACAGAACCACATTAACTAGCAAATGCTTTGTAATCACCTGGAGAGATTTGGGAACCAGAGACAACATCTTTTCAGAATCTGTAAAAATGATGTAGAGGGGGAAAACCAGCTTAAAAACAGCTTGGCAAAAGCACCAATTAAGCAAATTACCCAGAGGGCATTCAAAGATGAAAATGCATAGCAAACAGAAGAAAAGATCTGTAGAGATTCCAAAATGGGAATATGCATTGCATGAAAGCTCTGGTATAATCTATAACAGACCATTTACTGCTCAGGGCAGAGGGGTGTGGAGGCAGGGAGGGAGAGAATCTGAATTGCAAAATGTCAGAAAGCAATTATTTAAAAAATTATTTCTAGATATAATTGAAGAAAAGAAAAAAATCATAGAAAAAGAAAAGAAAGAAATGGTGGAACCAAGATGGCAGAGAAGGTAAGACTCATCTAATCTCTACCAAATTACCCTCCAAAAAACTATGATATAATGCCTTAGAATGAATTCTAGAGCAGCACAACCCACAAAAAGACAAAACTAAGCTAAGTAATTTTCCAGCACGAAACGACTTAGAAGGCTGGAGCCATGGATCTAATGGACTGAGGTGGAGGTGAGCACAGCATGCCAGGGCAGGCCCTGCCACAGCAATAGGCCTTGGTCACATCTGAAGCAGCAGTAAAGATTTCTGGAGCTCTCAACCATAGACAGTAAGGGGGGGTTGGACAATTGCTCAGAAGGACATTAAGGAGGTGTTGGCTAGATTTGGGTGCAAGACCCCTGGCTCACTGCCCATACACAGAACCAGGTCTCAGTCTGGAGACACAATCTCAGGATGAGGAGGAAAACTAGCAGAAAGCATCTCTTGTGGCCACAAGGGAGCAGGGGACCCAGGTCACAGTGCCAAGTGGGAAAAGAGTACTTGGGGTTATTCACAGACCAGATCAGCCAGGAGAATATTAAATACACCTCTGCTTACATCATGCCATCTTGGAAGAACTGAAAGCAGACAGATCCCCAAAGCCAACTCTGAAGAACCTGAAGCTTGGAACAGTGTTCCCTCCATCACAGGTACAGAGACAACTTTAAAAGTTTTTTAAATTTAAAGAAAAGAAAAAGGCTGGAAAATGAATAAACAACAGAAAAAGAAACAACATAAGAAGTTGTTTTGGTGACAGAGAAGACCAAAACACAAACTTGGAAGACAACAAAATGAATATTGTCGCATCTAAAGTCTCCAAGAAAAACAGGAATTGTTGTCAATTCCAAAAAGAATTAATGGAGGAGATCAAAAAGGATTTAAAAAATCAAATAAGAGAGGTAGAAGAAAAATTGGAAAAAGAAATGAGAACAATATGGGAAAACCATTAAAAAACAGTCAACGGCTTAGTAAAGGAGGCACAAAAAAAAAAAAATACTGAAGAAATTATTACCTTAAAAAACAGAATGGGCCAGTAATGGTGAATCTTTTAGAGAA
Organism: Gracilinanus agilis; assembly: GCF_016433145.1. Taxonomy (NCBI): domain Eukaryota; kingdom Metazoa; phylum Chordata; class Mammalia; order Didelphimorphia; family Didelphidae; genus Gracilinanus; species Gracilinanus agilis. The sequence continues at coordinate 18,658,222 of NC_058135.1, read as the reverse complement.
GGAGTGCCAGGCCCCATCCCTACCCCAGACTGAATGCCATGTCCCTCCCCTACACTGATTGCCAGAGGTGCCCTTCCCGCCCTTCCCCCACACAGGGGAGGGAGAAAGAGCTCCCATTGAGTTGCTAGGGAGAGGGGAGAGTAATGTGAGGAATGTCCTCAGCAACTGTAGAGAGGGGGAGGGGAGTTTCCCCAAGTGCTCTGTTCCCCTCCAGCTCTGCCACTTGTGAGCCACCCACCTTCCCACTATGTGCTTTCATTGTGCTGCTGGGCAGAGGGGCAGGTGATTTGAAAAAATGTTGTCAGACATGGTGGAGAGGGGGAGGGGAGCAGCTCCACCAGAATCCCTCTGTCTTTCTAGTAATGAACTCTGGAGGGTTGGGGGGGCAGGAGAAGGGGGCAGCCATATGCCCACAGGGAGTACTCTGCGTGCTATCTTTGGCACCCATGCAATAGGTTCACCATCCACTGAAATAGGCCAATTGGCAAAAGAGTCACTAAAATCCAATGAAGAGAAGAATTTCTTAAAAAGCAGAATTGGTCAAATGGAAAAAGGACATACAAAAATTCACTGAGGAAAAGAACTCTTTACAGAGTAGAATTGACAAATGGAAAAGGAGGTACAAAAGCTCACTTGAGAAAAATGATGCCTTAAAAATTAGAATTTGGCAAGTGGAAGCTAATGACTCCATGAGACATCAAGAAACAATCAAACAAAAATCAAAAGAATGCAAAAATAGGAGAAAATGTGAAATATTTCATGGAAAAAGCAAATGACCTAGAAAATAAATCCAGGAGAGACAATCTAAGAATTACTGGACTACTGAAAAGCCATGATAAAAAAAAAAAGCCTAGACATTATCTTTCAAGAAATTATCAGAGAAAACCGCCCTGGTATTCTAGAACCAGAAAACAAAATAGAAATTAAAAGAGCCTGCCAGTCACCTCCTAAAAGAGATCCCAAAAGGATAGCTCCCAGGAAGATGATAGCCAAATTCCAGAACTCCCAGGTCAAGGAGAAAATATTACAAGCAGTCAAAAAAGAAACAATTCAAATATCATGGAGCCACTATCAGGATAACACAAGATTTAGCAGCTTCTACATTAAGGATTAGAGGGCCTACAATATGATATTTTAGAGGGCAAAGGATTTAGGACTTCAACCAAGAATCACTTACCTGGTGAAACCAAGCATAACCCTTCAGGGGAAAAATGGATATTCAATGAAATAGAGGACTTTCCAACATTGCTGATGAAAAGACCAGAGCTAAATGGAAAATTTGATTCTCAAATATAAGACTCAAGAGAAGCATTAAAATAAATGGGAAAAAGAAATCAAGACATTTAATAAGATTAAACTGTGTACCCCCCTACATGGTGAGATGATTCTTGTAACTCCAAAGAACTTTGTCATTATTGGAGCAGTTAGAAAGAGTTTACATAGAGAGAGGGCAAGGGAGTGAGTTGAAAGTGATGGAATGATATGATATTAAATTAAATTAAGGCATGAGAAAGAGGAATGCATTGGGAGAAAGGGGAAGGAAAAAATAGAATGGGGTAAATTATTTCACATAAAGGAGGCATGAAAGAGTAGAGGGGAAGATGAAGGATGTGGGAAGAAGAACACATGAGCCTTTTTCTCATCAGTATTGATTCAATAAGGGAAGAATATACACAATCAATTGTGGATAGAGAAAGCAATCCTACCCTCCAGGGCAATCTTACCCTTTAAGGGATGAGGGTGGGGGCTGATAGAAAAGAGGGAAAATTGGAGGAGGTGGAGATCAGAACCTAAACAGGAGTAAATAGGATAGAGAGTAATGCACAGTAATCATAATGGTGCAAACATTTTTTTCTAGTCTCTCTAAAAAAGACCTCATTTCTCAAATTCCTAGAGAAATGAATTGAATATATAAGAATACAAATCATTCCCCAGTTGACAAGTGGTCAAAGGATATGAAGGCAGTTCTCAAAGTAATTAAAGTTCTCTATAGTCATGCAATAAAATGTTCTAAATCATTATTAATTAGAGAAATGTAAATTAAAACAGCTCTGAGGTACCACCCCACACCTATTAGATTAGCTGTTGTGACCGAAAAGGAAAATGACAAAACTCAGAGGAGATATAGGAAAGTTGAGACACTAAGGCCCTGTTAGGGAAGTTGTGAACTAATTCAACCATTCTGGAGAGCAATTTGGATTTACAGTCATCCCTCGCTATATCGTGGTTCACTTATTGTGGCTTCACTGTATTGTGGTTTTAAAAAAAAATCAAACTCTGTATGGTAGAGTTTTCGCTGTATTGTGGGATTTTGCAGATGAATACCTTATTGTATACAATAGAAATGCAGTATGCCACTACCTCTTGGGTATTTGCCAACATGAGATTGTACATGGCACACTACTGGCTGATAGAATAAAAGGCAACCAACCACAGTGCTGTTCTGTATCCTGGATGCTGATTGACTCAGTGACTGTAGCATCTGTCTGTTTGCTCTCCCACACTGTGCTCATACATTCAGAAAGTGTTTAAGAGCAGATGAAGTGTTTATAAGAGTGTGGAAAAGGTTTATAAGAGAGTAGGAAGTATTTATAAAGCCTTAAAATATATATAAATAATAAAATAAATGTAATGCCGCTACTTTGCAGGTTTTCACCTATTGCTAGGGTCTCTGGAACATAACTCCCACAATGGGTGAGGGATCACTGTGTGCCCAAAGGATTATAATAGTACATTCTCTTTGATCCCTCAATAAAATTACTAGGTTTGTATCCCAAAGAAATAAAAAACAAAAAGAGGCAGGGCCTATATGTACAAAAATATTTCAAGCAGCTCTTTTTTGGGGGGCAAAGAATTGGAAAGTGAGGAGATACCCATCAATTGGGGAATGACTGAGTAAGTATAATATATGATTGTAGAGGAATACTATTGAGCTATAAGAAATGTCAAGCAAGAGTAGCTCAGGAAAAAAAGGAAAGTCTTACATGAACCAAAGCAGAGTAAAATAAGCAGAACCAGGACAACATTGAACATAGTGACAAGAATAATGTACAATGAAAAACTGTGAATAATAGTTATTCTCAGTAATACAGTGATCCAAAACTATCCTAAAGTACTCATGATAAAAAATGCCATCTGCTTCCAAAGAACTGATAGTCTAAATCCAGACCAAAGCAAACTTTTTTCACTTTCTTTCCCAATTTTTTAAATTTGAATTTCCTTCCATAAAAGAATTAATATGGAGAAATGTCTTACATGATTGTACATGTAAAATCTATATAAGATTGTTTACCATCTCAACATAGGTAAGAGGGAAGGATCGGGGGAAGGGAGGGAGAGAGAGTATTCAAGAATCAATATTCTTTGAAAAATGTTGGAAACTCTAAGTGTTAAAAAATTGTTGTGGTCACTGATTATAAAAATTAAAGTTAAAACTATGAGTCAGAAGGCTGTTTAGTAGCTTTATTTACAGCAATGTAGATGTTAAAATGGGAAATATAGGAAGGATGTAGAAAATATCACCTAGCTAAAAATACCCTAAGTTCTAATCCTAGTGCCTCCAGACTGAGAATGTGAATCCGAATCTCACCAGTTCATAAGAGTGTCTCCAGTCAGGCATTCCAACAACCAAAAACCAACCCAAAGAGGCTGAGCCACAAAGGGCAATCTCTCACACCAAAGAGGCAAGAGTCTCACCCCAGGAAGCATGTCTCTTCAGCCAGAGACTCCATTGCAGGAAGCCGAATCTTCACCAGAATCCAAAGTCTGGATCAGGAAGCCAAAATCAGAAGAGCCAAAAGACACTGAAAACCACCGAGAACCTTCAGCACACACAAGGCCAAGACCGCCAAGAATCCCACCAGAGCTCATGTTCTCAAAGCTAAGAACTCCAAGATGGAAGAGCCAAATCTCTCCCAGTCTCCCGCTTCTATACAATTTTCTCTGCCCATCAGCTCTCCTGTCACACCTCAGGACTCAATCACAGTCTTTCAATTTGCCCAGCCCTGTCAGTTGGGGGGTGGGGGGCAGTGCTTGTGGCCTTTTAGGTCATGAACTTTCTTTATTAATGGCTTACTAAGTGTTAAGTGGCGGTACTTTAAGTGCTTCATTGATTAACTTAAAATAGACAAATGGAATAAAAATTCCCTTTCACAAAACTGTTGTTACATGTAATTGAGGGAAATAAAATTAGCAAATGCTTTTTTAAAAATGAAAGAAAAAGAGAAATATTTCCCTCCATCAAGAATGGTGAATGCCACCCCATTTGTACTCTATCACTTAGATAGGATGTGAAAAGAGCAGCACCATCTCCCAAAGTAGCTGGTACCCTCCCCCTTCCTGGTATGGAATCCATTCAATGGGGATTGGCTACTGTAGGAGTTGCAATATCAGTTTCCTTGGAAAAGACCTGGCAGAGAGGCATCATCATACTTGACACTGATTGTCAGGCACTGTGCTAAGCACAGGTGATACAGAAAGAGTGGAAGGATATAAATCCACTCTCATGACATCATGAGAAACACTGTTTCGACACTCTATGTGCCAAATTAAAAGAAAGGTTTGGAAACCTCCCAGGGAAACCTGATTTGGCTCACAGGCTATGGAATTAATCACCTGCCCATCTGATAAGCCCATTTCCATATTGCTGGGAGTTCCCTCTTCTACATTCTGAAGGGACATTCTGCACCAGCATATACTTCCTTGATCTTGGAACATCTAGCCTTGACCTTAGTGTCCAGAGCACCTGCCAGGCTCAGGGTTCTGAGTGCTCTTGCAAGCGGCCTTCATATAAGTCTTCCTCTGCAGGCCCCCTTGGTCCCTAGTTCTGTTTCTTGCATACCACCCAAAAGCATTTTGCCTGTGCTCCCTGCCATGTCCATGCCCACAACGCTCCCCACCTCCCAGCCTTCCACTAACACACTAATTTTCCCATTAGATTATAGATTGAGAGATGGAAAAGATCTCAAAGGCCATAGTATATAAACTCTACACTGTTACAGATAAAAAGAGGTTCAATGACCTTCCCAAAACACAGTTGGTTAGTGCCTGAGAACCCAGTTTCCCGATTCCCCAACTGATGCTCTATTCCACTACGCCATGTTGCTTCCATCCTTCCTTCTGCTCAGGAAAGCACAATACATATATACTGCTGCAGGCGTGCTGTCCAATGGGCCATGAATCTACTTGGCAGCTCTAGGGCTCATTTTTCCTGCTAACTCTCCCTCCCCCCATTCACACCCACAGTCTCCCCTTTCCTAGCCTCCCTGCCACTCATGTGACTCCAACAAACTCCATGGTCCTAAGTGTCCCAGAGAGAGCCAGCACTTGAATTTGTCCAGGTTTAAGAGAATCCTGTTAGCTAAGAACTAAGCAAGCCAAGTGTTTCCCTATAGACAACTGCTGGGTCTCATTTAGCAGTGATAGGCTGCTGGACCTAGAGCTAAGTGGGGCGTCAGAGACCATCAAGTCCAAATTCCTTCTTTTACAGGTGAGGAAATGAGACCTAAAGAGGGGAAGGGACTTACTCAGCTATAGAAGCAAGAGGCAGAGCTGAGATTTAAGTCCAAGTCCTCTCCAAAGTGAGGAGGCCCATAGAGTACAAAAGAATTTACCCCAACAGGCAAGAATTACAACCAGAATTGATAGACCTCAATTAGGGGTGTGTGTGTGTGTGTGTGTGTGTGTGTGTGTGTGTGTGTGTCATAATCTGTGATGACAAGATCATACCCTATAGAGTGGGAAGCTTAGGAATGGTAGGATTGCCCAGTGGATCACAGAGTATGTGAACAGGAGAAATATAGAAATGTGTATTGAAGGCGAGGAAGATAGAAAGAGGCCACCATGATTATAAGGAACCCAGCACCTGAAAAGGTAGGAGAGGGGAGGAGAAGGAAGGGTGGCAAAAGAGAGCCAAGGGAGCTCGGCCCCCTCTCAGCCATCTAGCTCCCTACTTTCATTCACAGACCTCCTGGGACCCTTATCATTTGTCTCCATCCTTGGGTTCGGATCTGGATTGCAGAGATAAGCTAATTCAATAGCAATGGCTGTTTCTGGATATCATAATTGAGTCACATGGCTTCTTTTTAAAGCTGGCATCCCATTCATAAGTGTCCAGGCTCCAGATTACTTAATTCTCTTTTCTTTTTTGAGCCCTTCTCTTCTCTTCTCTGTTCTCTCTCCTGTCCTCCTTTTCTCCCTGTCTTTTGCCCCACAGCTGATCTTTCTAGTCAGATTTTAATTCTCATGCTGTGCCCCTGACTGCCTTGCTGCCCTCATTCTGTTCCTCAAGCCTTTGCTCTTGGGAGAAGGTAATGGGAATATTCAAAATGAAGAGCTGAAATGTGATCTAATTAAACCAACATGAAGGAGCTGGACACAGGCTTCCAGATACTCAGACTGATACTGAAATAGCCAGATCCAGCTGAAAGGGACCAGTATACAAAGATAAGCCAACTCAAGACACACCCTGAGATCTCTACCCTCTGCCTGAGAAGCAGCTAAGAAGGGATTAGGAAAAAAACACTCTGGCCTCATCCCATCCACCTTAAACCTCTGCTACCTAAAAAAGTTGTAGCTAAAGTGAAGTCTGGACTTAAGGCCAGAGGGGCTGACCTTGAAACACACAGCTCTACTGCTTCCGGCCAGTGTGATCTCTGGCGAGGTCCTTCTTCAACCAAGCCTCAGTTTCTTCTCCTGGAAAATGAGGGAGTTGAATTCAATGGTATCTGAGCTATAGGTCTCAAACTATAGTCCAAGCTTGGAGTCTCCTCTACCAGGGGATGAAGTAAAAAAGGGTCGACTTAAGGAAAAGACTCATGCACAAAAATATTGATAGCAGCTCTTTTGTGGTGGCAAAGAATTAGAAATTGAGGGAATGTCCATCAACTGGGAAATGACTGAACAAGCTGTGGTATGTGGTTGTGATGGAATTCTATTGTGCCATAAGAAATGAAGGGGATGGTTTCAGAAAAACCTTGGAAGACTTATATGAACTGATGCACAGCAAAGTCAGCATAAGTGGGAGAATGCTGTAAATAATAACAGTAATATTGTAATAATGATTGATGGTGAAAGATTTAGCTAATCTATTCATTGATACAATGATTCATGACAACACCATGAAAAAAATGCTGTTTATAAGCAGGGGAAGAACTGATGAACTCTGAGTGAAAATTGAAATATAATTTTTTTCACTTTATTTTATTGCCTTTTTTAAACAAAATGGCTAATGTGAAAATATGCTTTACATGATTTCACATGTATATTTGACATACTGCTTGCCTTCTCAATGAGTAGAGAGGCTGAAGTCGATAAAATTTTAAACTCAAAAAATTTTTTTTGAAGTTAATGTCAAAATAAATAAATAACAAACTTTAAAAAGAAAAGAACCAACTCTCTCCTCTCCCTCCTTATGTCATGGATTTGATGCCAAGTATTTGTTAATAGTTCTCCAAAGTATCTATACTTTCTATATAGAAAGGCAGGCTTTAGGGATACTTTCTATTTCTGATTCATGGGCTCCTGTGAGTCCTCTGGGTCTTGGGCATTTTAGGGCTAAGTCAACAAGCAATGATTAAGCCTTTAATATGTGCCAGGAAGGGGCAGCTAGGTAGTTCAGTGAACTAAAAAAGTCAGGCCTAATGACAGGAGATCCTGCGTTCAAATTTGGCCTCAGACACTTCCTAGCTGTGTGACCCTGGGCAAGTCACTTAATCCCCATTGTCTAGCCCTTACTGCTCTTCTGCCTTGGAACCAATACATAGCATGGAGGGTAAGATTTTTAAAAAATGTGCCAGGCACCCTGTTCAACTCTGAGAATACAAATATAAGCAGTAAGAAAGACAGTTCCTGCCCTCAAGGAGTTTACATTCTAAAGGGAGAAGAAAGCACATAAAAGGAGCTAGAAAAGAGGGGGTGGTGCAGGGAAAAAATGCCCCAAACAGGAGCATGGCAGAAGGCTGGCCTGGGCCCTTTCCTTTAAATGGAGGTTCTGGGAGTAATCCGCACAGCACAGGAAGATGTAGCATGAACTTCCAAAGTGTGTGAATGAAGACAGACAAAAGCCTAGGACACGAAGAGCAGAGCCGGGGGAGGACACAAGGATAAAATAAAAGTTGTCCACCATTGATACTCCTGGTGAGCAGGTGACCAAGCTGCCCACCTCTGGGGAAACTTGGCTATGAGCTTCATTTGAGCACTCTAGATGGAAGCAGAAGGGCAAGGAGAGGAACTGAGGAGGTCTGAGCTCCAGAACCCAACCTCAGCAGGGAGACTAAGGTGCCTGAGCCATGCTTTCAAACAAGTCACATTTCAGAATGGGAGCCCCATCTAGGGGACAACCATCTGTTTTGGCCTTTCTTTGTATCCTTATTACCTAAAGGTTTAATAAATGCTTTTCAACTGACTGATAAAACGGCAATGACTGGTGGGGAACATTCTTTAAAAGGCAGAAGAGAGCCACTTTCTCCCCTCCTGAGAAAGTAAACAAGGTAGGGAAGGCTGCCCTAGGAAGGGCCTTCTATTCTGCTGGGCCAGCTGAAGTGTCCCACTCCTAGACCTCCTCCTCTGAAGCCTTAAAACTGGAGCCTAGATCTGTACACGGCTCAAAGGAGGAGGAGGCAAAGGCAAAGAGGGCTGCCCTCCCTCCTGCCTTTCATCAACTTTTAGAACAGCCAGTGCTCCTGGGGAGCCTTTGCCTCAGCTGTAGAGGGGTTGTTGTGTGTTCAGTAATAGAACAGAGAGAAGAGGGCTCCCCACAGTAGGACATTGTCCTTCCTTCCCAAGTTAGTTGCCAGGAAAGGAAGGATGCAGAGCTCACTCAATGGGATGATTAGGATGTCAGGGTTAGAATTGGAAAGGAACTGTCCAACCTTCCGGCCATTTTATAGCAAAAGAAACTGAGGCACAGAGGGTTAAAGGTAGGAAATAAGCATTTATGTAATACTGAGATAAACTAAAAATATAATCTCATTTGATCCTCTCAACAACCCTGGAAGACAGGTGCTATTATGGTTCCCATTTTATAGTTGAGAAAACTGAGGCAGAGGATCAGTGACTTGCTTACGGGCCCACAGTTAGTGAGTATCTAAGCGTAGATTTGAACTTAGACCTTCCTTATTCCAGGCCCTGCTTAATGTTCATGAATTCTTTTTTTTTTTTTTATTTTAAACCCTTAACTTCTGTGTATTGACTTATAGATGGAAGAGTGGTAAGGGTGGGCAATGGGGATCAAGTGACTTGCCCAGGGTCACACAGCTGAGAAGTGTCTGAGCCCGGATTTGAACCTAGGACCTCCCGTCTCTAGGCCTGGTTCTCACTCCACTGAGCTACCCAGCTGCCCCCGTTCATGAATTCTTCTCTCCTACTGTGGCTACTTTGCAGAGATGAGGGTCCAAGAGTGTAGAACACTTCATATGATACCATTTTTTTTAACTTAGTGTTTAATTTTTCAGAACTTTTCCCCCATTGCCTTTCTCTTTTTCATTCGGATTATATAAAATTAAAGTTTTTGCACAAATAAAGCCAATGCTGCCAAAAGATAAAAGTAGGAAATTGAAAAAAAAAATGTGTGGCAAGTTTCTCTGGTAAAGACTTTATTTCTCAAATATATAGAGAACTAAGCCAAATTTATAAAAATGAGAGAAAGACAATGGTAGTTTTCAAAGGAAGAAATCAAATCTTTCAAGGGGGACAACTGGGTAGCTCAGTGGATTGAGAGCCAGGCCTAGAGATGAGAGTCCTAGGTTCAAGTCTGACCTCAGACACTTCCCAGCTGTGTGACCCTGGGCAAGTCACTTGACCCCCATTGCCTAGCCCTTACCACTCTTCTGCCTTGGAGCCAATATACAGTATTGATTCCAAGATGGAAGGTGAGGGTTTAAAAAAAAAAAAGAGTCATAAGAAAAAATGCTCTTGAGAAATGTTAATTAAAACAACTCTGAGGTACCACCTCACACCCATAAGATTAGCTAAAATGACAGAAGAGGAAAATAACAAAAGCTGGGGGGGATGTGGGAAAATAAGGATACCAACACTGGGGGAGCTGTGGAGGGGTACAAACATTCTGGAGAATGATTTGGACCTGTGCTCACAGGAATATCAAACTGAATAACCTATAGCCCAGCAATACCACTACTAGGTCTGTATCACAAAGAGATCAAAGAAAAGAGGGAAAGACCTATACGATGAAAAATATTTATTGCAGCTTTTTGTGGTGTCAAAGAATTATAAACTGAGGAGATGCCCATCAATTAGAGAATGGCTGAACAACTTGCAGGTATATAATTGTGATAGAATGCTAATGTGTTATTAGAAATAACAAGGAGGTTAGTTCCAATAAAACCTGGGAAGATTTATAAGAGCTGATGCAAAGTGAAGTGAGAAGAACCTGGAGAACATTTACTGGATAACAGCAATACTGTAATGATAATCAACTGTGAAAAACTTAGCTACTGTGATCAATAAAATGACCCAAGACAGTTCTGAAAGACTCATGATGAAAATCCACCTCCACAAAGGGAGAACAGATGGTAGAACTCTGAATATAGATATTAGAAGGGTGTTTTTTTTCCTTTCTACATTTTTCTCGCCTTTATTTTTTAGGGGGGGTAGAGAGGAATATATGGAAATGTGTTTTGAATGAATATATATATATTCTGATTAATGTTCTTAGGATGGGTCTCTACCCTTTTGGTCCCCAATTCTTTCTGTTGTAATAAAGGAGACAGCTGCCAAGGTCAGCTGAACTTCAAGGGGGTGGGGTGGGGGGCAGGCAGAAAACTGGCTCAGATTTCAGCTTGAACCAGTAACAGCAGAAGGAAACCCCTCTCTATCCCAATCTCACTAATATCTCTCGGTGGTTTCTATAAAGCCATAATTTCCCAGGTTTCTCCTCTTCCTTCTTGAAATAGCTACTGGATTAAAATGTCCCTGAGGTCGGCATTTTGGTGGCTTCTATTGATCATCTAAGTCCCAGATCATCTCAGTTCCCTGGGAGGGGAGTCTCCCTGGAGCCACTAGGAACTTGGTGGATTCAGCAGGTGAAAGTCTAAAAATGAGTGTCTGGAGGCCCAGGGACCAACAGTGAATTCCTTCAATATAGACATGAATGTGCAGCTGTCAGGGAGAACTCAGGGCATCAGCTCAGCAGTCCAAAGCCAGTCTTCAGAAAACCCTAGTCAGCCCAATAATCCATACTGAATGCCTGAGGGCACTGTATTGCCATTCTTTGTTGTTCAGTTGTTTTAGTCTCATCCAACTTTTCAAACCTCATTTGGGATTTCTAGACATAGATATTGGATTGGTTTGCCATTTCCTTCTCCATCTCATCTTATAGATGAGGAAACTGAGGCAAACCAAGTGAAGTGACTTGCCAAGGATCACACAGCTGGGAACAGTTTCCTTTGCTTGGAGGAAGCAGCTCCTCATTGATGATGTTGTCCACTGTGACCCCAGTTGAGTTTGCTCCATCTAAGTGAAGAAACTTCAGAGCTTTGGCTAGGAGATCAACTTCTCCCCAGAAAGAAGACCTAGAGGTCAAAAGCAGGTGAGCCTATGGAAGTATCCTGGGTGCTCCAGTGATGTAAAGAATGTCAAATGCACTTATCAGAAGGGGAAAAGGGGTGGCGTTCCCTTGACCTCACTGACCTCCAGGATGGAGCAGGTCTTGTGATACTGCTGGAAACTCATTGTACCTGGAGCCTAGTGTTCGGATCAAATGCTTTTGATCCAAACAAGGGTCAATCATTCCTCCCAATTGAAATGCATTTAAACCCTGCCCAGCACTGCAATTCCATTGCCTCAATCAAAGAACTTCATTGTTGCTACTTTGATAGTCCTCCTTATTTAAGGGTGACATATTTGGAGGTTCCTGTCCAGCCTGCCACAGCTTTCAGGCTTGGATGCTCAGTAGAAGTGAAAGCTCACCCTAGACATGGAACCAGAGAGTAGGCCTAGAAATGGAGATGGACAGGCCCCATTATCATCCTACCTCCACAAGTCCCTCTCTGCCCGCCTGTCTGCACTAGAATGAGAGTCAACAAGATGAGTTTATGACCTCTATTATCTGCTCCTGGTGCAAGGACAAGCAATAGCTAGAATCCACCTTGTCCCAGATCTGAGACCAATGACATAGGAGGAGATCACGGTATTTTTGTCCTTTATCCTGAAATCCAAGTAATTGTTCTCAAGGCAGGCATGGAAGGGCCTGGGAGCCCAGCAATGACTGAGGACTCTGTGGGTTGTAGGGGTGGCTAGGAAATGGCTTCTATCCAGAACCCAACTGGCCTCTTGGACACTCCCACCCATTGTTCTGGTCTCTAAGCCTGCAAATGAGTGAAATAAAGTCTCCTACTGACAGTGTACCCTAAAGTGTGAGAACATTCAAGGAGCATTCCATAAGAGCTTAAGATCCCCAAATAGCCACTGACATGTTTTGTAAATGGAGCAGAATTGCACATTCTTTAGAGGGGCCCAGGGAAGGAGACCATTCATCCATCCCCTCCCTCACAGCCAGGCAATGAATGCCTGAGCCAGAGATTGCAGGGCTTATGACATCTCTGTGACCTTACTCTTCAAACCAGTGAGAGTGTTTCTGGAGCCAGATCCTCCATCTTGGATCTGGCCATTTTCACTGGCTGTCAGCAGGCCTGGACTATTCTCTTTCCTCATCTCTGCCTCCTGGCTTGACTGGCTTCTGGAGAAACTTCCCACCTTCTGGAGAAAGCTTTTCCCACTCCCTTCCCTCTGAAGTTATCTCTAGCTTCTCCTGTGTCTGGCCCTTTGAATGTGGTCTTCTTATTGTAGCTCTGAGTGTGGACAGAGACTTTGTTTTTGCCTTTCTTGGTGTCCCCAGCACTTGGCACAATGCCTGGCAAAGAGCTGGCACTTCATAAATGCTTAGTGGCTGACTGACTGACTAGAGAATAGTAAAGGGAGCCTTCTGGGAAAGAAGCAGCCTCCACATGCCAGGGTCTAAGCATTGTGAGCAGCCTAGTTATTGATCTGATTCACCAGACCTGACTCCATATCAGGCCAGGCCCTGGCATGAAATCCATCTATGGCCAAAGGACTCATCTATAAAGGTGAAAAATAATGGTTGGACAATAATTTTATGAAATTATGTGGTACAACATTTATTATATCTCGTGTCAGAAATTTTATTTACAAAATAGAGGGGAAGCAATAAAGTAGAAAAATGTGAAAGAGGTTAAAGAAAATACCTATAGCAGTCCTCAGCCAGGAGGGCCAGTGGTGAGAAACTTGTCTCTTCAGAAACTAGGAAAGGAGTCAGCCCTTTTCACTCACCCAACAAAGTAGCCCAGGAATCAGAGTCTAAGTTGAAGCAGAGCTCCAAGCCCATGATCCAAGTCACAGTCTCCAGCAAAGCTCCTTCAAAGACTATCTCCAGAAGACACTCTCTTCCAACTACCTTCTCAAAGACAATCTGCCTCAAGCAGAAGAATTTCATGGCTTTCATGGAGGCTCCTAGTCCCTTCCCCTCTTCACAGGGGAAAATCAGTTTCCAAATTGTCTAGCAGTATCTGTGGGATCAACTTCTCACCTTCTGAAGCTTAAGTTCTCCTCTAAGGGTGTGAATTTTCTAAAATTCATCTTCTGGAGAGGTGAATACTCATCCTGGCTGTAGGAGTCCAGGTATACATTAATATTGATATTATTTTAAGGGTGCTCAAAAAGCCGACTCTTGTATTGCTTATGATTGATTTCTGTAACCTTGAGTTAAATTGAACCTCAACCTTGCCAAATTCCTAGCCCTTCCCTAAGGCTACACTCCAGAAGACAGGTCAGTTATCTCAGTCTCCTTATTTTACCAATAACAATCAATTAACATAAGTATCAAACAAACTTAGTTGCCTTGAACTCCAGATCTGGGTATTAGCTCTACCTATTGTCTTAGAATCCAGTAGTTTGTATCTCAGGATGATGACCTCATACTGTTACTATATCAGACCACTCCTCTAATTATTATTTTCCCTTCCCCCTATTCTGTTGTAACTTTAATAAAAATAGCTGTTTGTCGGCTAAGGGTTAGGCTCTTTACCATCAGAGCTTCATTCCAGTGAAGCTCTTTTCCACCAGAGCTCTGCCTGACTACCTTATGCCAGAACTTTCTTTGTCTGTGTGTCTTTATTCTGGCCTCAGCTTCTCTTCCCATTAGTCCTTAACCGGTAACCCATTTTCTCTCAGACCCTGGTTCCCCTTTCTGAGTGTCCTACCCACCAGGAACCTTGTGGAGCTGTTGGACAGCTTCACTGGCTGATTTGAGTTTCTGAGGGTGTGAATTCACTAAGTGGCTTGTGAGCTCCTCCACCTAGTTCAAGCTTGTGTTGATTCAATCAAAAAGTGGGCAAAGGAGAGTTAATCCTGTCTTCACAATCTAGTGAGGTACTTAAGTTAGAGTTAACTCAGGATAGATAATTCTCTTTCATACATCATGGACATCAGGCCTACAGAAGGGAAGAAGCCAGATTTAGATCTGTGGGGACTCCCTTCTCCAATATGAGTCAGTACCTCCTCTCCCACCTATAACCTTACAGAATGGCCCCCAGGGGAGGGAGGAAGTGCTCCCATTGGGCTGCTGGGCAGAGAAGTGGGTGAAGTGAAAATGCCCTGCTTTAAATCTATGGTCTGTTCTTGAGCAAGCAGGTGTCTTGCCAGAGGACATAACAGCTCTCTACAAAGGTCTTTCCTGGTCATCATCTTATGAGGGAAGTAGTGTGAATTTCCCTATTTCACAAGCTCCTACCTAATAATGATACTCACTTTCTGCCTCAAACATCAGTCCTTCCTTTTTGTTGTCCAGTTGTTTCAGTCCTATTCAACTCTTCTTGACCCTATTTTGGGTTTTCTTGGCAAAGATTCTGAAGTAGTTCATCATTTCCTTCTCCAGCTCATTTTACAGATGCAGAAACTGAGGCACACAGAGTCAAGTTTCTTGCTCAGGATCATAGAGCTAGTAAGTATCTGAGGTTGTATTTGAACTCAGGACTTCCTGACTCCAGGCCATAGTAACTGTACTACCTAGTTGCCTTCCAGTTGATACAAAACATTTCCAAAAGAAACATGGGCTATACTTTCCCACAATTACACAAACATCCAGGAAGAGAGTGCAGCATATATGTAGAGAGTATATGTGACAAAGAGTTTAACTCATTTCTCTTTGCTAGAGATCTTTTTCTCAGCAGAGATCTCATGAGTAGAGATCTCCCTTTAAGTCTGCTGCAGTGTTGAGGATTGGGGGTGAGGGGGTATAGAATTTCATTGAAAAGTGGATTAGTTTCCTCCTCCATAAAGTGAGGCTTTTATAGCACCTACTTCCTTGGGCAACTGGGTGGTGCAGCAAACTTGGGATCTGAGTTCAAATTTGACCTTTCAGATTTCTGTAAGTCACTTAACTCTGCTTGCCTCATTTTCCTCATCTGTAAAATGAAGACTATTTAGGTTCCTCCCAGCTCTATTTTGATGGTCTTAGGGCAGATAGGGCAGCAAGGTTTGCAGTGCTGAGAGCAACAGGCAGATGGGGACTAGTCTAACAGACTAAACCACAAGTTCATTGGGGTGTTGGGAAGATTAAAGGAGATGGATGACCTACAGAAAGTGGTTTATAGATCTTAGAGTGCTCTACAGATGTGAGCTATGCTAGTGCTAGCAGTCAGTATGTCAGTAAATACGAATTAGGTACCTACTATGGGCCAGGCGCCATGTTACCTGCTGCTCCCACCTCCAATGGACTCCATCACAGCTCCCACCATTGATGGGACCTCCAGGTCTCCCAAACTCACTGAGTCAGCCAGATACTTCCATTATGGGACTTTCATTTGTGTAAGAATGAACATAAGACAGATACAGCTGTGTTTGCTCACAGCCATCATAGTTTGGTGGGAAACAGGGCAGCCTCCTTCCCCTCTCTCAGTTCTCCAGAAGGCAGTTCAAAACCTCCAAGAGAAGGGACAGAGAGTGAGAGATAGATGGAAGAGTCGCCCATCTTGCACCCACTCCAACAACTCCCAAGCCATCTGTTCTGGCTTCAAAGGGACTGACTTTAATATCTTAAAAGGACTTAGAGACATTCTGTATTTGGCAAGGAGGGATTCTTCTACCCTAGAGATGTGTTCTGCAACTTATATATTAGTTATTACCTTGGAACGAGTCCATGCTCTGGTCCCTATTTGAGGAGAGCCAAGAATCAAACAGCCTTAGTGCTGCTGCTTCACAAAGGTCCAGCTGCCCCATTTTTCCCCCCAGAATCTCTTGGGAGCCTACACTGTCCCTTGCTCTGAGAGGCTGTCTGGCATCAGCTGCAGGTGCCAGCCCCGCAGCCGCTGCTGACAAAGGCAACTTGTTAGTCAATCCCCGTGTAATGAGCAGCGTCTTTTGACCCATATCCTGCCTCTCCTCCTCCCCTGACCCCCACATATTTCAAAGAGAAAAAAATAGCCTATTCACTCAAAAGAGCCATTCTCTGGGAGTTCCTTTGTGAGTCTGTGCCAGTCTCATTGTGCCCCTCGCTTGCCTGGCAACATGGCCCAGAGCCAGTGGTCACTGTGAGGATAGTGGAGCATGTCTGACTTGGGTTGTCAGCAATGAGACATGTGATGTCATGAAGGGACGTGATTCCCAGGAAGCCTAGGAAAAGAGATTCATAGCTTACAGAGGACCATAGATTTAGAGGTAGACTGAAACTCAGAGGTCAGTGAGGATAAGGCCCTCATTTTATTTTACTTATAAAGATATTATATATATATATATATATATATATATATATATATATTTTTTTTTTTTTTTTAAACCCCTACCTTCCATCTTGGAGTCAATACTGTATATTGGCTCCAAGGCAGAAGAGTAGTAAGGGTAGGCAATGGGGGTCAAGTGACTTGCCTAGGGTCACACAGCTGGGAAGTGTTTGAGGCCAGATTTGAACCTAGGACCTCCCATCTCTAGGCCTGGCTCTCAATCCACTGAGCTACCCAGCTGCCCCCCGATAATTTATATTTTTTGACAATTGCATGTAATAAAAAAATTTCCCCATAACTTTTCCAAAGTTATAGGATCCAAATTGTCTCTGTCCTCCTGGAACTGGCAAGCAATTCGATCTGGGTTATACATGTATTATCACACAAAACATATTTCTATGTTGTTCATTTTTATAAGTGATTAACCTTATAAAACCAAAACTCCCAAAACATAAACCCAAATAAACAAGTGATAAGTCATATGCTCTCATCTGCATTTCATCTCCAACAATTCTTTCTCTGCGAATAGCATTCTTTGTCATAAGTCCCTCAGAACTGTCCTGGATCATTGCATTGCTGAGCTAAGTCTATCACTGTTGATCATCCCACAATATTGTTGTTACTGTGTGCAATGTTCTCCTGGTTCAGCTTATTTCACTCCAAATCAATTCATATAAGTCTTTCCGGTTCTTTCTGAAATCATCCTGTTCATCATTCCTTATAGGACAATAGTATTCAATTTCCAATTCTTTGATACCTCAAAAAGAGCTACTATAAATATTTTTGTACAAGTAGATCCTTCCCCCCACCCCCCCTTTTTTTAAATCTCTTTGGGATACAGACCTAATAGTGGCATTACTGGATCAAAGAATATGCATTGTTTTATACTCCTCCAGAATGGTTGGATCAGTTCACAACCCCATCAGCAATGCATTAGTGTCCCAGTTTTGCCACATCCCTCCAACATTTATCATTCTCCTTTACTGTCATATTGGTCAATCTGATAGGTGTGAGGTGGAGACCTTCATTTTACAGAGGAGGAAATTGAGTCCAGAGAAGGGACTGCTTAGGATCACTAAGATCTGAGGCCAAATTTGAACCTGGGTCTTCCTCATAGTAAGTCTATTGCCCAATCCACTAAGGTCTGTTGATTGTTATGTCTTCCCTATTGCTTTCCCTGGAGGCACTTCAGTCCACCAGCCAGTCTCAGAGTAGATACTCTACAGAGATAAAGAAAGGGGCTCTGGCTTCTTAAGGTTTAGCTAGACATGGGGTTTAAAGACAGATGACTTTTCTTTTTTCTTTTTCTTTTTTTAAAACACCCTTACTTTCTGTTTTAGAATCCATACTAAGTATTGGTCCCAAGGTAGAATAGAGGTAAGGGCTAGGCAACCTGGGTTAAGTACTTTGCCCAGGGTCACACAGCTAGGAAGTGTCTGAAGCCAGACCTGAAACCCAAGTCCTCTTGACTCCAGATCTGGTGCTCTGTCTACTCTTCTACCTAGCCATTCCGGACAGTTCCCTTTTCAACTCTGTCCACCTCTCCTGATAATGAGCCCTACTGAGGCAAAGCCAGGAAATGTCTTCCCCTTATGAGTTTCCTGAGTTGCAAAGTGAGGCTGCTAATTCTTTATTATTATTATTTATTTTTTCAGTTACATGTAGAAACAATTTTTGATGATTGTCTTCTGACATGATTTTTCCCTCCCTTCCCAGCATCTTAAGGTAGAAAACAGTCTGATACAGGTTGTACCAGTACTTTCATGAAATACATATTTCCATATTGCTCATGTAGTGACAGAAGTCACATATCACACATATAAAAGAAATTTCATGAAGGAAATAAAGTGGAAGATGGCCTGCCTCAACCTCTATTGCCTGTATTGGTTCCTTCTTTGGCTGTGGATAGTACTTTTCATCATGAGTCCCTTGTGGTTACCATTTCTCTGGTAATGGCTTAGTCCATCACAATTGATCATCATTATACAATATTACTGTTACTGTGTCGACGTGGAATCTAGAGACCCCAAACTTGTGGCCTAGTGGGATCTAATGAACCCCAAGTTTTAGGAATAGCTTATATATTGGAGACCCCCAAAGCTTGAGTTTGTTCCCTGTTCCCTTGAGAATCCACCCTGAAGGGAATCTCTGGCTAGCAGTTTCAGACTGAATAATTGACCCCAGGGTAAATGCTAAATATCCTTTTGTCTTAGGTAGGCTTCCTCTTGGTATCAGAGATTCTTTCCCAGGAAGACACACCTGGGCAGGGACCATCCTTTACAATCCCTGGTAAGTAGGCCTTTCCCTTACACCCTAGCCTCTGGCTATGATTCCTTCACTAAGCTTGATTGTATCCTATCAGTATGGTAATGCCAATCATCTTTCCCAGCCCCTGGATCTTCCCAAATGGTATATAGGGTCCCCAATTTCTTTTGTTCCTCGGAGTCCTCATCTAGCCCAGTGTCACTCCCAGGTGTCAGGGCCCAGAGCTTGGACTCTGCATAAGGCGTGTAGGGCACAGCTCTGTGTAGGGGCCTA
The DNA here is from genome assembly GCF_016433145.1 of Gracilinanus agilis. NCBI lineage: Eukaryota > Metazoa > Chordata > Mammalia > Didelphimorphia > Didelphidae > Gracilinanus > Gracilinanus agilis. The sequence continues at coordinate 18,638,933 of NC_058135.1, read as the reverse complement.
CTCCCTTCTGTTACCTCTGGCCTTAATTAAAGAGTGGCTTTTCTGACTATTTAATAGTTCTGTGTTTTTTCCAAGTCAACAACTGTATATGGTGTTTTCCTGGTTGTACTCATTTCACTTTGTATCAGTTCATATAAGTCTTTCCAGGTTTTTCTGAACTCACCCCATTCATCATTTCTTATGACACAATAGTATTTTATATACCATATACCATAACTTGTTGGAATCTGCTAGTTCTTAGGCTAGATCATTTGGGTGTAGTGGCAAACTCATTTACTCTCCTGGCCAGAGGGAACTAGTAAATGTTTTATAACTGGCTCCTCCTCTCCCCAACCCCAATGGATCCCAGACCTACTTTTCAGTTTAATCTTCATGACCATTTCCTCTATCACTTTCTTAAGTCTAGTTAATCCACCAGACAATAAATGGAGACCTGATTTGTAGCACCAACCAGGAGTTGAGCAGACTCCAGGCCACCTCTGACACCTCTTCTGAGCTACAGAACTGCTTGCCTCCATCTGGATATCCCACTATCCACAGGAGGACCTTGTCTGCTCCTCCTGGGCAGCATTATTCACATAGGGTGTCATGTTCCTGATCACCAGTCATGGTTGTCTCCTCTCTCTCCCTCACCTCTCAGTCATGTCCTGTCTGTAAGGGTGTGTGGTAATGGTCCATTTGGACTTTGGAGTATTATATGTTTGGCTTGTCCAAACGGTTTTTGAATGATCCATCCCCTATTTGAATATGAGTGAAATTTTGAGTGATTCCTTTGCTCAGGAACCTCAAAAAGTCAAGGGAGTTTATACTTGATACCCTTTTCTTTGCCCCATTACTGATGTGAGTTAACAAGGGACACTCAGTGTTCAAAAAAGGTTTAAAAATGGGGGCTTTAGTCCTTTCCAAAAGTGTACAGCACTGTACCCAGGTTTTAGAAGGTGATCTTTCCTATCTACCCATGATAAGGCCTGGATTGGCTATTAAAAACTAAGTACTTGTTCACTTTAATTTTATTAACAGTAGGGAGAGAGAATGAAGAAAGAGATGGAAGAAAGAGGAGAGTGAAAAGAAGGGAGAACACAGAGAATGAGAACATAAACAGAACCTGTGGAGGGGATAGCAAAAGGCCAGATCCATCCCCTTGGCCCTGGGGACTGCTGGTCTCACAGGCAGTGATGGGAGGTCCAGCACTGTCTCATGGTCTTGGACTAGCTGTTACCAAATGAATCACAAATGGTCAACAAGAGTACCTAGATACCACAGAATCCTAAATAACACAGTAAATAAATACTCCCAGAATTGGGGAAAGTCACCTTTGGAAGGACCCTTGAGATCCCCAAGGCCAGTTTCTTCACTTTGAGGGAAAGAACACCAAAGCTCAAAGAAAAAAAATCTTCTTAATGCCCAGGAGATCACTGGAAGTCTCCTCAGGGCTCAGTCTAGAAAGAAGCCACTCACAGACTGTCTCCCATCTCCCCTCTGCTTTCTCTCACATTTCCTGATTTTGGCCCAACTGGTCTCCTGTTACGATTAAAAATAATGAAGACTGATATAAATATAGAAATTAGTATTTTAATTAAAGCCATGCTGATAGAGATAAAATCATTAGACCACGCGCTTGTAAGAATTCAAAACTGCCGCCCCAGCCATTATTGTTACCTCCATGCACTCAGGTAGCTAAAGAGGAAGTTCAAAGTCACTTTCCCCTATTTAAAACTGTCCCTCACCTTGAATACGTCATCCAAAACAGGAAACCCGTTGGACCACAGGAAATGTAGTTTTAAGGTCCCCACATGTCCATAGAAAATACATATATACTTTTAAATGGCATCTCCCAAATTCCAATTTTACACTCCTAACTGCTCCTTGCCTTTGCTCCACCTTCTCCTCTCTCCATGCCTGAAATCCAGCCTTCTCGTCTGCCTACAGGCACACTGTTTCATTGATTTCCATGTAAGGAGGACAGCAACATGTAGAGTTTCTGCAGGAAGCTGTCAGATAATTGGCATGCTCAATACTTGTAGTCAGAGGTATGATGGGAACTGAAAGGAATTTACTCAATTCAATCCAAATATCAAGGGGAGGGGTTTCCTAGAGGATTTCCCACTGGGAAGGAATGAAACTGTTAAAAATTTTGGCCCCCAAGATTCCTGACTGTGTTGACTGGCCACAGTAGTGCAGCAGAAAGGAAGCATAAAGCAATGATTAGAGATCAGGCCTCATGGCCAGAAAGACCTGAATTTAAATCCCACCTTTGCCATAAGTCCATTTCAAAATGGAGGAAAGCATATGGTAAGAGTCCAGGACTGGAAATAGTAGGACAAGAACTTGGGACAGAGAGTAATCCAGTTAAGTTGGGAGCCTAAATTATGTCAAGGGAAGTAATCAAAGTCAAAGCTGGAAAAGAGAGCTTAGGCCTTAAGCAAGAGAATGCCAAAATCAAAATTTTATTTTGGTGGTCCATGGATAGAACTCCAGGCCTGGAGACAGGAAGACCTAAGTTCAAATCAGATCTCAGACACTAACTGTGTGACCTTGGGCAAGTCACTTAACTTCTGTCTGCCCCAGTTTTCCCAAATGTAAAATTGATATAAGAATAGCACCTTCCTCCCAGGATTATTGTGAGGATCAAATAAGCAGTTACCACGTTGCTTGGCACATAGCCGTTTTAGCCATATCTGACTCTTTATGATGTATAATTAGAATTTGCTCCCCAGGATTCTCTCTCCCAGCATCCCATTTACGTATCTACGTTATGTAACTAACCTAGGGAAGATAAGTTTTGTGTAGCTCCGCCCTTGTACTCTGCTCCCAGTAAGGCGGTTGTGGTGGTTGGGTGAAGTGCCAGGTAGGAGAATTTTACTCAGGCTTTTACTTTTGTTCTTGTATTTCTTCTACTTCAAGTGATTACTAATAAATCTTGTAAAATATTATACTTGCAGTTATTGGATGTTAATTTAAAATTTACAGTGACTTCATTTAGGGGTTTCTTGGAAAAGATACTAGAGTGGTTTGCAATTTCCTTCTCCAGCTTACTCACTTACAGATAAGGAAACTGAGGCCAATAGAGTTAAGTGATTTGCCCAGAGTCATATAGCTATTAAGTGTCTGTGACTAGCTTTGAACTCAGGAAGGTGTCTTTCTAACTAGGCCCTTCCATTATTCCCTGCTCCACTAGCTGCCCCAGTAGACAATAAATGTTTATTTCCTTTGTGATATTGGAAATTTGGGGTTCATTAAGCTTTAATATTTAGATATATGAAATAAACTTCCTGTGGACATTTAGGGGACTTGAAAACTACATTTTCCATGATTCAATGGGCTTCCTTCTTACGTGGTGACGTAAGCCAATGTAAAGGGAAGCTTAAATAGGGAGAACTTGATTGGGACGCTCTCCTTCCTATGGAACCAGCCAGGTGGGCAGAGGTAATGGTGGGCAATTTGAATTAGATCTTAGCAGGCACGTGGCCTTCTCAATTACCAATATGCCTTTAAATAAACTATTAATACTTTTGAATATATCCATCTATATCCATTTTGTGACACCTTCTTCTTTTCTTCCTTCCTCTCTTCTTTCCCTCATTAGGCAATGGGAAAGTACCTGAATGTTTTTGAGAAGAGGAATGGTATTTAATTCACCAGGCACTGGGATAGGCTTTGGGAATACAAAGATAAAAACATGAAACAATTCCTGCCCTCAAAAAGTTTTTATTCTCTTAGAGAATAAGCATTTACATAGCATCTACTGTGTCAGGCATTATACGAAGCACTCTACAAGTATGACTTAATTTATCCTTGCAACCACACCAGGAGAGAGAAGCTATGATTATCCCCATTTTGCAGTTGAGAAAACTAAACCAGACAAGATGAAATGACTTGCCCAAGTTCACACAGCTAGGAAGTATCTGGGCAGAATTTGAACCCAAGTCTTCCCAATTCCAGGTCCAGACCTCTATCCACTGTATCATCAGCTCTCAGGAGAAAACAAAATGACCCTAATATTAAATACAAAATGTGTATTGTCAAAAAATTATAACACTAGCACTCTACTCTGCATCTGCCAGAAGGAAAAAAAATGTTTATTTAATATTTCATTAACCCAACATCCCTACCTTTTCTAGGTGGTACTAAGAAATAGAGCAGTGGATCAATGGAAAAGATTAGGTAATCAACACATCTAGTTAATTTCCATGGGAACTTAGTATTTGATAAACTCAAAGATCCAAGCTTTTGGAGAAAGAACTCACTGTTTGAGAAAAACTGCTGGGAAAATTGGAAAACAGTATGTCAGAAATTAGGCATAGACCAACATCTTACATGATACACCCAGATAAAGTCAAAATGGATACTTGATCTAGAAATAAAGAGTGATGCTATAATCAAATTAGGGCAACATGGAAAAGTTTACCTGTCAGATTTGTGGATAAGGGAAGAATTTAAGACCAAACAAGACATAGAGAACATTATAAAAAACTAAATGGATAATTTTGATTAAGTTAAATTTAAAAGATTCCACACAAACAAAAGCAATACAATCAAGATTGAAGGGAAACAACAAATTGGGGAGGAAGGGAAGGAGTTATAGCAAGAATCTCTGACAAAAGCCTCTTTTGTCTATTTGAGTCAAATTTTTGAGACTTAAACGGAGTCAAATTTGTAAGAATACAAAGCAATACAACTGAAAAATGGTCAAAGGATATGCAGAGGCAGTTCTCAGAGGAAGAAATTAAAACTATCCATGGTCATATGAAAATATGCTCTAAATCACGATTGATTAGAGAAATGCAAATGAAAACTCTGAGATATCACCTCACACTTACCAGACTGGCTAACCTGACCAAAAAGGAAAATGATAAATGTTGGAATGGGAAAACTGGGACAGTAATACAGTGTTGGAACTGCGAAATGATACAGCCCTTCTGAAGAGCAATATGGATCCATGCTGAAAGGGCCATAATTCCATGCATACTCTTACCCACTACTGGGTCTGTATCCCAAAGAGATCAGAAATAAGGAAAAGGATCTACCTTTTCCAAAATATTTTTAGCAGTTATTTTTGTAGTGGCAAAGAATTGGAAACTGAGGGGTTGTCTGTCACTTAGGGACTGCAGTATAATAGTTGTACTGGAATATTCTTGCGTCATAAGAAATGTCAAACAAGATAAGTTTCAGAAAAACCTGGAAAGATTTATATGTACTGATGCAAAGTGAAGTGAGCAGAACCAGGAGAACAGTGTATATAGTAATAGAAATATTATATGATGATCAACTGTGAAGGACTAAACCATTATCAGCAAAGTAAGTTTCCAAGATAACCACAAGGGACTCATGATGACAACCCTCTCCACAGCCAAAGAAGAAACTCTTGGAATCTGAGTACAGATCAAAGCCGGCCATGTTCCACTATATTTCCTTCATGAAATTTCTATTTTGTGTATGATATGTATCTCCTGTTACAACATAAACAATATGGAAATATGTACTTTCTTGGGGGAGAAGGAAGGAAGGAAAGGTGGGAGAAAATCTGAATCCTAGAGTGTCAAAAAACAATTGTCAAAAATTGTTTCTACATGTAACTGAAAAAACAAATTAGAAAAATTTTTAAATAAAGTACTTAAAAGTTTTTAAAGGCAAAAAAGAAAAATATTAGTCCAGGTTAATATTCCAGCATAGTTGAAAGAACAAGTCTCTATTCCTTGCTGGAACTGTCCCTCCAGAAGAGTTCTTAATCCTTTCTCAGTGGAGAAAGGTGGGAGGTCAGCACCAATCGCTTAGATAACTTCAAAATTAGAATAAAACATGGTCCTCACCCTAAGAAAGGCCTTTTTTCCTCCTGTGAAGAATCGCTTTCTTACATGGATCTTTTTTCTAGGATCTGAAAAGGGCTTTAAAGGAAAATATAATTTAGATCTCCAGAGAAACGAAAAAAGAAATGTGTAAAATGCTTCCAGAATACAAAAGAGTTCCTGTAGGGGAAGGTATCTGAGAAGGGATTCAGCTAGGTCCAGTGGAGATACTGGTCGGACAATAAAGAGAGCACATATAATATTTTGGTTGAAGAGAGCTTTTCATTTGAGAAATAAGGTCTAGCAAAGGGCTAAAAAGTAGGAGTGAGCAGTGAATGAAGGGCAGACATTTTATTCTAGGAATTTGGCTATGAAAAGGAAGAGAGCTCTGGGACAGTGGCTGTAGTTTCCTCGAAAGAATTTTTAAGGTCAGGACAGCTTTGGCTATTTTTGGAAGCAATGGTATGGCAAATGCTGGAATGTCCAAAGCTGAGGCTTGGCTGGGTATAATCTGTGATATGATAAGGAGTTTGGGGATTCAAGAGAAGAAGACAGTGTAGAGTTGAATTGCTTCAACAAGGAGTCAAGATGGGGAGAAGAGATGGCTGAGGAGAGGACCGAAGGGTCAAGGGATTGGAGGTCACAGTGAAGAGCAGGGTTTTGTAAGGAAGACAAAAGGAGAGGTGGAAAGAGTTAGCCAAATAAAGGGATTTTAGAATCCTTGATGAACATGGAGGTTCATTTGTAGGTAAAGGGTGGCAAGATCAAGAGTATGGCTGTCCTTGTGTGTAGCTGAGATGGGGTGGAGGAGTAGGACATGGGAAGTAAGTAGGTTGGGGAATTGAGTGGCTAGGCAATGTTGACAAAGGCGTGACACTCGTGCCCTGGCGTGCTGGAGGGGGCTGCTCCGTTCCCCCTCTCCACAGTGCCTGAGGACATTTTTTTATTTGCCCCATACTTCTGTCCAGCAGCCCAAAGAGAGCACTTCCTCCCCCCCACATGGGGGAGTGGTTAACAGGCAGCTTGAAGGTGCAGTTTGGGCACAGGATCTCTAAAAGGTTTGCCGGCTCTGGTTAGGGTATTTGAGGGAGAGTCAAGATGAATGCTGAAGTCCTATAGTAAGAGGCAGGAAGGAAGGAAGAGAGAAAAAGGAAGAAGGGAGGGAGGGAGGGAGGGAGGGAGGGAGGAAGGGAGGGAGGGAGAGTGACTTGGGGATCTGCAGACAACAACTAACAAGATTTTGATTGGGTGGTAGAGATGGATAGCATTACCTGCAAAGGAGGAAAGGTTACTGAGTGATAGAGAAAGGGGGAGAACATGTAAGTAGCAATGGGGAACAATGACTGAGGAGCCAAGGAGAATGAGTGAAGGCCCAATCAGTACTTGAAGGGGTGGCCAGGCAGGCTAGGAGCCAGTGTTAGGCATAGCTAGCAGATGAAAGGAGTAGGAGAGGAAGTTTGGTACCTATGGAGCAGGCTAGTGGAGGGGGACAAGAATAAAGAGTCAGGGTTTAGAAAATGATCTACAGGAGTTCAGACTCACTGGCCAGCTGGAGCATGTTCATCTTTGCGTAGAGGACACCACTGCTCTTCTCAAAGGAGGCTAGAGCCAAGGAGAGTGTCAGATGGGAGGCCCAAGGTCAGATGAGACACTTGACTTCGCTGCTCCTCTTTCCTCCGAAGGCTGAGATCAGGCAGGAAAAAGACACAGCAGGACAAGGAAGTCCCACTCCCCACAGATTTTCCTTTGCCCTAGGATGTAGAAGGCCTGGGATGAAAGGGAAGCTTGGTGGGAGAGACTGAAGAATCTGGGGAGTGGGATCCTGGGGGGCATTACCAACCACAGCAACCAGAAGGATGCTGGCACCTAAGCCAGAAGTTTGGAGCAAGGACAAGTTTAAGGAGGAAGAAAAATGAATTCTTCTAGATTCATGAGTGACATTCGAGGAACATCAAGGCAAAATTGGCCATCTTGGCTAGTAGTAGGATATGGGACTAGCGGAAAAGATCAATGAAACAGGAGAGATAAATGGGGAAGTCCCCTGAGGAGAGAGAATCACGGAACTCATGGGAGCTGATGATGGACGAGAGCCATGATGGAGACAGAAAGGGTCCAGGACAGAGACTTGAGGGATGATCACCCTTGGGGGTGGCTGATGGACCTTGACTGAGTGAAGGAGGCTCAGAGGGAGCCCTCCTTCAGAAAGAGAACTGGTACCAGAGCCAAGGGAGGAGATAAGTGGGTATCCATACGGGAGGTCGGCCACTGTGGTGTCCAAATGGCAGCATTATCAGTGAGGCTTAAGGAGGGCACCAAGAATTCTAAGGGGCAGTAACTGGGGAGGAGAGAAAGACTCTGATCCTAGAGAAAGGGAGGGGAAGGATGTGGAGGCCAGCTGCTGACCGTGACAAGGTCTGAACAGGATGGAGGAAGGCCCAAGAGTGGCAGAGGGAGTCTAAGGAGTCTATGGACTTCTGCCTCCATCCTACATGTCTCTCAGGGCTGTCCCAGCACTGGGGAGCCTGGCCAGGTGTGCAGCTTCTTCTTAGGACAAAGTCAGGTCTGCAGGTGTGCTAGGAAAAGTACAGCAGTGGGGAGGGAGTGGCAGTCCAAAGGCCACAGCATGGGGAGGTGGCAGAGATTCAAGAAGGTCCCTTCCCTCTGCTGTCCCTGGCCCTAGGTCTGAGGGCCCTGGAAGGCCGGGACAGCCCAAACTTAAGATCCCAATCCCAGAGCCAGGGCAGCTGGCTGGTACCTGGGCCTGGGCCTTTGCAGCAAATGAAGGCTGGATCCCTCATGTAATATGCTCTCTTGCTCTGGGTGCAAATTCTGCCTGTGTGTGACAGTAAGCTAAGAAGCTGCCCTGGCCTTAGGGTCCTCCTCTGTAAAGTGAGGGGGCGGGATTCAAAGGCATCTGAGGTCCCTCCTTCCTGGTGTCACCTCAGACATTTATTATCTCTCTGCGCCTCAGGTTCCCCATCTGGAATGGCAGAGGGTTGGCCTCCAGGGCCAGTTGGCCCCTTCAGGCCCTAGTCCTGTGAGGCCATGTCCCCTGGCTTCTTTGTCTCCTTTGCCCCATTACGCTCTACCATCAATTCTGATCCTTGAAAGGATTCCTTGGAAGCTCTTGTGCCCTGTTTCCAGCAGAAGAAACTGAGGTTCAAGAAGGAAGGCCCAGAAGTGATGAGTCCCAGCAAAGGGGGAGGGGAGGCCTCTTAAGCCCAGTGCCGGCCCTGCATGAAGTTGGAGGGTGGCTCGGACTGCTCTAGCCCCTTGGGTCGGGGTGGGGCTTTCTGTGTCCTCTGGGGATATGGGAGACCACGGACAAGTGAGAGGTCCCAGCCTTCCGGGGTGGGGGGTGGGGAGTCGAGGAGGCCTCCGAGCCCCCTACTCGGCCACCCCAGCCCTCCCTCCTCAGTGGGCCTTCCCCAAGCAGACACAAAGGCACCGAGATGAAGGGGGGTCACGACCTCGACCCCAGGGCTCCCGTGGGGCTGGTCAGGACAGGGGCGGGGCAAGGGAGGGCCCGAGGGGAGCGGGGAGGCTGGGGGCGGGGCAGGGGCGGGATAGAGAGAGGCCCGGAGGGGGCGGGCCCAGAGGGGGGCGGGGCGGCATTGGTCTAGGAGGCTGGGGCTCCGGGCAGGCGCTGCACGCGGCGACTGGAGGCAGCTGCAGCAGCGGTGGCGGGGCTGTCTCCCACCCGGCGATCACACTCACACGCGTTCACACTCACACGCGGGCACACGCGCGCCTGCGCGCCCCGGGAACAAT
>NC_058135.1:18586293-18624664 GCF_016433145.1 Gracilinanus agilis | reverse complement strand
GGGGCGGGATAGAGAGAGGCCCGGAGGGGGCGGGCCCAGAGGGGGGCGGGGCGGCATTGGTCTAGGAGGCTGGGGCTCCGGGCAGGCGCTGCACGCGGCGACTGGAGGCAGCTGCAGCAGCGGTGGCGGGGCTGTCTCCCACCCGGCGATCACACTCACACGCGTTCACACTCACACGCGGGCACACGCGCGCCTGCGCGCCCCGGGAACAATGCCCCCGGTGTCGGGGCCGGGGGCTCTGCAGGACAGGGGTCCCGGCTCTGCGGGACCGGTCTGGGGGCCTAGCTGCTGCAGGTGAGTCTCCGAGCTACGGGGTGAGGGGAGCGTCGGACACAGGCGGGGAAACTGAGGCAGCTGCGGCCTCTCGGGGGATGGGTGGGGGGTGGGATGGGAGTCCTCAGCCCCATCTCTGCAGTGAGGAACTAGGAAGCTGAGGGCACGACTCCAGCCCGGGGGGCGGGGCGCCAGGGGGCGCAGGTGCTGGGTCCTGACGACCTCCAAGACCCGGGTCTTGGGTCCCGAGTCTTGGGTCCGGGCTCTGAAACCCGGCGCCCCCGCCCCTCAGCCCTGGCGGGGGTGGGACCTCCCTGGCCAGCCCTCTCATTTACTGAGGGGAACCTGAGGCTCAGAGAGAGGAAGGGAACTAAGGGGAGGAGGCGGGCCACACAACCAAGAAATGTCTGAGTTGAGATTTGAACCCAGGGCTTTCCAGGTCCAAGCCACAGCCTTCATGTCCTGCTGGGCCCCTCCCTGGCCCTCAGTTTTCCCCTCTGGGTCCTGAACCTCATTGGAGGGGGTTCCCGTCTGTTTTGCAGACAGTCTGGTGTGGTGGGAGCCCCCCGACTGCCCTGGACAGTTACTACCAGCAGGGCTCTACCTCTGGGAGGAAGCCTACCAAACCCATACAATGAGCCGTAAAAGATGCTGAAAATAATAGGAGAGGGACCCTTCGGGGTTGCCCGGGATCCTGGTGGGCCAGGCCAGGGCTCGGGGGAGTTAGCTTAGTCTGACTGAGCAGGAAGGCTTTACCGGATGGGGAGAGGCTGGAAGCCTGGGGATCCTGGAGAGCACGGAGACCAAGGGGGCAAAGGGGTGGAGGTGGGAGATGACCCGTGGGCTCTGACAGCTGCGGAATGAGAAGTCCATTTTGGCACAGAGTAGGGAGGGAGGGGAGCCAGGGGAAATTGCTGGAGAGGGGGAAGCCCACACCTTGTGTGGAACCTTTGGCAGCACAGAGCATTTCAGGCTCCCTGGAGCTGGGGGAAAGGGTGCATTAGCAGGAATGGGGGGTCCTGAGGCTCCCCCGCTTTCCTTTTCTGTGCCTTTGTGCTCTTCCACAGAGGAGGGGTTCAGGGGCCTGTCTCTGGACTGTGCCCCAGGCCTCACAGGCAGCCACATGCTGTCAGTAAACTCTTTGGGGAGCTTGGGGGGTGTTTGGGGGCTCGAAGCCCAGGGCTTTGCCCCAGAGACCCTGCAGATCTTGTGTTTATTTTTGTGGGGGTGGGGGTGGGGTCCTGCGGGTTAGATTGCAGGGGTGTTCCGCCACATTCCTGCCTGCAGATTAGATTACCCCGTCAGAAAACTGCCTGGGCGCCCTGTGGGACCATCATGACTTGACTTGTCCCTCCCCCAGCCCCGGTGGAAGGCTGTCACTTCCTCCATAACTCGCCCAGGCCAGCTCACACCTTCCCCCCCCCCCCCCCCCATAGGGATCCTTCCCTGGTGGCTGGGGCACAGTGTAAGGGGGGGGCAGAGGGGGAACCATGGATGAGGCTCTTCAACTCTGGGGCAGTGCCTGGGGGCCCGGGGCCTGTCCCAGCAGCCCCTGGGGCCCTCTTGGGTTCCAGAGTCCTTTCTGCTGAGACTGGCCCGGACTGGAGCCCAGGACTGGAGCCCAGGACCCGAAGGGCTGCTGATCCTCCCCAGCCTCCTTTCCTCCCGCTGCCGAGGGGCCCTTTCGAAATCCGGAGGCCTCCCTCTCTCCTCACAGGTATGGAATGTGGCCTGGCAAGGTGCCGGCCTTCACAGGTTAGCCCAGGAGGGCGAGGGGGCGGGTGAGCCTGGCTTTCCCAGGTGAGGCCGTCGAGGCCGGCCCTCACTTTCCCCAGCAGGAAATGGGCACGGAGCCCCCGGCCCTGTCATAGAGGAGGCTAGGGGCCAGGAGAGCCAGGAGAGAAGAGAGGATTAAAAGGAGGCAGGAACGAGGCTCAGAAAGGACAGTAGGCCCAGGCTGTCCTCAGGTCTTCTTGGGGAGGGAGCATGCCCAGGCTAGGTGGGGAGGCTCAGGCCGGAGGTCTGGCGTGCGTGGCACTGGGGCGAACGTGGGGCAGGAAGAGAGCCGGGAGAAAGGGCCCTGTGCCGCTGTGCATCCTGACAGCAGCTCCGGTGTGACGCCTGCTCTGTACCGACATGGTCTCCTCCATCCTCACCATAGCCCTGAGGTACAGCTACTAAGTGGTTGGGGCCGGATCGGAACTCTGGACTTCCAGCCTCTAGCCCTGTGCCACCTAGCTGTAGATCCGAGGAGGACAAGGTGGCAGAGCTCCCAAAGACACTCTTCAGGCCCCGGTGGCTCCTGTCCTCTCTGGGATCAAATAACAAATGCTGTGCTTGGCATTCAGACCCTCTGAGAGGACCTCCTGGGGGTCCTCCTGACTATAACCGGGTGCAGTGTCTCCCCCAGAGGACTGACTGTCTGCTGCCTTCCTTTGTTATCCCCCCAGACTCTCAGTGCGGTGCCCAGCATGCCTCTGGGCCAATCCACCCACTGACTAACCTCCAGCTCCGGGAGCTCTTCTCCTGGACCCAGAGGGCCCCTGGTGTCACAGGGAAGCTCAGAGAGTGGCAAAGAGCAGGCGGTAGCCAGTGGGATGGAGAGAGCCCAGCGGGGACCGGGTGGGAGCCAGCCAGCCAGCCCAGGCCCCTTCTCCCTTCCTGGGGGACATGGGCCAGCCCCATCTGCCTCCCAGAGACAGTTTGCCCCTGGGCATCTCCTGGCTCACCTGGGTTCCACCTCCTGGGCACGTCTAGGGGAGGAGGCTGAGGTGCAGAGAAGGGAAGGGGGCTCAGGGTCGGGCCTGGAAACCAGGCCCTGGGATGAAGCTCCCCTCAGGCTTGGCCAGGCAGGATCGGGGATGGCAGCTGCGGATGGAGCCGAAGCCTAGGAAAGCCCCCTTGCCTCCATGTTGGGGCTAAGGGCAATGACGGGGCCCACGTTTGCCCTTTCTTTGCAGGGAGCGCTTTGGGGACGGGCACGAGCACTAGCGGGCAGTGCGGCCCAGCATGAGCCTGGCCACCTCCCCCCCAACATGCAGCAGGCCGTCCCTCTGACCTCCAGGCTTCCGAAGATGTCGGCCTGCAACGAGTTCGTGGAACACATTTGGAAACCCGGCTCCTGCAAGAACTGCTTCTGCCTGCAGAGCGCCCACCAGCCGTCCCCTGCCGTCCAGCCCGGGACCACCGGCCTTGCCCTCAGGCCCAGGAGGACCCCCCCAGAGGAGGAGGGCTTCCACCTGTCCCCCTGCTCCAAGCCCACCATCGCGGTGAAGCCCACCATGATGAGCGCAGAGGGCCCCGACGTGGGCTCTGAAGCCCCCCAGGTGAGGCATGGCGGCGCCAGCCTGCACTCTGCCTCCCAGGAGAGGGCGGAGGGAGAAGAGGACCCAGCATCCTGGGGGGGCTGCCCCGTCTGAGATGGGGGTCAGGGACGGTGGGGGTCAGACACGGCCAGGCGCTCTCAGGCAGGCCCTCTTCTGTTCCCTGGCCTTGGTGGCCACATCTGTGCCATGGGCTGCCCCGGGACTCCCGAAGGGCTCTTACTGGTCTGGGCCATCGATTCCGAAGCCCGGAGCCTCTGTGTCCTCTCCCGGGCCCAGCTCCGGGGGCTCTGTGTGCCTCCTGCGCAGGACCTCCACAAAAGGCCTGCTGGTTCCCATGGGCTGGCCCAAGCGCTCTGTCTCCAGGACACAGCAAACAAGGCGGGGGTCTTACAGGACTAGACCCGGACCCTAGAGGCCACCCCCCAGGACGGATGAGGAAACTGAGGCCTGGGAAGGCGAGGTCCCTGGGCCCCGGCTAGCCCCGTGTGTCCGGCTGAGAGCCCCCCAGAAAACCTCCCACCTCTCCCCAAGACCTCAACGGCGTGCGAGCGGGCCAGAGGGTGCCGGGATCGGGGCGGCCCTCACGCCGGGGGACCCCGGTGGTCCCCTCTGCCCGTCCCGGGGCTGATGTCTGCGAGGTGCGCAGCACGATGCCGCCCGAGCGTAGAGCCCCGCCCCTTCTGCTGCCGCCCCATTCCTTCGCTCCCCACGCTGGGAAGGAGGAGGCCGAGGGGCAGGAGGGTGGGGACACCGCCCGGTACCCCCCAAGGCTGAGTCACCCCATCGCCTCAGTTTCCTCTTCTGTCAAACGAGTAGGTTGGACAGAGGGCCTGTGAGCTCCCTTCCAGCTGCGGGCGGGCGGCTGCCCCGCTGGAGCCTGGCACTGCTGTGCCCCGGGGAGCCGGGCCGGGCGGGGGGAGGCCCCCGTTCTCTCCTTCCTAACAGCTCTGACCCTTGGACTTGCCCAGGTGCTGTGGAGGCCCACGCCCAGCAAGCTGCCTCTCGCTGAGCCCCGAGACGCCCCGAGGACCTTCTCCGGCAGAGACCTCAGCCCGCGTGGCCCGGCCGCCAGCTCCCGGCTGGGCCTGCTGAGGCTGGCGAGGCTGGGGAGCAGAGACGCCCCCTCCCCAGACTCAGGGGGACAGGAGGACGGGGCCGGCCCCCCCTGTCAGGAGGCCTCGCTCCCCGCCCAGCAGAGCTTCCACCAGAAATTGGCCGCCTTCCTAGAGAGAGCCGGGGGCAGCGCCACCCCCCAGAGCAGCGTCGTGCCCGCCGCCCCGAGGGGCCCGGAGCGGCCAGCCTCGCCCGAGAGAGACCCCGAGGGGGGCGAATACTGCTCCATCGCCGACTGGCGTCCTGCCGGCACGTCGCCACCGGCAGCAGGGCCGGGCCCCGGGCACGGGGAGGGCACAGACCGGGCCGTCTGTGCCCATGAGGAGGGCTGGGGCCCCAGCTTGAGGAGGGGACACGGCTGCCAGGACCGGCCAGAGAACCTCCACCCTTTGTCCTCGGCCCAGAGGAAGCTGCCCCGGGCCTTGGAGGCGGCCAGCCTGTCTGACGGCCCGTCCAGCCCCGCCGCTGCGTACGTGGACGGTGACTACTGCTCCCTCTCAAGGCAGCCCGAGCTGAGGTGGCCCCGTGGCCCGGGCCCAAATGGGGGGAGCCCCGGCAGATCCCCAGGGTCCCCAACCCAGCCCTCTGAAGGCAGCCCACCAGAGCCCATCTACGCCGAGGTCACCAAGAGGAAGAAACCGTACTCGGCATCCTCCGACCAGCAAACTGGACACGGCCCAGACCCGGAGGGTGACCTCTGGGGCCAGGGGAGGGCCGGGCCTGACACAGTGACCGTCATGGCTGCCCTCCCAGAGGATGACCAACGCACCATCTGTGTGCGCAGTCCTGACTCGGCAGTGGCTGTGCGGTGGCCCTGCGAGCGTGTGGGGCCGGGCCTGGAGGACACCCCTGCGCACACCATGGAGCTACAGCCGCCTCACCACCACCTGCCCGGCCCGAGGGCTGAGGATGCAGAAAGAAGATGCCCCGCTATCCCCCCCAAAGTCTGCAAGGGGAGCCCTGGAGGGGGCTGTGGCTCCCCAGAAGGCTCTCCTCTAGCCCAGGTCAAGGATGGGCACCAGGACCAGCCAGCCGTCCCAGGGCCCGCAGATGTCTCTGCCTCGCTCTCTTCTCCTGGTACCAGGGACCTCATTCGGTGCCTGATGCCAGGCCAGGCTTCCTCTTGGGACCAAAGAAGGCCCCGCTTTCAGGTGGGAGCCAGGACCTACCAGGGCAGGATCGAGGAGGAGGAAGAGGAGGAGGAAGAGCAGCAGCTGGACTCGGGACCATCCAGCCCAGGAATGGCCAGGGAGATGGACACAGCCAGCCACAGCCAGCGCCCCCGGGCAGAGAGTATCTCTGAGCAGCCCAGCCGAGGGGACCGAGGAGCTGGCCTGGGCATGAGTAAGTCAGCCTCCTTCGCCTTCGAGTTCCCCAAGGACAGGAGCGAAGCGGAGAAGTTCTCCCCTCCTCCCCCTCCTCCAAAATCAAGGTAGGTGGCCCGTGGACATCCCCCATCAGAAAGTCTGGGCTTCATCTGCAAGGCACATGCATGCCGCAACCTGGCTCAAGAGCCAGGACAACCCTCTTGTGGAGGATCTCAGAGGGGAAGGGGCTTGTCACCCACAGGGTCCAAAGTCTGCTACTGGCAAGGACCCGCTTCCTTCTGTTACAGTGAGGGAGCTGGCCTCAGCGGTTCCTCAGGGCCCTGCTCTAATCTGTGACGCTCGGAACCTGGGCCAGCCTGGCACCAGCTGCCCTGCTGTGGGCTCCTCATGGCCTCAGGGTGGTGATCGGGAGGCTGCCTCCTCAGTCGACTTCCTTGGTGGGTGGGTGGATGGATGGATGGATGGATGGACAGAATGAAGCCAAGACCTTATTGAGCATTCCCTAGGCACTATGCCCAGGGCTAGAAAGCTGGCCAGCATCAGCTGCTCTAATCCATAGAGAGGGGTTGCTCTTAGCTTTGAGGAAGGATCTCCTGGTCCCCAGGCACCACTAGCAGCCAGAACAGGGGCAATGCATCCTCTTCAGATGGGGTGAGGCCCAGCTTCTGTCCTGGAGAGCTCCTCCAGGGCCCAGCATCCTGGCTGGGCTGCCCCATCTGAGGGAAGGGACAGGGTGGTTTAACTTGCCTGCCATGTGCTACCTCCTGTCTGTTCCTCAGAGCACCTTGCTCCCTTGACCAGGCTGGCTTGCCCACTGTGTGGGCAGGAGCTGGTTGGCAGTTGGTGGGGTAGCTGGCCCCTTCTGCAGGAGTTGCTCCCTGGATAATGGCTGTGGGGGCAGACTTGGACAGGATGGGCAGCCCGGACATGCTGCCACTCTGAGGGCTCTTGGTCTTGGGCAGACTCTGTCAAAGCCTAAGGGAACCTGGTGGCAATGCTTTGGTTCTTCTGGCCCACAGGGCCTCTTCTTCCTCCCTGGGGGACTGGCTGCCTTCCACACTTCGGCCTACCTGCCCTTTGTAAAGATTAAAAGTGGGGAGATCGCCCTTCCTCCTGCCTCACTGTCCCCTACCCTAATTGCTGGCTTTGCTGCTGACTACAGGGGACACCAGAGTTTCCATTCTATCCTCGTGATCACAGTCTACTCGGTAACTTCCTTCACATACCTTTAGACCCAACTTTTTATCTTTAGGCCCATGCCCCAGTCATTAATGTTTTCTGTTTTAGAGAGAGAGGCCCAAAAGGACCGTAGGTGCCAGGGGACAGGCCAGGGGTCATGTGTTATAGACTCATATAGTGTGCTCAGGAACTGTATTAAAAGTGTTACCAGCAAATACAGTAGTCAGTCTGTTTCTGGTCACCTGGGACAGCATGCTCTTTTAGGGGGGTGGGGGGCATTTACCATAAAATGGGAGAAATCCTGGAAGCAGAGGGGGAGAGCCTGGCACACTGGCAAGGGGATTGAAGTGAGAGTCAGGAGAAACCTGGATGCAAAACCTGCCTCCAACATGTAGGGACTCTGGGCAATTCCCAGGTCTTCCCCAGGCCTCTGCAAATGAAGGGCTTGAACTCCATGGCCTCTGAGGGTCCTTCTAGCCTGAGAGCTCAGATTCTCTCGATGTGAATCCCAATACCAATCCTCATAGGCTCTGGGAAGAAGGGCAAGGCATGCCCCTCTGATTCTCTGCAAATTCAGGACATTGCTCCCTGGTGTGCCCACCTCCCAGGGTTCTAGGAAATGACATAGAATGGGGGACCCCAGAGCTAGAAGAATCAGCTGTTCGTTCTGTAGCAAAAAAGGGCTTTCCCTACTATGGCCTTCTCTTATAACTTCTTGAAGAAAAAGAGAAAGACCCTTCGAAACCTGTCTGTGGAACTGGCATTCTGAGGAAAGTTTCTCTCCATCGGTCCAAAGTTTGCTTTGGTTTTTTCCCCAAATGGGAAAGCCAGCCATTTCTTGAGATGTCAATCCTCCTGGATGGTGGAACCATGGGACCTTCTTAAAGTGAGAAAGGGTTCTGCCTAGGAGTTCCCTTTCCTAAAGTTCTGCTGCTCTGCTCACAGTATCTCCTCTGAAATTCAGGATTTCCATATTTCCTTATGGTGCTTTCTCTCTCCAGTCAGCTCCTCTTCCCAATGGCTCAGGAAGGTGGGTGCTTTTATCATTCCCATTTTACAGATGAGGAAGTAGTGTCTCCGAGAAGACAAGTGACTTTGCTCAGGGTCCAGAAGGCAGCATGTGTCTGAGAAGGAATTAGAGCCCAGGCCTTGACTTCTTGAGCTAGCCTATCACTTTGTCAGTCACTAATGGAAGTCTTGGGCCCTTCCTGGGGCCCAGCTGGGTAAACTAAATCAGAGAAGGAGCCATGAACATACAACTTGAATTTCTCTCCTTCACACTGCTGAGGCCAGAGAAGGTCCTATTGGACAAAAGAACTCTTTTCCCCTCCTCCTGCCAAGGGGTCCAGCCTAGTCCAATCGCACAAGAGTACTTAAACCCCAGCAATGGCATTAATTAAAACCAACCTCTCTAAGAATCTTGGCTTTGGGAACAGAATCCAAGTTGTCAGAGTGACTCACCTAGGGCAGTGCTTCATTAGGACCTGAAGAGATCAGGCTTGGTTGGGTTCAGGCTTTCTTGCAGGACATGGAGCTCTCAGATGCCCAGTGGGATTGGAGGTGGAGAGCCCAGGGACAGTCTCTGACCACAAAGACAAGGGGTTCCCTTAATGCCAGACCATTAGGGCACTGCTTTCATGGAAGCATCAGCTTGAGGCAGCGTCATGTAGTCATTAAGTGTTGAATTTGGAATCAGGGAGACCAGGATTCAAATCCTGCCTGACACTTGACCAGATGCCATTCCTCTCTGTGCCTCAATGTCCTGCTCTGTAAAATGAGCAGAGCAGATTGGATTCAGTGGCCTCAGGCTCCCTGGGCCCTCAGGGCTCTAGGTCTGGGTGCCAGTGTGGAGTGTGCTGAGGGTCTATAGGCCCAGATGCCGGGTCTCTGTCCTAGAGTATGGATCTGCCTAGTATATTGATCAGGTTTTCTGGACCTGGAAACCAGGCTGTACATACACTCAAGAGTGAAGAGGTTTTTTACTTTGCAAGCAGAACTCTCCTAGGACCAGTCCCAACTGACAGATTCAGGAATCAGCTGGGCTAAGAACTGAGGATCTCAGTAGGTGAGGACTCTCCCCTCTACTAAGCTGACTTTCTTCCTTCTCCAGTTGCCCTAATGAAGAGAAGGCTTGTGACTGGGGTCTTCCAGCCTCACTTTGTAGTTCTCACTGTGCCAGGAAGTCTGCTGGACTCATCAGAAAGGCTTTCTGCAGGGGCAGCAGGGTAGCCCAGTGGATGGAGAGCCAGGCCTAGAGACGGGAGGTCCTGGGTTCAAATCCAGCCTCAGACACTTCCTAGCTGTGTGACCCTGGGCAAGT
This sequence comes from Gracilinanus agilis, assembly GCF_016433145.1. Lineage (NCBI taxonomy): Eukaryota > Metazoa > Chordata > Mammalia > Didelphimorphia > Didelphidae > Gracilinanus > Gracilinanus agilis. The sequence continues at coordinate 18,615,125 of NC_058135.1, read as the reverse complement.
CACTTGACTCCCATTGCCTACCCTTACCACTCTTCCACCTATGAGACAATACACAGTATTGACTCCAAGATGGGAGGTAAGGGTTTAAAAGAAAAAAAAAAAAGGCTTTCTGCCCAAGGATGTGGCCATAGTCCTTGGCACTCTTGTGTCTATACAGAAAGACACATCAGTATTACCGTGGTTCCCTGCAAAGAGAGAGGAGCTTCCCCATACTCACTGCCTTGTTTTGACAGAGCATCCTCTAGACCAGGGGTCTGCAACCTTTATGGCCGTGAGAGCCATAAACGCCACATTTTTTAAAATGTCATTTCGTGAGAGCCGTACAGTGCTCACAGTGCCGCTCCTGTAACAGCGCCTGAAAAAAAAAAAGGACTTTATGGCTCCTGCAGAAAGAGCCCTATGTGGCCCTCAAAAGAGCCACACGTTGCCGACCCCTGGTCTAGCCCCTACACCCCAGCTTTTCCTAGCGACCCCCTTGGGATGTCCAGTAATCTCTTCTGGCTATCTGTAGTCCTGCATCAGAGTTTATCTTCCCCAGAATGTCTGGCATCCAAAGATTCTCATGACTCGTTAATGCCCCAAAATGTACCAGAGTCTAAAAGTCTGGAAAAGGCTTTTGAGAATCTAAATATTTGGTCGTCTGTTGGTGAGAATCAGAACTACCACCGACCTTCCTTTGTTGGCTCCTATCTATTTGAAAAGACAGAATAGTGCCTGGCACATAGTAGGCTATATAAAAGTTTCTTGCCTTCCCCTTCCTTATCATGGTAACAAGTCCCATAGCCATGAGCTGCTCTGCCGGGGGACAGAAAGAGCCTGCCGGAGTTGTCTAGATAAATGAAGCTTACCTTCAGTGCCATGCCTTTGTCCCTGGCTTCTGTTCTCTTCTCCAGACTTATCCTCTGTTTCTTCCTTCTGTCCTGGGGCTCTGTAAACTACTCCAAAGGCAGTATCACTTCTGTGTCTGTCTCCATTCTCTACCCAAATGCTTTCTTCAAGGCTTTTCCTCCTTGGTTCCTGGATTTCCTCACAAATATAACTTCCTAATCTAGAATTCAGCTCTGTCTTATCCTCTCCTCCAGCCTTTTTTTTTTTTTTACACTTTTTAAAACACAATTTTAGTATTTTTTAGAAAAGTTAACATGGTTACATAATTCATGCTCTTACTTTCCCCTTCACCCCCCTGAGCTCCCCCTCCCCCAATGGCTGATGCACATTTCCACTGGTTTTATCATGTGTCATCTATCAAGACTTATTTCCAAATTGTTGATAGTTGCCTTGGTGTGGTGGTTTCGGGTCTACATCCCCAGTCATGTCCGCCTCCGCCCATGTGTTCAAGTAGTTGCTTTTCTTCTTCTGTCTCCACTCCTGTAGTTCTTCTTCTGACTGTGGGTAGTGTTCTTTCCCATAAGTCCCTCAGAATTGTCCTGGGTTTCCCAGTCTTTTTGACCTACCTTTTATTTTTTTTAACCCTTGCCTTCTATCTTAGAATCGATATTTTGTACTAGTACCAAGGCAGAAGAGCAATTAGGACTAGGCAATGGGGGTGAAGTCCCCTTGCCCAGGAACACAGCTAGGACATATCAGAGTCCAGATTGGAACTCAGAACCTCCTGTCTCTGTGCCTAACACTCAGTCCTCTGAGTCACCTAACTCTCCCCAATCTCTTCTCTTTAATAAGGTATCTCTCCAGAATTATATGGCAGTAATGGGACTTACCCCACAACTGTCAGTGACGCCTGGGAAGGCAAATTCACTTTCTTGCATTCAGATCCCAAGTTCACTTCCCTTTGCATACTTTGATCCTTTATATCTAAACATTTTGGGCCAATATTTCTGGCTCCCTGTATTTTGTATCCTGTGAACATCTAGGCATTTGTATTTGCTACTCATCTTCCTGTCTTCAAAGGCAGAGGTTCTTAACCTGGACTTTGTGAACATTTCTTTTTTAAATATTTATGTAACTCTTTCAGTATAACTGGTTTTCTTTATAATTCTGTGTGTTTATTTTATGTACTTAAAAACATTGTCCTGAGAAGGGGTCCCTAGGCTTCACCAAACAGACTGCCAAAGGGGTCCAATGGCCAGAAAACCTTTGCTCATTGATCTTTGTCTCTATGGATATGCCCATCCTCTTTATCTTTCTATATTATCTCTCTGCCTCTCTATTGGCTGTTTTCTCCTCTTGTCTTTCTTTTCAGTTCAAAGATTTCCAAGAGTCCAAGTTCCAATGTGCTTACCAGTCCTCCTTAGGTGCTGAGCACTAGAAGCCCTCAGACCTCTGCCATCATTAGTGGGATAGTAAGTGCATGAGTGCAGTCCTCCTCATTGAGAAGACACCAGGCCCCACCTGTCCTTCTGCATCCTCCCTTACTGGGAGGAAAATAGCTGCTGCTGTTGCTTCCAGATGCCCACCCCTGACTCCTGTAACAATAAAAAGGCCAGTCATGAATGTTTGATAGAAGGGAGAAAAAGTCTGTATGGTGAGTCTCTCCCAGCACTCCCCTGGGGCTGAATATACACTGGGAAACTTTTAAGGGGGTGACACCTGGAAACTAGGTGACCTGGATGGTCCCACAGGTGTTGGGGGTGAGGCTTACCTATAAGAGGAGGTATGTGGTACCCCAATCCGATCCTGAATAAGGACAGGGTTCACTCAAACCTCCCCCAAGGTCAGTCAGTATCACAGCGGGGGATCCAGCTTCAAGATGGAGGCAGCCAGGCCAAGCTGTGGCTCCCCTCTCCCTCGTTGTCTCTCAGGCATTCTGGAACACCATCTGACTGTTGAATGGCTTTTTATTATTCGCAAATCAGGGATTGGGGAAAGGAGTGAAGGGCAGAAGGATTTTGAGGTGTCTTCTTCTCTATTTCTATGAGGTCTGTCACTTAAGAGGGAACCTTAATGGTTCCCACTCCTAAGCTTCTCCCCTCCTTCTCCTATTTCTATTTCTATTTCTCTGTTTCTAGCCTTTTCTATAATTATAAGTTTTGACTGAAAAGGGTCTCTCAGCAAGGTTGGGTAATGGGTGAAGGAGTCTAAGAGATCGCTCCCAAAATGTAGTCCAAAAAGTTAGCTGACTAGATGGTTGAAGTCTTGATGGGAGAGATGCGATGGAATGGCTTTGATCAGGGAATCAGGGTTTCAATTTCCAAAAGAAAGATCCTCAGGATCCCTCAGGACTGAATCTGAGCTGGGATGTCTTCTTCCTCCCTCTTCCCAGTCCTCTGCCAGAAGGCCTCTCCTCTCTTCTCTTCCTTGGAGAAAATTCCAGAATTCTCTCTGGTCTCAACTGTCAATAACTGCCTTCTCTGGCTCCTTTGGTCCCATCCCCCTTGCACAAAGTCCATCCTTACACCCCTCACTTTCAGGAAAAGACCTCAATCCAGGGCTTTCCTGGAGCTATTTCTTTAGTTTTCTGTGTCAGCATTTATACCTTTGAAATCAGCAGAATCTACAAATTAAGATGCTAATCCTTGTTTTGTTGATTGTCTAGCCCAGGGGTCAGCAATGTATGGTTCTTTTGAGGGCCAGATATGGCTCTTTCTGCAGGAGCCATAGAGTCCATTTATTTACAGGCGCTGTTACAGGAGCGGCACTGTGAGCACTGTACGGCTCTCACGAAATGACATTTAAAAAAATGTGGCGTTTATGGCTCTCACGGCCAAAAAGGTTGCCGACCCCTGCTCTAGGCCAATGACGGCAAACCTTTTAGAGACGGAGTGCCAGGCCCTGCTCCCACTCCACACCCCAGACTTAGTGCCGTGCCTCCCCTCCCACATGCTAGGTGAGCCCCACCACCCTTATCCCACACATGGGAGGGAAGAAGTGCTCCCATTGGGCTGCTGAGCAGAGGGGTGGGGGAGAGGGGAGAACAGCTCCTTCTGTCTTTCTAGTAATAAACTAGGGGAGGGGGTGGCTGCGTGCCCACAGAGAGTGTTCTGTGTGCCATAGGTTCGCCATCACTGCTCTGGGTTTAAGAAGAGATGGAGGAAACTGAGTAATGCAGTTTAAATTTAAAAGTGTGCCATTGTTATAAATACAAATTAATCTCGGAGACTTCATACTAAATTTATAAGTATTTATTAATGTAGAGAAAGAAGAAAATACTATCAGCCTAACTTTCTAATGTCGCCTGCCACGTTATTTCTGCTTCATCGGGCCCTAGATTCCCCATGGGACAAGCTGACCACATGGTCAGGCCAGACAAATTAAGGCCTGCCAAGGACCAGCTTTTGAGTTCATGAAGGGACCGGAGCCCAAGAGACCGAGTTCCCAGTTTCCAGCCTGGCGTGGTCCCCGCATGCCGGAGAAGGCTTACATAGATGACTACCAGGATGGTTGTGAGAGCGCCTTTCACAAGCCCAAAATATGGCAGGGAGAGAGCTAGCCCACTTCACACACTGGCTTTTTAGACTGAGTCTAAACCCTTCTAAGGTTTTCTAATTGGCCAGGGTTTCACCTCAGTCCCCATAAGTCACCGGTCCCAGACTTCCACTGGTCAAGAGTCTCACCTGCCACTGGCAAATTAAGACACATGACTCTGTGACCCCTATTTTGGGAGACTTCTAGGATCTGGCTCGTGCTCTTCGATTCATACACCATGTACATTCTTTTTCCTCGAGAGTCAGATGCTAAATATTGACCATTCCCACTTGCCCATACCTGGCTTCCTGTAGCTCCAGGCATTCAGTGGACCTTCCTGTCTTTCTCTTATCAAACCCTTGCTTCTCTCTCTTTGACCCCCTATAGATTTGCTGAGTTTTCTATCCATATCTTTATCCAAACCACTGATAAAAAGAATATTTGGGACCAATTGACAGATGCTTTTAAATAGTGACTATAGCACCTCATGATCTACCCTTTTAGTTTCCCTGCTAGAAAAGGAAACAAGGTCAGCCTGGCATGAGTCAGCCCAGCTGAGTTTTGGTCATCATTGCTTCCATTTTAGTTCTGTTCTAACCATCACTAACAATCTGCTCCAGGATTTTACCAGGAATTGAAGTCAAGCTCACTGGCCTGTTATTGACAAACATTTCTCTTTCCTTTTCTGAAAATTCCAACACATCTTCTCCTCCCGTCTGGGGTAATTTCTCCCATTTCCTGTGGTGTTCTCTGCATCACTAGTGGTGATTGTGCCATTTTGCTGACCAATTCTCAAGCAGAGCCTAAGGGTCTTCACTCTGGGACCAGCCAGGCATTCTCTTGTTATCTCATTCCTTCCTTCCATCTTCCTTGTGGCCTGTTCAGTTTTGTCTTTTCCAGTTCAAGGACCATTCTGTTAGCCTGGGAAACGGTGGCACAATAGTAGACTGACTAGTGCACACTTGACCCAAGCATCCACACTGAGTTTGCATATGGGATGAGAAAGACAAAGAGGCAGGAGCCAAAGTAGAAATGGGGGTGGGAGATGGTAAATGAGATGGGTACAGGTAGAAGTGGGGGTGATGATGCAAAGGGAGGTGAGGCTTCTGTCTTGTATTGCTTCCCTGACTTCCCCTTCATCCCTCTAGACAACCACTGAGAGGTCTTCCTTATCCTCCTCTACCAATGGCATTGGGAAGGTCTCTAGCAGTTCCTTGTGTTTCCAGATGGGCAGAGCTGGATGAGATGCCAACAGCCATTTAGTGTGATTAGTACTAGGATAGGGATCAGCTCTAGGATGTTCTTGACAAGTCTCCTCATGGCCCTGGCTTGGAGATCTTTGGGGATGGAGAGTCCTATGCTTGAGATCAGGGTTGATGGCTGCCTTCTGGGTAGGTGACTCCTCAGGGCCCAGGACATCGAGGAGACTGGGTTGGGCTCCTGCTTCGTCTGGGGATGCCGTCCATTCTCTTGGTTGATTTTTCTTATTGGGTGCTTGACATTAAATTAGTCTCTGGAGCTTTGGCCAGTTTTACCTATCATGGTCAAACAAATTCTTAAGCTTGCACTTTCTTGCACTTTGCAAGGTGCCTAGGACATGGTTAGGCCCTTAATAATTGCTTGCTGCTGCCAGCTCTAGGGCAGGCTCCTACCCTCCTTCCTGGCCTTGGGGGCTCCCCTGAGGTGTTTCAGAGCCCAGCTCTGGGGCTCTCAGTTTCCAAGGCTCCTAGGAAGGCCTCCCTGCCCAGTGATGGTGCAGCCCATCTGGACCACCCTCCCAACCCCGCCAGAAGAGTGCTCCTGTCCTAGCACAGAGAGGCCCAGCAGGCGCCAACTCCAGGGCAGTTGCCTTCTGGAGTCCGAGTTGCCTTCTGGAAGATGTCATGGGGGAAAGAAAGTGTGTCAGCGTCTAGCTGAATTCAGTGCCGGACGTCAGATGGAAAGGAAATAGGGGCTGGGTTAGGGGGGACTTTGCCATCAGGCTAGAAGGTTGGACTTGATCCTTGAGGCAATAGGGAACTTCAGAAGACTTTTGAGCAGAGACGTGAAGTGGCCAGGCCTGGCCTTTAGGGAAGGTGATCGTGGTGGCTCTGTGGAGGTTGACTTATAGGGCCAAGACTAGAAGCAGAGAGGCCTTTATTACAATGGTCTTGGGGGGGATGAGGCTGGGAAGCTGAGTGGGGGCCAAAGGTAAGAGATGGCAACTTATTGGCTATGGAGGTGGGGTGCAGGGAAAAAGAGGAGAGACAAGAAGGACCAAGGTGTTGGGTGTGAGCCTCACTCAGTGCCTGAGAAGGCGATAGTGTCTAGAAATGGGCAAGTGTGGAGGAGGGGGTGAATTGACTGAGGAGAAAGGAGGAGTGTTGGGGGTGCCAGCAAAATAGCCTGGAGTCAGGAAGACCCAAGTTCAAATCCTGCCTCAGATGCTTCCTAGTTGTGTGACCTGGGCAGTAAATCATTTAAGCTTTGTCAGGAGGACCAGACAGGATCAGTGTGGATGGTCACTGTTATTGCTATGCAGACATAGCTGACCAGAGGAGAGCAGAATTGGCCAGGGGGCCTCCCCCAGGTCCCTGGATGCCCCACGCCACTCTCCCTGCCACATAAGCAATCCTGGCACACTTTAACATCCCTGTATTTAAGAGATCTTTGGCTCCCACAATGTCAGCTGAGAGGATCCTCAGAAGCCATCAAGGCTGATCCCCTCATTTTACAGAAGGGGAAATCGAGGCCTGGAGAAATGAGGTGACTTATGCAGGTAGGTAATAGGGAAGGGGAGGGAAAGGAACAAGCATTTATATAGCTCCTACACCGGGTCAGGCGTGATGGTCATCGTCACTGTCAGAGGCAGGATTTGATTGCGGCGCCTCTCCACAACTCCAGGGCCCACAAGGGACTTGAGTCCCATCCTCTCATTGACAGATGAATACTGACCCAGAGAGGTCCATGGGCAGAGCTGGGATTTGGATCCAGGCTAGGAAGGGGCTTCAGGTCGCATGTCTGTCTTCCTGCCCCTCATAAGAGAAAGGACGGAAACGCGACCTCCGTGCAGAGTGAAATGCGGCCCTGAGGACTTGGACCGAGGCTTTTAGGTCAGGAATGTTGGCCCCCCAGAAGCACGGCTGTCTGCCCTTCCCTCCTTCCCCAGCTCATCGTGGGCTGCCCGTGGGGTCTTCAGAGCGCCATTGATTCGGGAGTGGTGGGGTCACCTTCCGTGCGAATGTGGCGAGCCGAGGGGAGCTCGCTCGCTGTGAGGGCTGGGCAGCCCGCAGCATGGGCCAAGGAGCGCTTTGATGGCTCAATCCATAAGCAATTAAGGGCAAAGGAAATGGTGAGACACACTTCTGAGTAAGTTAGGTGGAGGGTGGAAGAGTTTCTATTGGGTCAATGGACCAGGGAATAAGAATTAATAAATGCTTGTTGATTGACTTGATTAATGTTCAACAGGCACTTGGTAATATTGGGCTGAGTTCACGGAGAAGCTCGGGCATAGGGCTGCCTTTATAGATCGGGGAGTGAGTCATCTCTGGGAGATTTATCTTGAGCTCAATTAGCTGATAAGGTGAGACAGACAGAGGCAGAGGAAGAGGAAGGTTTGGAAGGCCCAGGATAGAATGTTGGGGTCACTTAATGCTCTCACCAAGGCAGAAGGAAAACAGGAGAGAGCAGAGTCCAAAATCTAGAGGAGAGAAAGTACTAGGGAGGAGCCACAGGCTTCAGAGAAAATAATATCAACAGTAGTAATAACTACCATTTCTTTTTTTTTTTTTTTTAACCCTTAACTTCTGTGTATTGGCTCCAAGGCAGCAGAGTAGTAAGGGTAGGCAATGGGGGTCAAGTGACTTGCCCAGGGTCACCCAGCTGGGAAGTGGCTGAGGCCAGATTTGAACCCAGGACCTCCTGTCTCTAGGCCTGACTCTCAATACACTGAGCTACCCAGCTGCTCCACTAACTACCATTTCTATTATTATCAAAGGTTTGCAAATGCTGTCTGAATATTCTCTCATTTTCTTCTCACTACAAGCCCATAGTGAGAGAGGGGGGTGCTATTATTATCCTTATTTCACAGTTGAGGAAACTTAAGACAAACAGACGTGAATGACTTGCCCAGGGTCACTTGGTGTGATAAATATATAAACTATTATTGCAAATAAGAAAAAGATACCCCTTGCTCTCCAGGAGTTTACAGTCTACCAGGGGAGGAGCACATTCAAAAGGAAGCTGGAGAGGGGAAGGGAAGAGGATGCTGACCCAGGGCCACGATCAGACAGTAGAGAGAAAATCAAGTAGGACAGATACTTGAAGAGCAAATGAAGAGGTGGCTGGGATTTTGAGCCCACTATAAAGGGGGACTAGCTGGGGGGAGTTTATTGCTCCACCCTGCAGGCAGAGGGGCCAAAGCAGCTGATGATTGTGAGTGACCAAGCCGAAGGAATCTCCATGGTGAGGAGTTTTCTGGTGAGGACTTTATCCAGTGGAAAGATTGTGGTCAGTGAGTATCTGAGGCTGGATTTGAACTCAAGACCTTCTTGACTCCAAGTCCATCCACCAGGCCACCTAGAAGACAGTCAAGAAGGTCAGGAAAGATAAGGATTGAGAGAAGGCCATTGGATTTGGAGCAGAAGAGATCCCAGGCCAGAAAGAGCAGTTTCAGGGGAGTGATGAGGTCAGCAGAAGTGTTGAGAAATGAGGGTAAAGAGAAGGAGAGGGGGCAGTCATCAAGGGAAGGAGCTTGGCTTCAAGGGAAGAGAACTCCTCTCTTAGAGCCCAGGAAAGTCAAATGGCCTGGCTCGTCACAGCTTTCCCAACACACTGAATTCTTGTACTTGTTTTCCCACAGCCCATCTGATATTGTTTTCCTTTTTGTCATCCTTGCTTAACTGAGAAGTGTGAGGTAGGATCTTTTTTTTCCTTTAACCCTTACTTTCTATCTTGGAATCAATGCTTAGTATCCATTCTCAAGCCAAAGAGTAATAAAGGCCCGGCAATTGGGATTAAGTGACTCACCCAGGGTCACCCAGCTAGGAAGTGTCTGAAGCCAGATTTGAACCCAGAACCTCCCATCTCCAGGCCTGGCTTTCAATCCACTGAGCCACCCTAGTTGCTCCTTTTCAGGTAGACTCGAACGGTTGCTTCAGTTTATATCTCTGCAATTATCTGTGATTCCCAGCATTTTTCAGGGTTTAGATGGCTTGGTTTACGTCCTTTAGGAACTGCCCGTTCATATCCTTAGAACACATGTCCATCGGGGAAATGAATTAGAATCAGTTCCTGTATATTTTGAAAACGAGACCTTTGTCAGAGCTGCTGCCAAGATCCTTCCCTCCCTCCCAACTGCTTCCCTCTGCTCTTATGCGTTGCATTTGTTTGTGCTGAGCCTTTTTTTATGCCCAAGTCATGGATTAGTTAGTGCTTGTCTGCTGTGCGGGTGTAGGGCTGTCTGAGTGCAATTTCTGCCCTTCCTGTAGTTTTGCCAAGTGGTGAGTCCTGACCCCAGGACCCGGTGGTCCAGCACTAGGCCGCTGGGTTCCTTCGTGCCGTGTGCCTAGTCTGGTCTGCTCAACCACCTGTTTCCTAACCGGGACCAAATCCTTATGATGATGATTGCTTTGTATTATAGGTGGAGGTCTGCTATTGCCCACTTTTTTCATTATCTCCCTTGAGATTCTTGACCTTTGGTTCCTCTAGATGAATTTTGGAATTAACTTTTCTAGCTCCATAAAACAACCCTTTGGTAATTTGGTTAGTATGGCCCTCAGTAAAGTAAATTAATTTAGATAATGTCATTTTTATGATATTGGCTTAACCTACCCATAAGCAATTAATATCTCACCAATAATTTACCTCTGACTCGATTTCGGTAAAGAGTGTATCTCTGTAAAGAGACAAACAAGGAACTGATTCAAATTTATAAGAATAGCAGCCTTTCCCTGATTGATAAATGCTCTAAGGTTTGAACAGGCAGGTCTTAAGGGATGTAACCCATTTGGGAAGTAGACTCCTAAGCTTTTTTATGCTGTCGACAATTATTTTATATTCAAATTTTCATTTATTAATTTTTGTTATTAAATATTTTAAATTTCTCTTTCTCTTGCTGCCGAGTTTTATTGGTATGATACAGAAATGCTGTTGATTCAGGTAGTTCTTATTTAGTTAGTGAATTGTTTATTCATTTATTCCCTTCTTTTTAGACTTTTCTTGTTCCTTGGGATCCTTTGCTTTTTTGGCCATCATAAAGCCCTGGCTTCCCCCACTTGACACTTTACCATCTGAGAAGCCCCAAACTCCTCGCTTCTTTAGGCTCCTCCAATTCCCTGACTTCTGAGTCCTTCACTTCCAGCTCACTGGGCTTGTAACCCCACCGGCCTCACTCTTCACAGGGCTCCACTTCCTTCATCAAAACCATTACAGATGCTTAGGGGCAGCTCTGGCACAGTGGCCAGAGCACCAGGCCTGGAATCAGGAGGGTCTGGGTTCAGATTCGACCTCAGGCAGGTCTTAGCTACGTGACCATGGGCAAACCACTTACCCCATTTGCCTAGTTCTTGCCCTTCTGTCCTAGAGTTGTTCATTAGGATTTAAAAAAATAATTACTGCTGATCATTCCGTCTCTGCCTATGTCTCACCCCTCCTCAGCCTGCTCTAAGGATCCCTCTACCCTTCAGTATTTTCTCAGGCTTTTCCCTGACGCAAGCTTGGACTGGCTCTCCCTGAACTTCTATCCGAGGGCAGGCACTCATCACTGCTGGCCTGGACCCTGGCAGTGGCCTCCTAACTGACCCTCTCTCACCTCCTCCCCGCATCTGCCAGTCATTCCCCTGAAGCCGGGCTCTGATGGGTCGTTCTTGTTCTCAGTAAACCCCAGTGCCTCCCTATTCTTTTTGGCATTTAAAACCCTTTGTAATTCGGACCCTGCCCAAATTCCCACCTTCTCCTACTTCTGTGCTCCACAGTCCAGCCAGCTGGGCCTGTTTGCCGTTCTGACCATATGACCCTCATCTCCTGTCTCAGTGCCCCTGCCTAGAACGCCGTCCTTGCCTGTCTACGTGGGTCCCTTATTTGTTTGGCTCAGACACTGCCTGTAGCCTCTCCCATGACCCCCAGCACTGCCCTCTCCTTATTTGTTATCTTGTCAGCACGTGCTTTTCTCTGTCCATGCTGACTCCCCACCGGGACAGAAGCTCTCCAAGAGCACGGACTGCTTCATTTTTGTCTCAGGACCACCCCGTGTCTAACCTCGTGTCTAGCACACCAGACACATGCTAGCCGACCGAAGGATTTGTAGTTTATGCTGAAGGTAAAAGGGAATCTCCAAAGTTTTTAAAAATTTATTTATAACATTTGTTTCTTTTTAAATTCAAGTTCCAAATTCTCTTCTTCCCTCCTACCCTTCCAAATAATATTGATTATACATGTAAAATCTTAAATCTTTTGCAAAACATTTCCAAATTAACCACATTGGAAGAAAAGCAAGAAAATTAAGTGAGAAAATCCTATTTCAGTTTATGCCTCAGTTCATCATTTCTTTCCCTGGAGGCAGATAACATTTTTTCATCATGAATCCTTTAGAATTATCTTGGATCATGGTATTGATCAGAGAAGTAGCCATCTTATTCATAGCCAATCATCATAACAACATTGTTACTGGGCACAGTGATCTCCCGGTTCTTCTTCATCTTCAGTCATTTCATTTAAGTCTTTCCAGGTTTTTCTTTCTTTCTTTTTTTTTGGTTTGAGATTTTATTTTTTAGGAAAATTTTCCATAGTTACATGATTCATGTTCTTACTCTCCCCTTCACCCCCACCCCATCACCCCCCCATGGCCGATGCACATTCCACTGGTTTTTACATGTGTCATTGATCAAGACCTATTTCCAAATTGTTGATAGTTGCATTGGGGTGGTCATTTAGAGTCTACATCCTCAATCATGTCCGCTTCAACCCATGTGTTCAAGCAGTTGTTTTTCTTCTGTTTCCACTCCTGCAGTCCTTCCTCTGAATGTAGGTATCATCTTTACCATAAATCCCTCAGAGCTGTCCTGTGTCATTGCATTGCTGCTGGTACAGAAGTCCATTACATTCGATTCTACCATAATATATCAGTCTCTGTGTACAATGTTCTTCTGGCTCTGCTCCTTTCACTCTGCATCAGTTCCTGGAGGTCTTTCCAGTTCACATGGAATTCCTCCAGTTTATTATTCCTTTGAGCACAATAGTATTCCATCACCAGCATATACCACAGTTTGTTCAGCCATTCCCCAATTGAAGGACATACCCTCGTTTTCCAGTTTTTTGCCACCAAAGAGTGGGGCTATTAATATTTTTGTATAAGTCTTTTTGAGGTTTTTCTGAAAGCATCCTGCTTGTCATTTCTTATATCACAATAGTATTCCTTCACAATCATATGCCACCACTTGTTCAACCATTCCCCAATTGATGGTGCTCCCCTCTAGTTCCAATTCTTTGTCACCCCAAAAGAATGACTATCAATATTTTTGCACATATAGGTTTTTTTTTCCTTTTTGCTTTTTTTTTTAACTCTAGGTTATAGACTTAGTAGTGGTATTAGTGAGTCAAAAGGTATGCAGTTTTATAAACTTTGAGGCATAGTTCCAGATTGTTCTCCAGAATGTTGTATCTGTTCACAACTCCACCAACAGTGTAATAGTGTCCCGATTTTCCCACATCTCCATTGTCATTTTTCTTTTCTGTCATGTTAGCTGATAAATATGAGGTGGTACCTCAGTTGTTTTAATTTGCATTTCTCTAATTAAGAGTGATTTAAGAATATTTTTTCACATGACTAGAGATAACTTTGATTTCTTTTTTCTGAAAGCTGCCTCGTTATTCTTTGACCATTTATCAATTGGGGAATGACTTTTTAAATTAAATTAAATTAATTTTTTTTTATAAATTTGGTTTAGTTCCCTATATATTTGAGAAATGAAGCCCTTATCAGAGAAACTTAAAAAAAGCTTGATATTACTTCATTGTCTATGGTACCTTTTTGAAAAATGTAGTTTCCCTGATTATCTCTTTCAATTAAGTCCATTTTTTCTTTTACTTTGTCTGAGATCATGCTTGCTATCCTTGCTTTTTAAAAAAAATTCATTTGAAGCATATTAGATTTTGCTCCAGCCCTTTATTTTAACTGTGTTTCATTCTATTTCAAGTCTTTTTCTTACAAACAATATATTGTAGGATTCTGGTTTCTAATCCATTCCGTTTTTTACTTCCATTTTATAAATAAACTCATCCCCTTCACAATTCACAGATATGATTACTAAATATATTTCTCATCATCCTAGTTTTATGTTTATTCTCTCTTTTTATCATGTCCTTCCAAAAGTCTATTTTAGTTTTGATCATTATCTCCCTTAATCCATATCTCCTCCCCTTAATCATCTCTTCCCTTTCTTTTATCTTTCCCTCCTATCTCCTTATTAGGTAAAATTGATTCCTATAGCCAACTGAGTGTGTGTGTGTGTGTGTATATATATATATATATATATATATATATATATATATATATTTTTTTTTTTTTTTTTTTTTCCCTCCTAATTCCAGTGAGGGTGAGGTTCAAGAATTACCTGCCATTGGGGGCAGCTGGGTAGCTCAGTGGATTGAGTCAGGCCTAGAGACGGGAGGTCCTGGGTTCAAATCTGGCCTCAGACACTTCCCAACTGTGTGACCCTGGGCAAGTCACTTGCCCCCTCATTGCCTACCCTTACCACTCTTCCACCTAGGAACCAATGCACAGAAGTTAAGGGTTTAAAAAAAAATAATTACCTAACATTTTCCCTTCCACTATAAAAGTTTCCTTGTGTATCTCTTGGATTTCCCTCCATTCTGCCTTTCTCTTTCCTCTCTTCTCAGTGCATCCCTCTTTCTTTTCCTTTCATTTTTTGGGGAGAGAGGGAACCATTCCAACACAATTAACTCACTCACACTCATGCCCTCTGTCTATCTAGACTCTTAACTACCCTAAAATTTTTTTTTCTCATGGGAAAGTAAATAGTTTGAACATATTAAGTCTTTTATGAGTTCCCTTTCATTTTTATTTTTTTGTTTCTCTTGTGTTTTGTGTATGAATGCCATATTTTCTATTCAACTCTGATCTTTTCATCAGGAATGCTTGAAAGTCTTCAATTTCATTAAATGTTTGTTTTTTTTCTCTGAAGGATATTCAGGATTTCTAGTTTGTCATCTTAGCTCCTTTGTCTTCTAGAATATCATATTCCAAGCCACCTAGGCTTTTAATGTGGAAGCCACTAAATCCTGTGTAATCATGACTGTGGCTCCATGATAAGTGAATTGTTTCTTTCTGGCTGTTTGTATTATTTTCTTCCTGACCTGGGAGCTCTGGAATTTGACTGTAATATTCCCAAGAGTTTTCATTTTGGAATCTCGGTAGGTTATCAGTGGATTCTTTCTCTTTCTATTTTTACCCTCAGAATCTAATATCAGGACAGTTTTCCTATATAATTTCTCTTAATATGATGTCTAGGCCTTTTTTTGGTCATGACTTTCAGTTAATCTGATGATTCTCAAATGATTTCTCTTCAGTATATTTTCTAGGCTTGTTTGTTCAATGAAAGGTTTTACATTATCTTTTTTTATTCTTTTATTCCTTTTATTGTTTCTTGATGTCTTATAGATTCATTAGTTTCCTCTTGCCCAATTTTGATTTTTAAGGGATTATTTTCTTTAGTATTTTGTGCTTTTTTTTAAACCAAGTTGTTCATTCTTCTTTAGTAATTTTCTTGCACCACTTTCGTTTCTTTTCCCAATTTTCCTCTGCCTTTTTTATCTCGTTTATTATTGGTTGTTTTTTTTTTAAACTCTTACCTTTTATCTTAGTATCAATTCTAAGATAGAATAAACAGCAAGGGCTAGGCAAACTAGGTTAAACGACTTCCCCAGGCTTGGAGCATGCCTAGTTTACTAAATTTGCCACACAACTAGGAAGTGTCTGAGACCAGTTTTAAACCCAGGTTGTTCTGACTCCAGGCTGGCACTATCCACTGCGCTATCCAAATGTCCCTCTTTCTTTAACTTTTCCAGACATTCCTGTTGAGCTTGTGCCCAGTGAACATTTTTCTTTGAAGCTTTGCTTGTAGCTGTTTTCACATTGTCATCTTCTGAGTTTGTGTCTTGATCTTCCCTGGATCCATAGTAACTTTTTAGAATTAAGTTGTTTTGGGATTTTTAAAAATTGTTTGCTTGTTTCTATTTCTTGACTTTACACTTTATGTTAAAGTTGGGCTTTGCTCACCTGTAGGGTGGGGAGGCACTGTCCTGAGCTCTGGATTTTTTATGCTACATTTTTCAGAGCTATTTCTGGGGGTCTTTGGTGTTTCCGAGGTCATGTCATCCTGGGAGAGGGGTGGTCATTGCTCTTCTGGTCTTCAGTCTGGTCTTTACCCAGGAAGGGCCTTTGCTCCCCTAAAGCCACAAGTGTCTGACCTTAGAACTGTAATCAGGACTCCTGCTTCCTTGTTACTGACCCTCATGGCTCTTCATCCTGGAACTGTGACCCAGAATTGCTTGTGGGCAATTGAATTGCCAATTAGAGCCAGTTGCAATCAATGCCAAAAACGGGCCCTCATAATCTCTTTCTGACCAGTTGTTTGACCGCCTCCCCCACCATGCTGCCTCTGTGTTGAGAGCTCCCCAAATTGCTATGGCTGCTGCTGCAGTTGCTGCCTCTAAGAACATTGCTGGTGCTGCCGTACACTGTGGGATGGCCCCCACCCCAGCTCCAGGACACAGATCTTTCCTGCCCATCTCCCAAGCTGTCATAGGCTGGAAAAATGCCTTACTCTGAAGTTTTGTTGGCTCTACTGGGCCAAACTTTGGTTGAGGAGTTAAAGTTGGTTGGAGCGCCGTGTTGAGAGCTGCGTCACTGCCTCTCTCGCAGCTTCTTGGGAAGTGGCGCAGTCCGGTCGGTGTTTTAAGAGCCACCCTTTGGCTCTGCCCTGTGGCGTCACTCAGACAGTAAATGCAAAGCAGTCCAGAGGAGAAGGAGCAGGAGGCCACCCGACCGGCAGCATTTGCCCAGCAAAGTCCCGCAAAGGTGCCATGGGCTGGATTGCCCCAGGATGGTCACGCTGGGCACCTGCGAGCAAAGGCACTCGCTTGCCAGTTGGCAAACAAGGGTGTGTTATGCACCCGCTATGTGCCAGGCCCTGCACTAGGCCCTGGACTAGCCCCACAGGGGGGACGTGCAGTACTCTGAGGCTGGGGACGTAGAGGCCGAAGGGGTAGAGCCAGCCTCAGAGCTGTGCACCAGAGGAAGGGTAAGAACTGGAGCATCAGAGAAGAGAAAAAAGGAAGGTGTTCTAGGGAAGTCTGACAAGAAGCACGCGCCCTTCGGGAGCAGAGTTGTTGGCTTTGGGTTGGGGACGAAGCCCAAGGAGGGCTGGAGAGGTAGGGTGGAGGCCCGGCCTTTTTAGTATTTGGAAGTCTGAAGGGGTTTTGAGCAGAGGTCTGAGAGATCCAGACCGGAGTGCATGGAAGATGAGAGGAGGAGGCCGTGTTTGAGCCGGCCCTCCAAGGATGGGTGCCTCCTGGCTAGGAGAGGAGGGAGGCCGTCCTTCCCGAGCGAGGAAGCCAAAAGCCTACCTAGACCCCCTGAGCGCTCCGAATCGGCTCCTTCCTCCCAAGGGTGCCGCCCAGATGAAGAAGGCGATGCTCTCGTGGCCCGTTTACAGCCAGAGTTTTTGAAAAAGTCCTGCCCCAACCATATAGCAGTCTGGCCTGGACGGGCCTCTCGTGAGGGCCGATTGGGACGGACAAGCCAGGCGGCCGGCAGGATGGTCGGAAGACTGCCTGCAGGAGGGAGACTGAAGTGGTTTCGAGTCGGCCAAAGTGAAGGGGAGTCAAAGAGCTGCCGGGCGGAAGGCTGAGCTAGCTTTTGTGGGTCAGTAGAATAAAGCACGTGGAGTTAAAGGGCAGGCCCAGAGAGGCTGAGGGGTCTCGCAGGGAGCTATGGCAGGTTCTAGAGCAAAGGGAGGCCCTTGGGGTGCTGGCCTCCTATTTTATAGGGCTGGATTTTACTTTTCTTTGCTTCCCCCACACTCAGCGGTGTCTGGCACAGGGCAGACAATCAGTGTTTTCTGAATGTCGGCCCTCGTTTAGAATCGTGCCGGAGGCAGGAAGAGAGGGTACAGAGCTGTTCCAAGCCGGGCAGCTAAGGAAGAATGAAGGAGGCATTTATAAGGCCTCGTTCTGGGTCCCTCCTTGTTCGCCCAGTGACGGCGAGGGTGGCAGGAGTCTGTCTGTCACAGCACACTGAAGGGCCTGTCCGGAGAGGTCCGGCCCCCATAGGGAGATGTGGGTCCCGCAGGCAGGCACGAGAGGAAGTGCCTTCTATAGCAGGGGCCGGGAGAGGAGCTGCCTGTCACCTGCCAGCGGCCGGCATCGAGGATGGTAAGAGGCCTGCGCTTCCTGCACCCTCCGCGCTCGGGGGCCGCGGTGGAAGTGGGGCCACAAATGCAAAAGGGAGACTCCCGGTTTGGCACCGGCCCATTAGGCCATGTGCGTCCCTGCGGGCACCCAGGCCGGGGCTCGCGGCTCTGCCCCGGGCCCAGCAGGCGTGCGAGGGGCCGGAGCGGGGCCCTGAGAGCACCGCCGTGTGCCCTGTTGGAGCCAGGCCTGGAAGGCCCAGACAGGGCTGCTGAGCCCTGCACACTGCACCCTGGGTGGCTCGCCAGGCTCGGCGGTATTTTTAGCTGTGGTTTGTTCCTGAGAATGAATGAGGAAGTTGAGCAGATGGCCCTTCTTCCTGCCGGCCTTCGCTTTTTCTGGCTTTCTCAGTAGCCATCCAGTCTGGGGCAGGCTGCTCCCAGCCACCCCCCCAAGCACAATAGGGGGAAAACCCCATTCAAGGCACTGGTCCGCAGCAGCTGCCACAGCGGCCCAGAGAAGGATGTCTGCCGGGCCAGGGGATTTCTGCCACTCACCTCTCCCAAGGTCCGTCCGGTGGGCCCAGAGCCAACCAGAGGCAGGGAAGGAAGTCTGAGTGGAAGCCAGCCATGGGCAGAAGCAGGAGGAGTGGGAGGGAAATGGGGGGGGAGTGGTCTGAGGGAGGCCCCTTCCTCTGTGTCAGGGCCCACCCCAAGAGGGGAGAAGAGTAACCGGCCAGTGGCTGCTGTTGGAATGACTCCTGAGAAAGCCCAGCAAGCTTCCTGCCTCATCCACTGGCCCCCCGGCTTGGTCAGGGGCCTTGAGGTTAGTTTGGCTCAGTTTTGTTCATTGGTTTTTGTTGTGGCTGATTGAAAGGTGGATAAATATGATCCATGGTCAGCGGAATGATGGCCCCGATTTCCTTGTCGAGGGAAGGTATAGAGAGCACGTCCCTCCAGGTGTCCCTGTAAGTAAATTGGAATCATGTCCCCAACTTATAGATACAAGCTTGACTGTCAGCGGTCACAGAACGTGTCCAGTCGCTCTTCACTGTAAGCTGGAGTAAATGGACCATTACACAGATGAGAAAACCGAGGCCCAGGGAGATGTGACTTCCCCAGGGTCACCAGGGCAGGGTTTGAACCAGAGTCGGGGCCAGGCTTCTTTCTACTCGACGTGCCCAAGATCACAAAGCTGGCTAAGTCTGAGCGAGGAAGGAGGGCAAGAAGAATGAATGAAAGCGAGCCTTCCTTAAGGGTTTCCTTTAGGCTAATCCCTGTGCTGAGTTCTGGGGTTACAGATGCCAAAGCAAAGACAGGCCCTGCTCTCGGGGAGGTTACTTGTTACTGGGGGGATGGCTGGTGAGAGGCCTGTCAGCCGGAGCCACAGCTGGCTGGCTCGCTTCGCTCCCGGGTTAGGGTCCCCGGAAGGAGAGGGAGGCTTGTAAGGAGGCCCAAACCCCTCCTTTTCCCCGTTCACTGAATTGCCAATTCCCTGCCCCTGGTGGTCTGCAAGCCCCGCCCTGGGGATGTGGGGGATGTGGGGGATGTGGGGGATGCGGGCCTCCCTCTGCGGCTCTAATGGATCTCATCCAGTCGGGTTGATTTAGAGCTCCCCAGGGCGGGAATGGGCCCGGGGGTGAGTCACACAAAGGCCAGGTGCCTCCTCGAGGCCAGGCCGCAGCAGGCCTTTCTCTTCAGGTCCTGGTTGGTCTGGAGGGGTCCCCCAAGGCCGCAGTCACATCCGAGGTTTGGGGTCCTCCCAACAGCCCCGGACCCTGCCCAGACTCAGAGCCTGGAAGAGAGGCGGGTCCCCTCCTCCCCCTCCCCGCACGTGCTCCCACACTCACGTGCACACTCGCACTCGCCCCCGCGTGCCCCCTCCCAGACAGAGCGGTGCGCGCCTCCCCGCCGGCTGTGGCAGTGAAGTCAGGGCAGCTGAGACGATTGCCTGACCAAGAAGGCCCCCATGATGGTGGCAAAGGGGGGCACCCGGGCTTCACCCCATCTAGCCATCTCCACTGGGGTGCCCTGGGTGCCCCCGGAGACGCCGGGGCTCTGTCTGCCGAATCCAGGCCCGGCTGTCCCCGGGAGGGCTCGGCGCCTGCCCGTTCCCGCTGCCGCCCGGGCACACGCGGGCCCATTTTCACAGCGTGGTGGTCAGGGTAGAGATGGTCCCCCCAGGCTTCTCCGAGGGCAGCCCCTTCATGGCCGCCGCGTATCCGGCCAGTCCCTCACACTGGGCTTCATTTCTAGTTGGAAGCCATGACGGACGGCTGCGAGGCCCAGGCTAGCCGCAGCCGGCCTCGTCCCCCGCGCTGGCGCCTGGATTGGCTCCTCGCTTCCTCCCTTGTCACGGGAGGACTAGAAGAGAGCCGGGCCTTGTGACGTCGATGGCGGGCTCCCCCGCGGGGCCATGGGACACCCTTTCGCTTGGTAGGGGTTCCCCGGGCGGGGCTCTACGACTCCCCCCGGGGCCGCCGAGGTCCGCCAAGCTGAACCTCTTTTGTCCCCTTCCTGGGTGCACCTGTGGCTGCGGCCCTGCCCGGCTTCCCGGCTCACGGGCCTCCCTTGGCCGGGGCCTCCGGCCTTCGCTTTCCTGGGCTCCTCCGCCTGTGGGTGCCGCGCCCGCAGCCGCAGCTCCCCGTCCTGGTGCGAGCGTGCCTGTTCCCCGGGAGGACGGGCCCAGGCTCTGGGGTATCCGGAGAGCTAGAAAGCGGGATGGTGACCCCCGGGACAGCTGAAAATGGAAGCAGGCGTGCGCCCGGCGGCCCCCAGCGGAGGAGGGGTGGCAGGGTTTGCTGGCCGGAGGATTCCTGGGAGGATTCCGGGACGGCTGGGGAAGGGGCCGTTGCAGGGTCCAGACGAGAAGCGGCGCTCCCCGGGCCGGCCAGGCTCCCTCAGGAGGGCAGCGAGCGCTGCCCAGGAGCAGGCCGCCTGCGGGGCTCAGGGCTAGCCTCGCTTTAGCAAGTTCGGACGAGGTTCTCGTGGTTGTGCGGCGTAGAAGAGGGAAGCCATTTGTTCTCTTTGGCGCCGCGGCAGAACCTGGAGCAACGGGGAGAGAGGCAGAAGGGTGGGTGGAGGCCCGATGCCAGGGGAAGGGGCTGCCCCTCCTGCCCCCGCCCAGACCCCCCCCAGGGGACTAAAGGGCTTGCTCTGTCACCTTCTCTTTTCCAGGCATCTCCTCAGAATGAACAAAAGCAGCCCTGACCTGGAACAGGCCAGCCACGGCGGGGCGGAAAGCCTCGGCCCCCCCAGGTTCGGCGGACTCCGGGCTCACTTCATCGCCGGCTCCACGGACAGCCTGACGTCCGACTCGCAGAGCTGCAGTGAGGGAGGTAAGCGGCCCCCACGCACGTCCGCGCGTCCAGACCCGGGAGGGAGGGGGCCGGCTTCTGGCAGCCCGGCGCGGCGTGGCTCACGGGGAGGCCGGACTTAGGCCACAAATCCCGCTTTCACCACTTCCCTTAGAGAGGGCACGAAGAGCATGGCACAGGCCCCTTCCCTCGCCTCGATCCCAATCCCAGGGACCGCTGGGCAGTCTCGCAGAGTCCATCTCCATGAGTGAGTGAGTGGGCAGGGCGCAAGGATCACAAGGACAGCAGTGGGGTCCGAGGCAGCTCTGGGTCTGGAGTCTGAGGCTCCAAATTCAAATCCTCCCTTGATGCTTACAGCCCGGGTGACCCTGGCCAAGTCATTTCCTTTCTCGGGGCCTCTGTTCCCTTCTGTGTCATGCTGCTTATATGCCTCCTGTGGAAGCTGTGAAGAGGGTGCTCAGAGGGGTCAGATTTGGAGAAAACAGGACTGTGTGAGCCAGGCCAGAGCCGAGGGGCTCCCCCGGCTCACCACCCTCGCCCTAAATTCCAACATGGTTTTAGGGACTGATCCTGCACATACCCCTCTGCAGCACCTGGGGCAGGGGAGAGAGGAGGCGGCACGGTGTGGGTCCTGCTCTCTGTCGGGGAAAGGGGCCCGACAGGCCGGACGCCAGGCTTCGGGCACCGTTAGTCCTCCCCCCATCCCTCTTTGGCGTCCGAGCTTCACCTGAACGACTGGCCATTCGGCACTATGGAAAGAGCCGTTTGGGTTGAACGATGAGCGCGAGACGTTCTTTCCCGGGGAGTGTTAGCTACAGCGGGCAGAAGAGAGGGAGCACGACGCAGGGCGGTTTCTGAGGGTGGAGAGTCCGCTAGTACTGCTGGAGGTGGACGGAGAGCCCGAGAGGGGAGCCGTGGGGCGGGCGCATCGTGGGGGTGGGCACGGGCTGGCACAGGAGAGGGGATGGCAGAAGGCATTCTCCTGGGGTTCCCAGGGCCCCCCCCCCACTACTCCTCCTTTACGTTGGCTCCTCCTCTGTGCCTCCCTCGCTCACTGGCCCTCTTCTCCGATTTCCCCTGGTGGAAGGGATTCCAGTGGCCTCCCTGAGAACACAGCTGACCGACATCCACCCACCCTGTGCTTAAAATCCTCCAAGAAAGTGGGGACTGTCCCCCTGCCGGGTGGGGAAGCCCACTCCGCACTGGGGCAGCTTCTCCTGCCATCTGTCCTAACTCGGCTCCTCTGGGACTTGCACCCTCTGTTCCTGGCTCTGTTTTTCTGTGGCCAAGCAAAGCCCATCTGGTCCATGCTCCGCCTGGCAGCCCTTTCATCTGCTTAGAGACAGGCTCATTTCCCTGCCTCAGCCTTCCCTTCTCCAGCTAAACGTGCCCACTTTCTTCAACCCATCCTTGTATGATGTGAACTCAACCTAATACGTGGCACAAAGAACTGAGCCCATTTTCCAGATAAGATCAGATGGGGTTCAGCGAGGTGACTCAGTGGATTGAGAGGTAGGTCTAGAAATCCTGAGTTCAAAGGTGGCCTCAGACACTAGCTGTGTGACCCTGGGCAAGTCACTTAAACCTGTTTGCCTCAGTTTCCTCATTTGTAAAGTGGACTGAAGAAAGAAATAGCAATTCAGGGGGCAGCTGGGTGGCTCAGTGGATTGAGAGCCATACCTAGAGATGGGAGGTCCTGGGTTCAAATCTAGTCTTAGCCACTTCCCAGCTGTGTGACCCTGGGCAAGTCACTTAGGCCCCATTGTCCAGCCCTTATCACTCTTCTGCCTTGGAACCAAAAAGTATAGATGAGGGGAAGGGACAGTAGGATCATCACATCCTTTATTCCTGGAAGTTCAATTCATTTTTTTAGGCTGCCAGATTGCACCTACTCTGCTGACTCAGATTGAACTTGCAGTCCACTAAAACTCCCAAATCTTTTTCATAATTTAAAAAATCCCTAATTCATTATTTATTTATTTCTAGCATTCTTTTACAGAAGTTTTTTGAGTTTCAAATTTCCTCCCTCCCACCTATTGAGAAGGCAAGAAATGTGATCCTGATTTTACATGTGAAAAACGTATTTCCATATTTGCCACATTGTTTTAAAACAACAACAAGAAGAAAAAAATAGTAAGTGAAAAAATTGTGCTTCAGTCTGTACTCAGCTTCCATCAGTTCTCTGTGGAGGTGGAGAGTAGCATTTTTATCATGAGTCCCTCAGAATTGTCTTAGATTATTGTGTTGCTGAGAATAGCTGAGAAAAGCCATTCCGAGTTGAAAGTCGGACACTATTACCGTTACTGTATACCATGTTGTCCTGGTTCTGCTCACTTGTACATCTTCCCTGGTTTTTCTGAAAAATTTCCTCTCATCAATAGCCATTCTTCAGTCAGATGCTACCATTTGTTCAGCCATTCCCCTCAATTTCCAATTCTTTGTCACCACAAAGAGAGCTGCTAGAAATATTTTTGTACATATGAGTCCTCCTTTTTCTCCGATCTCTCTTTAGACATAGTGGTTTTGCTGGGTCAAAGGGTAAGCACAATTTTATAGCCCTTTGGGCTGGGCTCCAAATTATTCATCGAAATCACCCCAAATCTTTTTTTTTTTTTTTAAACCTTGGCCTTCTGTTTTAGCAATTTCTTCCGAATCTTTTTTGAAAGGATAAATCATTTTTGAAACAATAAACAATAATGTTTTTCGAAACACTTATATTTAGTGGAATTAGATTTTTGAACCCAAGGGTGAATTTGTCCAAATTTAATTTGATCTTCTTAATTTCAGCCCAATGTTACTTGCCTATTAAGCAAGATCTCTTTTCTATCTTGATTCTGCCATCCACTTTGTTAGCTCACCTTACCAACTCTGGGTCACCTGCACATTTCATAGGCATGCCGTCTGTCCCTTTTTCCAAGTCATTGACAAAAAAAGCCTTAGATGAAAAAAGGAGCAGAATAGCTAGGTAGCGCAAGGGGATAGAATTCTGGGCCTGAGGTCGGGAAGATCTGAGTTCATGTGACCTCAGATTCTTACTAGTTGGGCAAATCACTTAACTCATTTTGCCTCAGTTTCTTCATCTGTTAAAATGAGCTGAAGAAGGAAATGGCAAACCACTACAGCACTTTGCAAACCTTCAAAGTGCTCTATAAATGCTGGCTATTATCATGAGCTCTT
Organism: Gracilinanus agilis; assembly: GCF_016433145.1. Classification (NCBI taxonomy): domain Eukaryota; kingdom Metazoa; phylum Chordata; class Mammalia; order Didelphimorphia; family Didelphidae; genus Gracilinanus; species Gracilinanus agilis. The sequence goes on along the minus strand of NC_058135.1, from coordinate 18,590,863 downwards.
CTTAATCCTGGCCCAAAAAAGGAAAGGCAGTTCAAATGGCATGACACGTGTTTGATAAAGGCAGGTTGACTCTTGGCCATCATGGCCTTCCTTTGTAGATGTTCTCCCCCTTTTCTTTTAGTGGTTATTGGCTCTAGCATGTTTCCTCTAATCCCAGGCAAGCTCGTTGGCCTGTCCTTTGCAGGTTCTGTTCAATATTATTATTATTATTATTATTATTATTATTATTATTATTATTATTATTATTATTATTATTATTATTAGCTGGCATTATTCGAGAGCCTGCCCTAGCCTGGGCACTGTGCCGAGCACTTTACAAACATGATCTCGTTCTCTTCCTTTTCTGAAACGAGCCCCTCCGTCATCCCATGATGCCTCTCCTTTTCCATGAACTTTCACATGTTCCTGACGGTGAGTGCGTTCTTTCGGGGCTAAGGACGTCGGGCATCAGGGCCAGAACACTTCCTTCAGGTCAGAAAAGACAGCAGCCCGGAGGACTCCCTGGCCGTGGGCTCCTCCACATTCCCACTGAGCAGCTCGGCCTTCTTCCTTTGGTCAGTTACCTCGTCCTCCCCAGCTGCCCAGAGCCCGGCTCCTGGCCTGGCTTCCCTACCGGCCCTGCCATTCTGGGCTACGGGCGACCTTCTCTAGTATCTGGCCCAGCTTCAGCTGATGAAACATTTCCCTCCCCGACACATTGTTACGGAGCTTGTCCATAAACTCACTCATTCATTCCCTTAAAAGTATTTAATTATGTGAGGCCGGAATTACAAGTGCCTCCAGGGCCCGAAGGACTGAAAACGCGCAGGGGCGCACAGAAGAATTTTAAGACTGGGTCCCCTCTACGGGGAGACACCAGACCTAGACACAGGAAACAGTTAAGCAACAATGTGGGGCATTGTGTGACTTCTAGCTGAAAGGGGAAGGAGGGAGGAGCCAGACATCCCAGGCTGGATGGGGGGACCTGGAGCTCGTGTGTATGGAGTTCCCCTAAAGGAGCAAAGTCAGTCCTGTGCGGGGCCTCAAGGCTGCTTCAAATCGACCCCCTCACCGCCTTTTTAAAAACTCCCAAACATCAAGTACCAAACGAGATAAGCATTTCCACATATGCAGCACCGTCAGAAAAGAGGCCTGATGATCTGCACCCTCCAAGGATACAGCCTTATTTCAAGGCTCCTGTGCTTTTGGTTGACATTTTTAGAAATGCTTCAAGGACCCTCGTCTTTTTTTTTTTTTTTTTTTTTAATGTATTTTGGTAAATATGATAAAAAGGCAGTTTGTTTTTCATATAGTTGTTCAGAGCATGCATTTCTTCCTTTGGGAATTGCCCACTCATATCCTATGACCATGCACCAATTTGGAATATGACTTTCAGGCTTAGGTATTTGAACCTGTGCTTTATCTAGCCTGGGAAATGAGACCTTTATTATAGAAACTTGCTGCACCCCCATTAAACATTTCCCACCTCATTTAACTGCATGATTTTTGTTTGCACAAAAACTTTCACGTTTTCTGCACAAAAACAGTCTGTTTTATCTTCTGATATTCCTTGTTTGGTCCTGAACTCTTCCCCTTGCTGGGGATCTGGTGGGTAATTTTGTCCCTGCCTCTCTACTTTGCTGCTTCTGTCTTCTCTACATTTCTTTATTAAATCTCAGTTGGTGAACTCAGTCACTTTGAGCTCCTCAAACCATCCCCTCCCCTCCCCCCCCAACTCTGTCATTACAATTGTTGCTTTTGTGTTCCAATTTCTTTCCTGGGCATCCCTATCCTGGCTGGGCTGATATTCCTTGTAGACTTTAAACCCAGGACTTCCTCCTTAACCTTTCTCTGAACTCTTTGAATCTTGTCTCCTTTCCAGAAATCCAAGATGCCTGTCAGACCTTGCCCAGATTCCTTTCTGTTACAAATTCTTTGAGGGAGCGTCACTCCCCTTCCCCCTAAACAGGTTCCCATCCTTTCTAACCACTCGGTTTTCATTTGTACACATCCTGGGTTTTTTCATATTTCTTTAAGCACCAGATTGTAGGGTTTTGATTTCTTATCCAATCTCCCCTTTCTCATTGGGTTGTTTAATCCATTTACATTGAAAGTTAAGAGTTTGATTTATATTTTCCTCTATACGGTTCTTCTGGGGGGAGGAGGGGGTGTCAGTTTTGATATCCCTTCTGTAAACACAGTACATTGTTCCTTCAGGGACTTTATTTTATTTTTAAGATAGCCCTGTTCCCACTGACTCTCTTCCCCTCACTCCTCTTATTTGTTATCCCTTCCCCATTAGGGCTTTGTTTATTGGTTCCTTTATCTCCTGCTTCTGTCTGGTTTTAGAATTCTTCTTCTCTCTTTTTCCTTTTTGGCTAGATTCCCTCTTCCTCTCCTTCACCTAGCCTTGTTCATTAGTTTAATTTTTTTTGCCTCTCTTTCCAAAAAGGATTTCTTTTTTTCTCTTCATTATCTATCCATTTTATCATTCTTTTTACACTAGAGTCTAGACCAGGGGTCGGCAACCTTTTTGGCTGTGAGAGCCATAAACGCCACATTTTTTAAAATGTAATTTCGTGAGAGCCGTACAGAGCTCACAGTGCCGCTCCTGTAACAGCGCCTGAAAAAAAATGGACTTTATGGCTCCTGCAGAAAGAGCCATATCTGGCCCTCAAAAGAGCCAGATGTCTAGACACTCATTCTCTGATTCATGTCCCTAATATTATTGTCTATCTCTTTTCTCTGTATTCCTCATATAGTCAAAACTTTCGGTGTTTCCAGGCATGCCCTTCCAGAGTCATTCTACCACAGCTTGTAGGGCCTGCCTGGTGGATGTTCTTTTCCATTGCACTCACTCCCAGAAAAATGCCACTTGCTGAAGTTGTCAGAGTGGATATTGACCCCTGGTAGGCCCCTAACCCTACCATGTCCCCAATTGTGGAGCCCTACAAAGCCTTTCCCAGTTACCTCTTTTTTAATTCATTTGCTTTAAAATCTCCTCCCTATGCCCATGCCATCCCACTCCCCCAGTTGTCAGTTGCCTCCAGGAATTCCAACTCTCTTCCTCCCAATGTAGGAAAAACAGATTTTTCAAGTACCAAATATCCCAAGCCATAGCCATACTGGTCACCATCTCCCTTTATAGACTATTTCCCTTATAGAAGAGTATTCATCAGTGGAACTCCCCTTCACACCCCTAAAGTTTCTCCTAGAGTTTCTTCTCTTTCTGAGACCATAAAGGTCACTTTCCCCTTATTGTGAGCCCTTTGATCCCAGTGCATAACACACTCTTTTCTCTCCTTTCCTTCACTTTTCTCTTCCCTGCCTTTTATGACAACCCCTAGATGTTGTTATGTGTTTCCCCAAAAACATTGATTTATCTGTAAGCAAGGTGTCACTAGTTTCTATCCATAATGCCCCCTGTGTGACTCTCCATGGTCACTTCCACCTGATTTCCACCTTCATCCCTATCTCCTTATATATATGTTCAGAAAGAATTTTTATTGGAGTTTCTCTGCTGTCACTCTGTGGCTGTGGCTGATCTTGTCCACTGTATATATTCACTTCTGCATTTCTGTTGTTTCAGGTGTTCAAGAAGCAACTAATTTCTTAGTTTCTGGTTTTCTTTCTTAAAATATTTAAAATTCTTCTTGATTATTGAATCTTTTGTTCTGGTGTGGTTAAGCTCACTTATGGAAGGCAGGTTCCCCTGGGCTGAGCTACATTGCTCTTTAGAACACCTGATTCCATTCCTTCCTGTGTTTTCTGGTGGATGCAGGATAATCTTTTGTCATTGGAATTTCCTTTCCTTTGTATTTAAAAGTCTTCTTCTTGGAGACCTCTAGACTCTATTGTTTCTCAGTTAAATTGTTAACTATAATCACTGTGTCTTGGAGTTTCCAACCTTGGGTTTTTTTTGTTTGTTTGTTGTATTTTGCTTTTGGAAGCAACCTGCAAATTCTGAAGATTGGAATTCCATTTTTTAATGTTCAGAAATTCTGAGTAGTTCTCTTGTATTATTTCCTGTATTGTTAAGGTTTTCTGTTTTGCCCTTTTCTTCTGGAAGACCTATGACCCTTAAGCTGTGTCTGTGTCTCCTATCTTTGAGATCAGTATGTTTGGCTTGCAGAGTGAGCACGTTTTTTCTTTTAATGCTGTTTTCTACTTTTCTTCTAGACTGCTATTGTTCTCTCTTTTGTTTCTTTGGTGAGCTTTGTCATTGCAGATTTAAGTTATTTCTATTCCATCCCATATTTTTGCTTTACTAGCCATAAATTCTGTTCTATGATTTCTCTTTTAAACTACTCAGAAATAGTATTATGCTCCTCAAATTCCATAGGTTCTCTGTCTCATTATGTTGGATCACTTTTCCTTTATTTTCGTTCTGTATCTATAGATGTCTGGACTTGTTTATTAGATCTGGTGGCCTTATTTCCTTCTATTCTAATATGATGGTTATTTGTTTTTGAAGTCTTTGAGATTTCTTCTTGGAATCCTGTACTTTCAGTCTGCATTCTCTCTCTCTCTCTCTCTCTCTCTCTCTCTCTCTCTCTCTCTCTCTCTCTCTCTCTCTCTCTCTCTCTCTCTT
>NC_058135.1:18541988-18585934 GCF_016433145.1 Gracilinanus agilis | reverse complement strand
TCTCTCTCTCTCTCTCTCTCTCTCTCTCTCTCTCTCTCTCTCTCTCTCTCTCTCTTCCCTTCTCCCCCTCCCCCCATCCCCCTTCTTTTCCTTATCTCTCACTTCTTAACTCTTTTCCTTCTGATTGTGGTTTCCTTGGGGTTCCTCCTATACAGGGTGATTCAGGATTCACCAGGCTTGGTCTCTGCCCCAACTGACTTTTGAGTGGTCAGAGCTGACCCTAGATGGATGCTGTACTGTTCCCTCAGGCTGGGAAGTGCTAACCACTCTCTTCCCTTTGATATACCCAGTGTGCCACCCTGGTGGCTTCATGGCACTGATGCCACTAGGTGATGCATCTTAGCACTGGCAGCTCAGAGAGCTGCTAGGCTGGTGCTGGCTGTCTGCCACAGTCTGGGCACACTGATTCATCTTAAAGCTGGAGTTTCCAGGACACTGGAAGGAAGGAGGAGTGACCAGGGTAAGGGGCCAGGTTTTGTTACAAGCTCTGACCCATGTTTTGAATCCTTGAGTCTGCTAGTACAGCCTCTTGCTGCTCAAGAGCTCAGTGAGCATTGGATCCAGAAGAGTGCCTCTCCTTAGTTCCTCTACCCTTTAAAGGATGAAGTTATTAATCATTATCCAAAAAACAGTTATTAAGTACCTACTATTTGCCAGGCACTTTGTTAGGGCTGTTGCTTCATTTTGGGAAAGAGGAATATCTAAAAGATGTCAGGATAATTAAGGTCCCGCTCCCATCTCTACTATACCATACTCTGTGCCAGGCTTATATCATCTTTTTGCTCAAATATCTTGTCTCTTTCCTCTTTTGGCCTGGATGGTCCTTATTATACTTCTGTGTTGGTGAACCTATGGCATGTGTGTGTGTGTGTGGGTGGGATGGGTGCAGCTACTCCCCTCCCCTGTCTGGGGTAAGGCCAGGGTGGGGGATCACGTGCAATGTGTGGGTTGCAGTTTGGGCACTTGGTCTCTAAAAGGATCACCATCACAGGTAGACCCCATTGACCAGGTCCCTTGGTTCTCTGTCCTTCACTTCCCTCTTTAGGTTCCTGGATTTCCTCTCACAGGCTTATCTTCTTAACTAATGCCCAGTGCTCCCCAGCCCCCACCTCCCCTGGGTGGCCATTCTGTTTCTTTTTAATAGCACCCACGTGTTCCTGAGCCCTGGTCTAGTTATCATTGTCACCCCGCCTGTTCTCAGGGAGAGCACCCAGGGCCAAATGTTCCTCCTCTTCTTAGGTCTTGTTTTCTGCCTCAATTTCAGGCATCCCTATATCGTTGTGTGGGCTCCTGAAGCCGTCCAGCAGCCCCACGAAGGTTCCTGGTGGGTAGGACACTCAGAAAGGGGAACCAGGGTCTGAGAGAAAATGGGTTATGGGTTAAGGACTAATGGGAAGAGAAGCTGAGGCGAGAATAAAGACACACAGACAAGGAAGTCCTGGCATAAGGTAGTCAGGCAGAGCTCTGGTGGAAAAGAGCTTCACTGGAATAAAGGATGGTAAAGAGCCTAACCCTTAGCCCACACACAGGTGTTTTTATTGAGGTTACAACATTATTGGGGGAAGGGAAAATGATAATTAGAGGAGTGGTCTGAGACTGTGACATTGTGAGGTCACCATCCTGGATTCTAAAACAATAGGTAGAGCCAACTTAGATCAGGAGTTCCTATGGCCTAAGGCATCAAAGTTTGTTTAGTACATATGTTTTTTTTTAAACATTTATTAATCTTCATTTTTAACATGGTTACATGATTCATGCTCCTACTTTCCCCTTCACCCTCCGCTCTCCACCCTCCCATGGCCGATGCACTTTTCCACTGGTTGTAACATGTGTCATTGATCAAGACCTATTTCCAAATTGTTGATAGTCACATTGGTGTGGTAGTTTCGAGTCCACATCCCCAATCATGTCCACCCCGACCCATGCGTTCAAGCAGTTGTTTTTCTTCTGTGTTTCCTCTCCTGCAGTCCCTCCTCTGAATGTGGGTAGCGTCTTTACCATAAATCCCTCAGAATTGTCCTGGGTCATTGCATTGCTGCTGGTACAGAAGTCCATTACATTCGATTTTACCACAGTGTATCAGTCTCTGTGTACAATGTTCTTCTGGCTCTGCTCCTTTCTCTCTGCATCAGTTCCTGGAGGTCTCTCCAGTTCGCCTGGAACTCCTCCAGTTTATTATTCCTTTTAGCACAATAGTATTCCATCACCCGCATATACCACAGTTTGTTCAGCCATTCCCCAATTGAAGGACATACCCTCCTTTTCCAATTTGTTGCCACCACAAATAGTGCGGCTATAAATATTTTGTACTAGTCTGTTTATCTATGATCTCTTTGGGGTACAAACCCAGCAATGGTATGGCTGGAGCAAAGGGCAGGCAGTCTTTTATAGCCCTTTGAGCATAGCTCCAAATTGCCAGCCAGAATGGCTGGATCAGTTCACAACTCCACCAGCAATGCATTAATGTCCCAATTTTGCCACATCCCCTCCAGCATTCATTACTCTCCCCTTCTTTCATTTTAGCCAATCTGCTAGGTGTGAGGTGATACCTCAGAGTTGTTTTGATTTGCATTTCTCTAATTATTAGAGATTTAGAGCACTTTCTCATGTGCTTATTGATACTTTTGATTTCTTTACCTGAAAATTGCCTATTCATGTCTCTTGCCCATTTATCAATTGGGGAATGGCTTGATTTTTTTATACAATTGATTTAACTCCTTCTATATTTGAGTAATTAGACCTCTGTCAGAGTTTTTTGTTATAAAGATTTTTCCCCAATTTGTTGTTTCCCTTCTGATTTTGGTTGCATTGTTTTTGTTTGTACAAAAGCTTTTTAGTTTAATATAATCAAAACCATTTAATTTACATTTTGTAATTTTCTCTAATTCTTGCTTGGTTTTAAAATCTTTCCTTTCCCAGAGATCTGACAAGTATACTATTCTGTGTTCACTTACCTTGTTTATAGTTTCCCTCTTTATATTCAAGTCATTCGCCCATTCTGAATTTACCTTGGTGTAGGGTGTGAGATGTTGATCTAAACCTAATCTCTCCCATATCATTTTCCAAATTTCCCAGCAGTTTTTGTCAAATAGTGGATTCATGTCCCAAATGTTTAGTACATATGTTAATTGATTGTTTTAGGTAAAATAAGGAGACTGAGATAACTGACTGGTCTTCAGTGTGTAGCCTTGGGAAGGGCTAGGAATTTGGCAAGGTTGAGGTTCAATTTAACTCGATTACAGAAATCAATCATAAGCAATACAAGAATTGGCTTTTTGAGCACCCTTAAAATAATATCAATATTAATGTATACCTGGACTCTTATACTTCTTTCTTGTAAGTTATCTCCAGGGGACTTCTGGAAGTCTCAGCTGCTTTTCTTCCTTCTTTCAGGCTAATCCTGATAATGCCTAATTGAGGATAAACACAGATTTTCCCCCCCCCTTCCTGTATTTTCAGTTTAAATCCTTTTTTTGATTAGAGGTAAAAGATTCCTGGTTCATGTCCTCCAGTCAACTTGTGTTAGGTGTCCTCTATATCTGGCCAAGGCCCTGTGGATCACTAAGCTCTAGAATCTCTCTCCCATTCTTGGCCATCTAGCCCCTTCCTTCATACACACACACACACACACACACACACACACACACACACACACACACACACACACACACCCCTTCAAGGGTAAATCATGAGGAAAATATGGCCCTCAGTTTTGGACTTCTTTTTTTTTTTTTTAATTTTTTTTTAATTTTTAAACCCTTAACTTCTGTGTATTGACTTATAGGTGGAATAGTGGTAAGGGTAAGCAATGGGAGTCAAGTGACTTGCCCAGGGTCACACAACTGGGAAGTGTCTGAGGCCGGATTTGAACCCAGGACCTCCCGTCTCTAGGCCTGGCTCTCAATCCACTGAGCTACCCAGCTGCCCCCTTGGACTTCTTTTGCCAGTATCACTCCTCCCTGCCCAGGAGGTTCACCATGTCTTCCGAAAAGTCTTGGGAGGTCCTCTGCTTTGTCTTGGGCACACACCAAAAAAGACATCAGGTCTCTCTGCTGTGGCCAGCAGGTTATCAGGGACTGGCTGCCTCTGGCTAAGGAGCCCCTCCTCAGAAAACCCTGTTCTTGCCTCTTCAGAAAGGACTTCACATCTCTTTTTCAGTTGTGTGTCCAACTGACCTTTCCCTCCCTTTTCTATGAACAATAGGGCCTGGTCTCCCTTTCTCCCCTTCATGTCCCTTCTTTTACCAGCCACACTTCACTGTTTGCTTTAAGGGCCCTTCATTTCCCCAAACAGTGGGGAGAGGGAAGAGGCTTTCTGGGCATCCCCTTGCCCCCCCTCTCCCTTCCTCATCATTCTCTTCTGGCCAAGATATAAACATGGCATTTGGTAGACTAGTTGACTTTTTTTTTCATTTTTTCTCTCTTTGATTACCCACTTGAGATCCCAGCCTCTAGTTAAGTCCTTTCTAGCCAATTATCACTCTTTTGTTTTTTTTTTAAACCCTTACCTTGTGTCTTAGAATGAATATGTACTGGTTCCAAGACAGACAAGCGGTAAGGACTAGGCATTGGGGGTTAAGGGACTTGGCCAGGGTCACACAGCTAGAAAGTGTTTGAGGTCAGATTTAAACCCAGAACCTCCCACCTCTTGGCCTGGCTTTCAATCTACTGAGCTACCCAGCTGCCCCCACCAATTATCACTCTTAAGAGACTCAGTTTCCTTTCCTTTTTCTCCATTGAGGGCAGAGCCAAGATGGTGGCTTAGTAACAGGGAAAGCTTGAAACCACTCTGAGAAACCCTTTTCTGGATTGCTTCACAGCCCTTACCCACCTCCCCATCCTCTGTCCTGGATTTTGCCCTCAGATCACTCTGCATTGGCTTTATTTAACTCCAGAAGCTTCTTGTACCTTTTTTGACTTATTCTGCTGGGTCCTGCTAGCTGTTCTCCTTTTTTCTTCCTGAATCTTCCTCCAAAGGGCTTGCTCCCCTCCCTAAGCTTCCTCGCTATTGTTGCTCTCTAGATCACACCCTAAAATCTGAAATAGTTTTAGAAAGACATTTTTGAGCTCATTTGGTAGAGGAGAAGGAGCCTGCCAGAAGGGAGTTAGAGAGAATTTCCCCGGGGAAGGAAAGTCACCAGGTGAGTAACTAGCCAAAACACAGGCCTTTATGGACCATCGAGTCTGGGTAGCCCAAGACAAGAAGGATTTGGAGGATCCAGACTCTGGGGAAACCCAAAATACTTTGTAGCCTTCTGCAGCTTTCCTAGGGAGTTCCCGGGGCCCGGTGACATGCTTGGGGCAGGCAACCTTGAATCCCGTGGGCTTGGGCTAAAATGACTTTTCTGAACATCAGAATCCACCCTTCCCCTGTCTCCCCCTCTCCCTCTCCCAAGAGCTCCTTCCTCCTCTCCTGCGCTCTAGGCCTGCGGCGTCCCCTGCCTATTTCACATTTCAAGATGGGAGCCTCCGGACACCTCCAGCTCACCGCTGTGGAACGACTCAAACCCCAAGCGCCTTCCTAACTTCCATGTTTCTCTCCTTCACTGTCCTCTGTGGCTCGCCCGTGGAGCCTCGCGTGGGCCAGGCCTTGTGCTCCGAGGACCACAGCGGTTGGCACCGTCCCTCGGGCCTCCCTCGCTCCCCGGCCACCTCTCACCCACCCTGGGCCTCTTCAGTCGCCTCCAAATTCTTGTCTCCCCTCTCCAGCTCGTCTTCCCTTTAGAGGCCAAGTGACGTTCCTAAAGCATATGGACCCCCAGCTGGCCCCCCCAACAAAACGAGGCAGCCCCTCCCCTCTGAAGTGAAGCACGGCCCTCCTGCCGTGTGGGTGCGCGGGCTCAGGCCTCCGTCCCGGCCTCCCTGGTGCATCCTCTCTAGTCTGGCCCTTCCCAGGCACGATGTTGAGGGACCCCGAGCCCCGCCTTACTGGGCCTGCCTCTGACATCAGAGAAACGTCCCTGCTAGCAAGGAGGCAAGTCCCACACTTTCTTTGTTCACTGAGGTGGCTGCTGAGATCCTAAACGTGACCTTGTTTAAGTCACTTCCCTTTCCTGGGCCTCAGTTTCCTCTCGTGTAAAATGAGGTTAGACTTCAGGACACCCACAGTGTCTCCCAGCTAAAATCCTTTGTTGGGCGGGGGTGGGGGCCCCCTGCCCACCATTAGAGGCCGTGGAACCCGGCGGCCACTTGATCCTAGCTTCCCTCCCTCCCCCCTGGCTGCCCTGGACTCGGCTGCTGGCCCTCAGGGTGACCCCCGCTTTGCTCTTCTGTTTCAGGGCTTTCCTTTGAGCCAGCCTGCTGCCCTTCCCCCTTCGCTCCAGTGGCTCCCCCCGTGCACCCCGAGGAGGATGAGCCCCCCCGTGGGCCCCTGCAGCCCCCTCCTCTGCCCCAGAAGAAGACAGTCAGCCGGGCCGCCTCCTCTCCCGACGGTCTCTTTTTGGCGCAGGGCTCCCCGCTCCGCCGGACCACAAGCCCCAGGCTGAACCCCAGCCACTCCGAAACGAGCATCTGCTTCCCCGAAGACTCTCGCTTCGCAGGGCCCGGGCTGGGGGGCTGCCCGAGGGGCCCCGAGGCCCAGCTCCCAGGGCCCCAGGGCTTCTCCCCGGCCTCCTCTCAGCTGAGCGTGTCCAGCCAGGCGTCCGCCTCCAGCTGCCCTCAGCAGCAGCCCAGCCTCCTGGCCAGCATCACCAGCAAAGAGGCCACCTACGCCAAGCTGGGCGGCCTCTACACCCAGTCCCTGCTGCGCCTGGCTGCCAGGTGCGAGCGCCACTTCATGGGCGGCCACGGGTCCGAGCCGCCGCGCTTCAGCGAGAACAGCTGGTCTCTCTTCAAGCTGACGTGCAACCAGCCCTGCTGCAGCTCTGGGGATGCCGTCTACTACTGTGCCACCTGCTCCCAGGACCCCTCCCGCGCCTACGCCGTCAAGGTACTGTCCCGGCCTCCGCCGGCCTCCCCCTCTGTAGGCCCCCTCAGCTCCAGCTTTAAGAAGCTCGGGGGACAGGGAGGGAGCCATAGGGCAAAGCGAGGCCTGCAGAAAGGGCTCTCGAGTCAGAGAGGGGCTTAGGCGACCTGCCTGAGCTGGAGCAAGGCTGAGGGAGAAAGCAGCACCCAGGAGAGGCCCTGAATGCCATGCCACGTACTTTGAGCTTTCATTGGAGCCATCGAAAAGGTACAAAAGGAAGCTCCATGGGGCAAGTGATGAAGGATGGTCTAGAGGGAGGCAGCAATCTGGGGATGCAGAGAGGGGAATAGGAAGAGGGCCAGAGAGGACCACTGTCAGGAAGCGGTTACTTTGGCCTAGGAGGGAGAGAGGAACAGGCCCAAGCTCCTCTGAGGTAAGCTGTGTGGATGGGATTGGAGTTGCAAGTGGAGAAAGAGCCGTCTGAGGACTATGGGGGGAGGTAGAAGAAAGCTACATAAAGTACTTTCTGCCCACCAGAAGCCTTTGCTCTACCTATGATCAAAAAAAAAAAAATTTGCTTTAGAGGCAAGAGAAAAAATCTTCAGCATTAATTGTGGGGCATGTTAGAGCTGGAAGAAGAGGCCTCTGAGAGCATCTATCTACCCCCTACCCCTTCCTCTCAGAGACCCCGATAGCTAAGGCTTATCCAGCTCAAGGAATATGAGCCTTGGGCAAGTCCCTTCTCCTCCCAGGGCCTCAGTTTCCCCCTCTATAAAATGAAGGGAGTTGGTCTCAGTGACCCTTCCAGCTCAAGGTCAGTGATCCTAGGTTTAAGTAGCCTGGGTAAGTTCCTTCCTCTCCCTGAGTCTCAGTTTCCTCTGCTGCTAAATGAAGGGGATTGGCTTTTAACGTCCCTTTCAGCTCTAATCTGTAGTCCCAGGACCCATTTCAAGAACCGCCATCCCCATTTCCAAGATGAGGAAACTAAATCTAGGAAGAGTACAGGGGTTTCTCAAGGGCCTCTCGCAGGCGTCATAGCTGGGATTCGAATCCTGCTTTTGGGTTCCATAACTTCCCCACTCCATAAAGATATCTCAGAAGACAGGTTTAGGTGTCTTTCCTGATGTCACCAAATCTGGCCAGGCCAGAGCAAGCTAGCATGAGAGATCTTTGGAGGGTGAGAACCAGGCTTTCTCTGCCACGCCACAAAGTCTCCCTGAATGTGGTAGCTGGGAATGGACTTTTTAAGAAGACAGGTTACCTATAGAAATCCACCCCTGAAGGAGGGCCAGCAGCTACCCCTGCCAAGGGCATGCGCCCCTGCTTTGAGAGCAGCTGTGAAGCTGTGGGGTGGTTCTGTGACGCCAAGATGGCAGGATTAGTTTCATTTCCTGATGTTCCCCAGAATCCCAGAATGTCCCAGCAGGACCGAATCTCAGGGACTGTCCAGTCTAAACTAGCCCTCATTTTACAGAGAAACTCAGTCAAGAGCAAGGAGATGAGTGAAGGGAGGAGTGGAACTCAGGCACTCTGATCCCCACCTCCCACCCAAGCATGGCATAATTTTCCCCATAAAAATGCAAAATAACATGTACTCATTGAGAATTTATGATTGAAGAACCAGCAGGCACATGCTGCAATGCACAAGCAAGAAATCTTTACCAGATAACAAAAACTGCCCTTCTTTAGGTTTTCCTTTTAGGTATTGATTGCCTTTGAGGTAGACAGATATGGTGACCGTAAAGCCAGCCTGCCAGCCTGAGGAGTCCTGCCTCTGGCCCCTCCATCCGAGGAGGACCTTGAGCAAGGCACTTCATCACAGGGTCCCCAGCCACTCTCTAGGTCCAGATGTCACCACACCAAAGAGTTGTGGCCTGCCTGGATCTAGGCACACTTTCCACATTGTAGACAATGTCCAGCTTCCAGCTAGAGGCAGCGCTCACATAGAAGGAATCACAAGTCAAAGGAAAAGGCCCGGGGGACTCTGCTATTAATTCTTGCTTCACTGTCATTGATATTGGTTTATTTTTACAAGCATTTATTCTCCTCCTCACACTGCCCACCCATCTCCATTGAATGAAAAGAAAGGAGGGAGGGAGACCGGGGGGGGGGGGTGCAAACATGCTCATTTGCTCATTACCCCTTCAATGGTCATGTCCATTCTGCATTTCTTATCAATCTAGAAACATTTCTTAAGGCTCTCCATGTGCCAAGCTGCCATGCACTGTGCTAGGTCTACAAATGAAAGCCAGCAACAGCCCCAACAGTTCCTGCCCTGTGGGAGCTCATTGCCTCTCTCTAGCATCTCCTTTATTTTTAAACAGTATCATTTTGGATTGTTCTTGACATATTCTTTGGTCCATTCCCCATCATTAGGCACCAGTTAGGTCTGAGTCTTGGGTACTTGTACCTGGGTTACAATTTCTGTTGCAGTCTGATCTTTAAGGGATGGAAGTGTTTATCAATAAAAATGAGTGAGGAAGGTAGGAAGCATTTTGAGGAGGGCCTGGCCTCTCTTTGTTTAAAACAAAAAAAGGATTAATTTTCCATATCCAGAGTAGTAGAACAGAAGGAGGATTTTACAGGAAACTGGCAGAGCAGACCTCAGTCACCACACACATAGGGCTGCCTCCCCTTTAAGTAGTTAATCAAGTCAGTATTGAAATTTCAGCCCACTCCCACCTGTCCATTTCCCTTCCTGCTGTTTTCTTTTGTGCTTTTTTCCCCTTTACATGCCTTGATTTGATTCCCCCCCCCCTTTTTTTTTTATGGGGATCAGCCCTATCTTTACAGGATTAAATCTCCTTTTTCTTTTGTCAGCAGAAAATCCTAGCCTCATTTCTGAAGATTCTATTGCTGTTGCTGTCTGGTTTTTTTCTGTCACTTTTTTCTCTTGTGCCTTTTGCAGCCATGTTTTTTCATTGGGTCAGAAATGCCTTTTTGCCCATTAAAAAAAAAACATTTAAAAAATATTTTATTTTTTTCCCACAGTTGCCAACACATTTTAAAGAATTTTGAGTCTTGAATTTTCTCTCTCTCTCCCCAAACCCCCATGAGATGGTAAGGAATCTGATATAAATTTTACATGCACAATCATGTAAAACATTTCCCCATATTAGTCCTTTTTTGGAAGGAAACTTGAACAAAAAATAAGAAAGAAAGAAATTGAAAAACTTGGCTTTAATCTGGATTCAGACTCCATCAGTTTTTTCTCTGGAAGCAGATGGCATTTTTTATGGTGAGTCCTTTGGGATTGTTTTGGATCATTGCATTACTGAGAATAGCTAAATTAGTCACAGTTGTTCATTGTACAATATTGTTGTCACTGTGTACAATGTTCTTCTGGTTCTGTTCTCAGCATTCTGCTTCAGTTCCTCCAAGTCTTTCCAAGTGCTCTTTCCTTTTTTTTTTCTTGTGATCTGAAAACTTAATTAATTACTTAATTAAGGATATTTTTCCACCCCCCTCCCATAGCCAATGAGCAATTCCACTGGGTTTTACAAGTGTCATTGACCTAGTTCCATATTATTGATATTTGCACTGGGGTGATCGTTTAGAGCAGTGGTTCCCAAACATTTTGGGCCTATTGCCCCCTTTCCAGAAAAAATATTACTTAGCGCCCCCTGAAAATTATGAAACTATTTATTGAACTCAGAATAGAATGTAATACAAAAAAAGTGTGGTGATCACTGCCCTCCTGGATCGCTGCAGCACCTACCAGGGGGTGGTAGCACCCACTTTAGGAATCACTGGTCTAGAGTCTACATCCCAAATCACATCCCCATCAACCCATGTGATCAAGCAGTTGTTTTTCTTCTGTGTTTCTGCTCCCACAGTTCTTTCTCTGGATAAGGATAGTTTTCTTTCTCACAAGTCCCTCAGAATTGTCCTGGATTATTGCATTACTGCTAGTAGAGAAGTCCATGACATTCGATTGTGCCACAGTGTCCAAGCACTCTTTTCTCCCTTGGAACTGTGACCACGGCCCCCTGATCCCCTGTGTCCCTAAGAGCTGGTATGTGCTAGTACGCAACCTCACTCTGCGTCCAACTGCTAAGAGTGTTACCTGGATCTGCATATGGGCACTATGACAAGTTTTGCACCCAGAGCCAGCAAAGGGACCCTTGTAATCTCCTTCTGAGCAGTTGTCCGATCCCCCTTACTTTCTGTCACTGAGAGCTCCAAAAGCCTTTGCTGATGACTCAGCTGCCCCCAAGGCCCGTTGGCACAGTGGAGCCTGCCTTGTTGGTGCTGCTTTGCACTCCATTTTCACCCTGGTGGGATAGATGTTTTGGGCCAGCCTTCCAAGTTGTTCTTGGCTGAAAAATAATTTCATTCCATCTTTTCATGGGTGATGCTATGCCAGAATTCACTTTGAGACCTTCTATTATAGGACTTTGGAGAGTATTTTGTTAGACATGAGGTGGGTCTGTGTACCTCATCCCTACTATCATGGTGCTGCACCTAAAACATTTATTTTTAAAGGAACAGGCTGTAATAGAAAGAGCATGGAATTTCACATCAAAGGACCATCTATGTGACTTTGAGCAAGTCTGCTGTTAGCCTCCCTGGGCCATTTCTTCCTCATCTTTAAAATGAAAGGGTCAAAATGAGGAACACTCTAGAATCCTGAAAACTCAGAATCTCCGGTCCTCCAGCTCTTCCTTTCTGGTCATTTTGTTTCTCTGATGTTTTTTGGCAGTTTTTTAAAGAACATTGAGAATCTGGGCTCCTCTGACTATTCAGCCTTTCCAGAAGCTTCCCTTTATTTCATCCCATAAGATGTTCTGAGATATTTGTGATAGATTTGGAGAAATTAGAGAAAGGCTAGTCAAGTATGTCAGAACTGGGAATCCCTGGCATACTTCCTGTGGGATTAGATGTCAGAGAACCTAGACATCTTTGAGGCTGCTCCATTCCCTCAAGCCCAGCCTCTCTCCCAGACACAAGAGCCATCCTCCAAATAGAGAAGCGCCCTGGCTGCCATGGCAACCCTTCAGCCCCGCAGAGGAGAAAAGGAGACCCCTGCCTGGGAGCTGGCAGGGAATAGCCCAGGGTTGCCATTGCTGGCCCACATCCAGGGTTCTGTTCACAGTTAATTAAGGAGGTACAAACATGAGCACAGCTAAAACCTGGGCACTTCCCAAGGGGACAGAAGCGTATTTAGAGAATTCTTGGCTCTGCCTAGTCCCAGTAAACTTGAGAAGTCAGTGTCTGTATTAGAATTGTGACTCACATTTGCATAATGCTTTATTGTGGGCAAAGCACTTAATATTCACCATCTCATTTGAGGATGGCAACCCTCTAGGAGGTTTTTAACCAAAGTCCCTAGAAATATAGCGGTGCAATATTGAGCTGCTTCTTTTTCTTCCCATTTCAGAGGAGAAGAAACGGGTTCAGGGAGTTTGTATACCTTGACCAGGGCAGGGTTACATTTAGTACATTTAGTGTCTCCTGCCTACAAGTCTCTCTTGGACTTCAGGCTACTCTTTCCAACCTCCATGGCACGTCTCTGCCAGAAATCTCCCTTCTGTCTTCATTCTCATTCGAGGTTTCATAGGAGCAGTATTCCAGCTACAACTTTCTGTTTACAAGGGGGGAAATACATTAGTGCCTCATTGGGGCCTCAAGGAATAGAGAGCAAAGAAGAAAAGGTGACTTTCAGCAAATGGACAAAATAAGCTTATGGGGAAAAGAGATTTCTCCAAATTCTCCAATTTTCCAGTTGATTAAATTAAGAGTTGTGCATTTCTATTAATTAAAAAAAAAATAAATCCTTGCCTTCCATCTTAGAATCAATACAGTGTATTGGTTTTAGGGCAGAAGAGTGTTATGGGTTAAGTGATTTGCCCAAGACCACATAGCTAGTAAGAATCAGGAAAGCGTGGACTTCCCATCTCCAGGCCTGGTTGTCTATCCACTGAGTCACCTAGCATCCCCATTTCTATTAACTGATGAGGAAATCTCAGAACTTATTCCTTAATTGTCTTGGAACCTGGGATGAGAATAAAGACGTGAGCCAGTAGCCATTTTAGAGAGGTGACATACCAACTACTGGGGTTGTCAGTGAGTGCCTACACATACCACCCGTCACAACCCTGCTGCATGTGGGGGTGCACTACCCCTCAACCAGTTACACCCGGGGGCTTAAGCCTGGGTTTCTTTCTTATGGGTATTTTTCCTTCTAAGAGAAGGATTTTAACAGGTGGAGATGAGGAGGAGTATGTTCCAGTCACAAGAGACAGGCTATGCAAATGAATGGAGGTGGTAAAGATCAGGAAAAGTCTGGGACATCCCCAGATAGTATGGATTCTCCCACCTCCATCCCAAGTGGTTACATTATTCAAATTTTCAGGGCCTATTTCCACTAGGCTAGGACCAATGACCATATTTTACATAATGATAAATCTAAACAGTATGAAATCGAATGTATCTAACTACATCAAGGTATCCATCCTTTACACTCATTGAGATCTAGCTGGAGTCCCATTTGACTGGACCCCAAAGTACATGGAAGGAAGTACCATGAAATAAATCTAGGAAAGCAAGCATGAGCCAGATTGTAGAGGGCCTTGAATGCTAGGCCAAGTCTGTATTTTACCTTAGAAGAAATTAGGAACCAATGAATAGTTTGGGGGTTTTTCCCTAGTGGTCTAGAAGGTCCCAGAGGGCACCTAGAGCTTTTGAGAAGCCTCCTGGGACTGTCGCCCTGCTGCTGTAGGCTTTGGCAGCAGATGTTTCACCCTAATTGATGGACCCCTTGCCCCAGGTACTCAGGGCTCTTCTGCAGAGGCAGGCTCCCCCTGTCCAGCCTCTGGACCTCACTGTCCAAAGTCAGAATGGGGCCAAATGGAGATGAGGCAGTGGCTCAGAGAGGTCCACTTGACCAAGAATCTCAGTCATTCTGATCCCTAGAACATTCTATCTTTGGACCCTAAGGTTTAGAGTTTAGAGAATATAAAAACCTCCTTTGGTAGATGAGCACACTGAGGCCTAGGAGAAGGCCTGGCAGACCTGTTGTCATGCTGGAAAGGCCCTCGGTGGCTGGCCGTGCCGACCCTCTAATCTTACAGAGGAGTTAACTGGGCCCCAGAGAGCATCAGTCATTTGTTCCAGGTCACCCGAGTGCTCAATGGCAGAACCAGGATTCAGACTCCTGGCCTGGCTCCCATTGTTTCTGCTTGTTATAATTAAAATCCTCTGGAGAGTGTATCTTAATTTTATAATTACTTATTAAGTAGCAAAAAGCAGGCCAGAGAAAGGGAAGCATGAGCTGCTTGGCTGGCTTGGTGGGGGCAGCTGAGTGATCCCAAAGCCAGACTGGTTCCAGGGAAAGAGAGGCCGACTTCCAGTCTTCTGCATCAATGTATGCTCTTTGCAGTGTCCTTTTCTGGAGCTTCTTTGATCAAAGGACTCGGACCTCCATCAGGACAAAATGGCAGCGCAGCACGCATGCACTTTCCCGTGTTTCCCAGCAGAGTGGCTAGACTGCCTTCATTATGGAAGAGAATCCTTTGCAGATAGAACAAAGAACTCATCCCCATCCTGTAGCTATAAAGGAGGGAGGCCTCCACTCCCGGTCTCAGCCTGGAGAAGCCAATTCATAGATAGCTTTTAAGTCAAAAATGTGTTTTGGGGGCCAAAAAGGGGTACGAATTAATATTAGCTTTCCCCATGCTGGAACACGGTGCCCTGACTTCTCTTCTTCCTACAGATCTGCAAGATGCCCGTGTCCAAGGGGGCTCCTTACAGCGATGATCTACGTGTGCCCGTTCACTTCAACCTGCAGCAGGACTGTGGCCACTTCGTGGCCTCGGTGCCCTCTAGCATGCTGCCGTGTGCAGGGGAGCCCCAGGACCAGGACTGCGTGGTGGTGATCACCCGCGAGGTGCCCCACCAGACGGCCGCGGACTTCGTGAGGGACTCGGCCTCCCGCCACTGGGCCGAGCCAGAGGCCTACGAGCGGCGGGTGTGCCTGCTGCTGCTGCAGCTGTGCCAAGGGCTGGAGAGCCTCAAGGAGCACAGCATCACGCACCGGGCCCTCTGCCTGGAGAACCTGCTGCTGGCGCCTTGCCCGGGGACCTCCCCGGGGGACCAGTCTCTGCCCCGACTGCTCATCAGCAACTTCCTCCAGGCCAAGCAGCAGCCCCGGGGTGGCGGCGGGGCAGACGAGCAGCAGAGGAGGACCCAGGCGCGCCTGGCCCCCGAGATCGTGGCTGCTGCCCAGTACAAGAAGTTTGACGAGTTCCAGACGGGCATCCTCATCTACGAGCTCCTGCACCAACCCAACCCTTTTGAGGAACAGGCCCAGCTGCAGCGGCAGGACTACCAGGCCGAGGACCTGCCCCCCGTGCCCACTCTGTCCCTCTACTCGGCCGGCCTGCAGCGGCTGGCCCAGCGGCTTCTAGAGGCCGACCCCATCAAGCGGCTGCACATCGCCGAGGCCAAGCGGGCGCTGCAGTGCCTGCTGTGGGGGCCGCGGCGGGAGCTGCTGCAGGGCCAGCTGCAGAACTGGCTACACATGAAGAGGGCCCTGCTCTTGATGAAGCTGGCCGAGAAGGCCCTGGACGAGCAGGCCACCATCGAGCTGGAGGACTGGCTGTGCTGCCAGTACCTGGCCTCCTCGGAACCCGGGGCCCTGCAGCAGACGCTGAGGCTGCTGCAGCCCCTGTGACCGCCCGTCCCCACACAGCCGCCGTGGCAAAGGCAGCGTGGGCCCAAGTGCACACCCACCGGGGCAGAAGGGACCTCCTGAGCGACCCAACTCCTTCTTTGGATTGTGTGGTTGTTTTTTTTAATGGAACTTGTATTTCATTCTACCTTTTCAAATGAACGAGCCTTTGTTTTCATCTGCCTCCTTAGTCCAATACCTCGACTCGCTGGAGTCATCAAACTTCTCATTTTAAAATGAGGAAGCTGAGGCCTAGGGAGCTTCAAGGATTTGCCAGGGTCCTCCGGGTGGGAAAGCTACAATTCAAATCCCAGTCCTTCCGCTTCACCTATACTGGCCCACCCTAGAGCTCGGAGCCTGGCCCCAGCCCCACGGTGCTCTGAGGAATGCCTGGGCTCTCTTACCTTCCAGGAGCTCCAGGTCAGTCTGTCTTTCTGTGCCACCTCAAGGGTAACTGGGAGAAGGGACACCAAAAGTGGTTTCAGAAAAAATGGGTCTGCGTTCTAGTTCAGCAGCCCAATGTACGTGGCAACTCCATGCCTCAGTTTCCTCATCTTCCTGATCAATATGGGGTTGGCCCTCCTGGCTCTCATGTTTCCTCATTTCCGCAATGAAAAGACTGGGTCACACAGCCTCAGAGGGGACAGTCACTTCCCTCACCGCCCTGCTGCTGCCCTGCAGTACTAATTCCCTCCCTTGTGTCCTGGGCAGGAGACAGAACCTTCCAGGGCCCCAGCTCTAGATCCGCTGGGGTCATTTGATGACAACCTTGGCCGCTGGCCCCCTCCTGTGTCCACGAGGTACTTACCTTCTGCAGTAGGTTAAAAAATGTTCACAGGAAAGTAAATGAAGACAGAATGTGGGGAGATTAGAGACCTGGGGGTGGATTTGAGGTGGGGAGAGCATCTCCCCCCTCTTAATTCCTTCTCTACTGCATGGAAATTTCCATATTCTAGTGTTCTCTCTAAAACTAACACACACACACACACACTCACACTCACACACTCTCACTCTCTCTCTCTCTCTCTCTGTCTCTCTCTCTCTCTCTCTCTCTCTCTCTCTGTCTCTCTCTCTCTCTCTCTCTCTCTCTCTGTCTCTCTCTCTCTCCTGCCTCCCCTTTTCTTCCTCCTGCTCTCTCTGTCTCTCCCTCTCTCCTGCCAAGTACACCTACACCTCCAGCATAAGTCCCTTCCCATGGCATTTTCCACCACTGACTAGGTGAGAGAGTGGATTTTCCAGAAGACTTGATTCAAAAGCTACCTCTGACTCAAACCAACTGGGACCCTGGATAGCTCTGGAAGCTTCCCATCCACACCTGTATTTCCTTTGGGAGTTTAACCCCTTATCAGTGAGAGCTCATGTTCAGCTCACATTAGTGCCCCTTAGAGATGGTGATAATTAGAAAGTATGATGCCCCCCCCCCCCATCCCCCAGGCTCCCCTCAAGTCCATCCTTGCTGGGCCCCTCTCTTAAAGAATGCCTGTCCCAGTGTGGGGCTGCTGCCTCTATACAGAGAACACAGGGGCCTGTGAGCAGGGGTGGACAAACGTTCCAGCAGTGCCAGGCTTGGGCATGTACCCTTCGGTAGGGGCCATTGTCCCCAGGAGATGCCCCAGAGCAGCCCACATCTGTGCTTTGTGTGTCTGCCTGGCAGTCCTTGGGTCAATTGAAGGGAAGAAAACTTAGTATTCCTGGGCTGGACTGGGGGATGGGGGTGCCAGCTTGGCAGCTGTTCTCTGGATACTACATCATGGCAACCAGTCACCCAGAGAGGAGAGGCTGCTTGGGTGACCTGGCTTTCTGGCCTGCTCCCATGTCTCAAGGGTAGTTGGGGTTGAAGGAAAATTTGGAAAAACCCACAGGCCTTTGGAGTTATTTAGAATACTTCATTGGGTCACTTTTGTCAGAGGCAATATAGCAGAGTGAGTAGAGATCTTGTTTTCAAACTGTGTTCAAGTTCTGCCTCACACTTCTGAAGTCCACATGCCCATGATCAAGTCCTCTCTGACCATGAGCTTCCTCTGTCCCTAAGTCTGGGCGCTTAGGATTATGGGGACCTTGTCTCCTTTACATCCTTGAACAGATCCCAGGATACTCTTAGGGGCCTTCCTTACTTTTCCCAGCCAGGGAAGGATTCATTCTGAATGGGGAGCCATCCCCTTAGTCCAGACTTGTGCTGCTTGGGCAGCCACCATGTGGATTGATGGGCCTTTCCCCCCACTGCCACAGATTCACATTCCCCCAAGGACCTTGGGAGATAGTGCCAAGGGGCCAGACCCAGTGGGTACACAAGCAGGTGGCTGACATCTCAGCTGATGTCTCCAGTACAGCCTCATCTACTATTGTTCTGCCATACCCCCACTGGGCTCCCTCCACAGTGTGCATGCAGACAATCCGATATGCTCCCGAGCAGGGCCTTTTGCTGACTTCTCATATCTAGGCCCAGGATTCTAGAACTGTGCTGGGGCAGAAAGCATTGTCTCTGCTAAGCCATTCCACAAAGTCTATGCACTAGGACACTGGGAAGGTGAGAGTTTCCAGGAGCCCCTCTTTGGTCCAAGCTCTTCAGGCAAACCAAAACTGTGACAGGTCACTGACTCAGGCCACAGCCCCAAAAAGCTACAAACTCCAGAATTTCCTTAAGATGAGCCAATGGAGCCCTCAGCTAGAGCACTGGAGGCCCTATTTGTCATAGGTTTGGGCCCCTATTGTCTTAGTATGTGCCCCAACTAATCCCAAAGCAGCTCTCCCCAGGCGTGGTGGCCAAGTGGACTTTGGGGTCCAGGATTGCTCTTCCAAGGTATGATGAAGTCAATGGGGAGACACATACTGGGCATTTTACACACCCAAGCAGCAGTAGAAAAGATGCACCTTCAAAAGGAGATATGACTAGCAGGGGAGGTATTCCTAGAATGTGAGGGTGATAGGAATTCCCAAGCCTGATGGTGAAGACCTTAAGAAGGCCTCAAACCCATAGCAGTCATGTAGGAAGAGAAGATGGAGAAGTGCTGGGAGGCTCCTAGGGGAGAAAGGGTCCACACTGTAGGGACTGAAACAGAATCCTGCACTTCAAGCTCCCTAACACAAAAATTTAAAAGTGCAGGGTTAGCACTAATGCTAAACTGGAGGAGCAACAACCCCAAAGCTCAGCTAGTGGGGTACTCCCTCTCCAAACAGATGCTTCCCTTGGCTGTTGAGGCAAGAGTATAGCCTGAATCACCAGGCTTCAGGGAGCCCGACTGGATATCTCAAAGAGAATGCTGTTTGCTGGGGCATCCCAGCACGGGTCCTCCTGACTTAAAACCTTCCCCAGGGCCATGTGACGGGTGGATCTATGAGGGAAGCCCCCGTTGGCAGCTGGGAGGCCCTGGGTTTTATTCACCTGTGATAGAAAGCTCCTTGTTTTGGGACAAGCAAAAAACTACCTTGGATCTTGTAGGGGGAAGGAAGTCCCAAGAGGCCCTCCACTAGACTTTTCATGGTACAGATTCCACATATGTCCCAATGCATCTCTGAAGGCTAAATCACAAGTCTTGTAGTGATTATCTGGTAAGGACCAAAACAACTCTGGGCTGGGGGTCCTTCCCTTCCCCTTCCTCCCCCCCTCCACCTCCTGTTATTGAATCTGAAGTTTCTTCCATTCTCCCATGTAGATAAATAGGAGAGGAAAAATCCAAGCAGGAGTCTGAGCATGGTCTCCCTCCACCTGCTCAGCTGTATTCCATCATAAACATATCCCACAAAGCTTAACTCAAATACTGTTTCTTTCAAGGTCTTTTCCTGATTCCCATTGCTTTTAGTGCCCTACCACCCACCTTGAGGGAAGTCCACTTTGTATTGATTTTGTATATATCTTATGATGCATCTCGCACTCGTGCCAATCTACCCTCACACTAACCTTATTAGTTATAATTCAGACTCTCAGGGTGCTTAGGGTAACCCTGTTTGGGGGAGGTACAAGCATTTTTAGAGTGAAGAAAAACTAAGGCCCAGAGAGATTTAGGTGACTTGCCCAAAGTCACAAAGTAGGATTTGAACCCAGGTCCTCAGATTCCACCATTACTACTCAGTAACAGTGGATTTTGATCCTCCTTCCTTAAAATCACAACCTGGTCATCCTCAAGCCCTTTTTACTCTTGGCTCCATCCTTCACTGGATGGTCCCCAAGGTCAAGAGCTTTCAGGTCCATGGTTTTTATGTGGACTCTGCAGGAGAGCCCCCTGGTGGCAAGCGCAGGTAACTAAAGACCCTCAAAGGGTACTAGGTTGGTGTGTCATCGCTGATAGGGGAGTGGTCTCAGTCACGGTCCCTTAGATCTGGGTTCAAATGTGCCTGACACATCCTGGCTGCGGGACCTGGGGAAAATCCCTTATCTTCTTGGGCAGTGAAGTGAAGCATTTATTAAGTGCTTCTCAGGGACTGCAGGGTGCTCTTTGTGCTTACTTGTTGGGGGCAGAAAAAGAAACAAAAAGGAAAAACATCCTTGCCCTCTAGGGGCTCTCACTCACCAGGGGAAGGCAACACCTAAAAGTGTGCCAGAAAGCAGGGGGGCGGAGTGCTGGCAACGTCCAGAAGGCCCGAGTCAGAGCCCAGGGTAGACATAAAAAATGGCTAGTCGATGCCTTTCTACAAGAACAGAGGCTCCAAAAGGAACTGGACTACGTCGCCAGGAGACCCCGAAGGAGAGAACATGCTCCAGGATTAGATGGCAGCGGAGGCCGGCGGGAGAGAGCCCGGGAGTCAGAGCAGGACAGGGACAAGTATTGTAGCTGCACATATATTACATTCAATACCCACAGCTTCCGCATCCCCTAGAATACTCTCTCCATCCCGAGGGGGCATCTCCCCCAGGCACTCCCAAGCCCAGCCAGGTATCAGGGCCAGGGCTTCCGAGGTTCTCTACTCGCCTCGCCTTCTCCTTGCAGTGGGTGTCCTAATGGCCCAAACGAGAAGTCGGCTTATCGCAGCAAAAACTTCCGAGTGAACCATGGGGTTCCTAAGTTCCCCTCCACAGGTGGGATCGCAAGGGATTCGGAATCACAGGGAACAAGCAGGGCCCCAAAGAAGACAAATAAGGACCTGCCTCCTGCACAGACAGACCTCAAATGCACCCTGTCGCTCTTTGACTCCAGGACGCCAGTGTAGACGCGCCCGAGCTTATTCTTCTTTCCGGTTTTTTCATTTTCTGCCCCAGTTCCGCTCCCCGCCCGACCCAGTTATTCCAGAGGCCCCAGCGAAAGAGGAACGGCCTTCTATGCAGGCAGACGCGGGAGCTCCAGGGATACCTGAGATCATATCCCACGTGCCCTTGGTCCCACAAGTCAGGCCGGCCTCAGATTCCCTCGCGAAGAAATAGGAAAGCGCATAACGGTGGGAAGCTGAGCAGGGGTGGGGGAAGGGAGTCAGGAAAAGGACTGCGCCTGCGCGTTGAAATTCGTTTTCCCACCCTCTACACAGCCTCTACTCCTGGGCCCTTCGGGGCGGGGCTCCCGCACTGCGAACAATCTTCCCGTTAATTCCCTGTCCGAGCCACGCCGGAAGTCAGGACCTGTTCTCACTCTCGTTTCGCTCCGCCCTCCGCCTCTCGTACCCTGGATTGGCCAGCAGGTGCCACGTGATGCGGATCCGGACGCTCATTGGATCTCCTTCCTTCCCGCCCCTCTTGTGACAATAGAGAGCGCACGATCCAGGTTGGCGTCTCTGATTGACTGTATGCCAATTCCTATACAAAAGAGGCACTGGGTCACCACTGGGAGGTTGGGCGTCTGTGGCACGTTCCGGACTGAGATAGGATTGGCTGCTGCTCCTGTCAGTCACGTCACCTCATGGAATGAATATGAATGAATATCACCTGCCAAATCGAGACTTTTGAGCTCAAATTCCTGTCCTTGCTTTTAAGCTACGTGATCCCCCCTCAACCTCTCCACTTTCCGAGACTCACTGAAGCGCTCCAGTGTGCCAGCAGTAGTTAAGCCACTGGGAGCACAAAGAAACACAAGCACAGAGCCTCAGCCCTCCAGGAGCTCCCAGGCCAGTAGAGGACATAAACAGCGCCCCCTCCTACCCAAGTTTTGTGCAAACACGATACATGGGGAGGGGGTCACAGCCTGAGCAAAGACTCTGAAGCAGGACTTCCCCTCCTTCCTGCAGCCCCAAGTCCTGACCCTGGGCAAGTCACTTGAACCCCCATTGCCTACACTTACCACTCTTCTGCCTTGGAGCCAATACACAGTATTGATTCCAAGACAGAAAGCAAGGGTTTAAAGAAAGTCAAATAAGAGAGGTGAGAAAAATGGGGGAAATAAATGAGAACGATGCAAGAAAGACTCAACAGCTAGGCAAAAGAATCACACACACAAAAAATGGAAAAAAATGACACCTTAAAAAGCAGAATTGATCAAATTGAAAAACATACACAAAAATTCACTGAAGAAAATAACTTCTTAAAAATTAGAATTGGGCAAATGAAAACTAATGACTCCATGAGACATCAAGAAACAATAAAACAAAATAAAAAGGATGAAAAATATAATAAAATGTGAAATATTGCAAAAACAACAGACCTGGGAAATAAATCTAGGAGAGATAATTCAAGAATTATTAGACTACCCAAATGATAAGTGGTGTTATAAAGGACTTGGTGACATGAGGAGCTGAAGCTGAGTATGTGTGTGGGTGATACCTAAGTGTAACACTTAAGTTGTGATAGTGAAACACAAAGGGCCCACAAGATAGTTGTATTGAATCTGCTAAACTCAACTTCAGAATAACAGTGTCCCAAAATAGCCAGCCAAATGGAGAATCTGTAAATAGAACTGTACAGATACTTCTAACTGACTAATCTGGCCTAGTAGGATAACGCTAGAGTTTGACTTCGGATTATATCTTGCTATGAATGTTACTATTCTCCTTTCCCTCAAATGTTCCAAGGATACAATCACTAAGCCTCAAGATAAAGTTGACACCAATCTAGGTAAGTTTAATATTTAATGTGCTTCAGGCTCAGGAGGGGAGAAGGATAAATAAATGGGAAGGAGGGAAACAAGAAGTTCTTGATCTAAGCTAATGCTGACAAAGATGGTACTTGAATCGAAAGTAATCAGGATTATCAGTTGTCAATTGATAATTGCCAGTTGCCAACCTAGCAGAGCCAAACTGGTTCACCGAAATCAGGTTGTTCGGTGAAGGATGTTGCTCTTCTTGGAGTATGAATCAGGAACAGGTTACTCAGTATAAAGGTATCACAGGATCAGGGACTGTGAGATTGGTCAGTGGAGTTTGCTAGTAATTCAAGTTGACCTAAGGCCTACCCTCACCATCACCACAAACCTCCCACTACCCCAAATATCTCAGATTGAGACCCTGTCTCAGTTCAAATCCTCCCTTTATACTTGAGCATCAACTGATGGCACAAGCCAGCCCCTGCCAGGCTCAATCCATTCCATGTTCTAATCAGGTAACTGTCCATCATCTTGCTTTCCATATTGCTTTGCAAAATATCATTACAGTGGTCAAAGGATATGAATAGGCAGTTTTCAAATTAAGAAATCAAAGCTGTCAACAATCATATGGAAAGGGGGAAGCTGGGTGGCTCAGGGACCAGAGAGCAAGGCCCAGAGACCAGAGGTCCTGGATTCAAATGTGACCTCAGACACTTCCCAGCTGTGTGACCTTGGGCAAGTCACTTAACCCCCATTACCTAGCCCTTACCACACAGTATTGATTCCAAGATAGAAGATAAGGGTTTTAAAAAAAAAAACAATCCTATGGAAAAAATGTTCTAAATCCCTCTTGATTCAAGAAATGCAAATTAAAACAACTTTGAAGTACCACCTCACATCTATCAGATTGATCAATATGACAATAAAGAAAAATGATAAATGTTATAGGGGGCGTGGCAAAATTGGGACACTAATGCATTGCTAGTAGAGTTGTGAAGTGATCCAACCATTCTGGAGGACAATTTGGAATTATTCCCAAAGGGCTATAAAAGAATGCATGACTTTTGATCTAGTCATACCACTAGTCTGTATCCCAAAAAGCTTTTTTTTTTTTAATGGGAAAGGACCTGTTTTTACAAAAATATTTATATATATTACCACTCTTTTTTGTGGTGGTAAAGAATTGGAAACCAAAAGAATGTCTCTCTTTTGGGGAATGGTTAAACAAATTACCAAGGAAAACTGCCTTGATATTCTAGAACCAAAGGAGGGTAAAATAGAATGGAAAGAATCCACTGATCACGTTCTGAAAGAGATCCCAAAATGAAAACTCCCAGGAATCTTATGGCCATATTTTAGAACTTCTAGTCAAAGAGAAAATATTGCAAACAGCCAAAAAAAAAAAAAAAAGAATACACAGATTGTGGAGCCACAGTCAAGATAACACAAAATGTAGAAGCATTTACATTAAAAGATCAGAGGACATAAAATATTATATTCTGTAAGGCAAAGGAGCTAGGATTACT
This sequence comes from Gracilinanus agilis, assembly GCF_016433145.1. Taxonomy (NCBI): domain Eukaryota; kingdom Metazoa; phylum Chordata; class Mammalia; order Didelphimorphia; family Didelphidae; genus Gracilinanus; species Gracilinanus agilis. The sequence continues at coordinate 18,561,893 of NC_058135.1, read as the reverse complement.
ACTAAGAATCATCTACCCAGGAAAACTAAATATAATTCTTCAGGAATAAAAATGGATTTTCAACGAAATAGAGGACTTCCAAACATTTCTGATTAAAGAAAAAAACTCCAGAGCTGAATAGAAAATTTGACTAAGACTCAAGAGAAGCATAAAAAGATAAACAGGAAAGAGAAATCATAAGGGATTCAATAAGGTTAAATAATTCACATGGGAAGATGACATTTGTAACTCCTAAGAACTTTATCATTATTAAGGTAGTTAGGAGTATACATAACAGGCAGAGGTGTGAGTTGAATATAATATATTTATATTGAATATAATATAGTTGAATATAAATGATACTTTAAAAATAAAATTAAGGAGTGGGAAAGAGGAATATATTGAGAGAAGGGAGAGGTAGAATGGAGTAAACTGTCACATAATAGAGGCAAAAAAAAGAGATTTTACAGTGGAGGGGAAGTTGAGGAGGGGAGCACTTGAACCTTACTCTCGTCAGGATTGGTTCAAAGAGAGAATAACATACAAACTCAGTTGGATATAGAAATCTATCTTCTCCCTAAGGAAAGTAGGAGAGGAAGAGAATAAGAGAAGAGGGGATCTGATAGAAAGGAAGGCAAATTGGGGGAGGCAGTAGTCAAAAGCAAAACTCTGTTGAGGTTGGACAGGTTGCAAGGAGAAAGTAGGGAAAATAGGATGGAGGGTAATACACAGTAATCATAATTGTGAAAAAATACAACAAATTTTATCTAATAAAGGTGTCAATTCTCAAATATATTGAGAAGTAAGTCATGTATAAGAAAACAAATTATTCCACGGTCAAAGGATATAAACAGGTAGTTTTCAGATGAAGTAGTCAAAACCATCTATAGTCATGGGAAAAAATGCTCTAAATTGCTATTAATTAGAGAAATGAAATTTAAAACAACACTGAGGTACCACACCATACCTATCAGATTGACTATTATGATAGAAAAGGAAAATGACAAAAGTTGGAGGGGATGTAGGAAAATTGAGACACTGTGCACTGTTGGGGAGATTGTGAAATGATTCAACCATTCTGGAGAGCTCAAAGGACTATGAAAGTGTGCATACTCTTTTCATACCCTTTTACTCAACAATACCATTATAGGTCTGTATCCCAAAGGGTTCAAAAACAATAAAGAAAAATACCTATCTGTACAGAAATATTTGTAGCAGCTCTTTTGTGGTGGCAAAGAATTGGAAAGTGAGTTTATGCCCATCAATTGGGAAAAGGCTGAACAAGTTGTGCTATTATTGTGCTATCAGAAATGATGAGCGGGATGATTTCAGAAATAAAACATGGAAAGATTTACATGGACTCATGAAGTCCATGTAATTCTGCAGAACCAGGAAAACATTGTACACAGCAATATGATGAACAATGGAATGACTTATTATTATTGGCAATTAAATGATCGAAGATAGTCCCAAAGGACTTGTGATGAAAAATGCCATCTGTCGCTAGAGAAAAAACTGATGGAGTCTGAATCCAGATGAAAGTATACTATATTTCACTTTCTTTCTTCATTTATTTTTGTTCAAGTTTTCTTCCACAAAAGACTAATACAGGAAAATGTTTGATATGCTTCAGATATAAAATCTATATCAGATTGTTTTACAATCTCAGTGAGAGGGAAGGTAAGAGAGGAAGAGAATTCAGGACTTAATTTAAAAAAAAAAAGAAAGTTAAAATAGTTTTTACATGTAATTGGGGGAAATAAAATATCATTAATTTTTTTAATGCTGGGGGCAATCTAGTTTAGGGGATATGAATTTTGGGTTTCTAGATAAACTTCTGACTACTTTTTCATTAATGGTGGAAGTGGGACCCTAAGCTTTATATTCAAGATTTAACCCTTTTCCCACCACAATGAATGACACATATTGAACAGCGAAGAAACCCATTTATCCAAGTTGATAGCAAAACAGAAATAGGGGATGACAACAAAAGTGTGGCTAGAGAAATGTGGGAAGGATTGGCTGGTCCTCAGAAGAAGCCAAGGCTGGAGGGGAGAGCTAAGGACAATCAGAAAGTTTATTCAACTAAGCTAGAGCGAGGAGCAGACTCAGATGAAGATTAGAACTGCTACCTGGAAGACAGAGCAAAGCCAGAGGCCAGAGAGCCCACCCAAAAAGGGTTGTGCCAGACTAGGGCCTGAGGCTAAGTCCAATAAGATGACCGGGCGTGGGGCAAATGTAAAGATTCAACAATTCACCTGGCAAATACAATGCTGGATAGGAAGAAACAGGAAACAGGCATGGGTTGGCAGTGGTCCATCTGAAAAAGCTTTGATGATTTCAGAAGACTGACTGAAGGTTGGACAGGAGTCAGCTAAGAAAGCAAATGTGATCTTAAACTACTTTGAGAGGTGGGGGACTGGGATAATAGATCCACTGTCTTTTCCACTGGTTAAATCATATCTGGAGAAGTGGGATTCTGGGTCCCACTTTCTTTTAATTTTAAAATTTTTTATATTTTACTTTTTTTCAGTTACATCTAAAATGTTATTCAAAGTTTATTTTAAAAATTTGTATTCCAAATTCTCTCCCTTCCTTTTTCTCCTTGCCCCCTTCCTTGCGAAGGCAAACAATTTGATATTAATTATGCATGCAATTAATTATAATTAGTCATGCAAAATACATGTCCATATTAGCTATGTTGGGAAAGATAATAGTTTTTTTTAAAACAAGAAAAATAAAGTAAGAAAAGTCTGCTTCGATCTGTATTCAGATTCTGTCAATTCTTTCTTTAGAGGCAGACAGTATTTTTGATCATAAATCCTTTGTAAGGTTCCCTGTTTACAAAAGACATCAGTAAAGGAGAGAACTTCCAGAGTGGGGTGACCAAAATAGTGAAGGACCTTGAAATCTTGTCCTCTGAAGATCCATGAAAAAAAGGCCTGGCAAGTTTTGGCCTGGGGGACAAACATTAGAGTTCTCTAAAAAAGGGGGATGGGTCCTTTTTAAAAACATTTTTTTTAACTTTGTAAATTTTTTTTAGTTACATATAGAAACAATTTTTGACAATTTTCAGGATCTTCCTCCCTCCCAAGGGGATAAATAATCTGATACAAGTTATACCAGTGCTGTCATGCAAAACATATGAAGATATCCAAAAGTGGGATTTGTTGCCTGAAAAGGTAGTGAGTTCCCTGTCACTGAAGTTTCTCAAATGGAGGCCAAATAGCTTCCAGCTGAGAAGAGTATGGAGGGATTTGTGGATCAAGGGTGGTCAGGGGCTAGATGACCTCCAAGATCCCATTCAGTCTTAAGCCACTATTATTATTCAGGCACCATTATTGATTTTTGATTTTGCTTTCATTCCAACTTTACTTCTTCAAAATCACAATTATTTGCACGTGGATTCTTAAAGTAAGTCTGCTTGTACTCGTGCTGGGAATTATGTTCAGGGCCTCATTTCTTAGTTCTTACCTCAAGTCAAGTTTCTCAGGGATTTCGTTTTTCAGAGCAGGGCTGACTGTCCTGCAAATGGAATCAGCATTTGCACGTGTTCGCCAGCAGCTGGGGGCCTACCTTGGATGGGCACCCTGATCCCGAGCCAAGAAACACGCCCTGTGCTGTTTTATTTCTGCCCCACAACAACAGAGCTCTCCCTTACAAAGCCACCTTGCTCAGCGAGGTGGAGAGACTTTGTAGGCAGAGCCAGGGCTCATTAGGATGAGTCAGGCTTAGACTCCTCCTGGCTGCCAACTGCCTTCTGCCCCTTCCCACTTTCACTGAGAGATTCAAGGTCAATTAGGTCTGATGCAGTGGGTAGCTCTGCAGCTGAGACTAACCAAGTAGTGTAGGGGCTAGAGTTTGGGGCCTGGAGTCAGAGAGACCCGAGTTCAAATCTGGCTTCAAACACTTCCTAAGTGTGTGACCCTCAGCTAGTCACTAAACTTCTGTTTGCCTCAGTTTCCACAAATGTAAAATGCTGCCTCCCAGGATTATTGTGAGGATCAAATGAGATATTTGTAAAGTGTTTAGCATAATGTATGGCATATTGTAGGTGTTATATAAATGTTAGCCATTATTATTACTTGCATCTTACAAAGGCTGATTTTTTGGTTTTGTTTTTTAATTGAATTTTATTTTTTTTATTACATGTAGAAACAGTTTGTGACAATTGTTTTCTGTTATTATACAAATCAGATTCTCTCCCTCTATACTCCCATCTCCAAGGTGGTAAAAAGTCTGAAATACTGGTAAATAGTATTTCCATATTCCCCACACCATAACTAAAGAAAAATATCACATGCAACAAAAAACTCATGAAGGAAATTAAACTGAAGTTCTTTCTTTGGCTGGGAATAGTCTTTTTTATATCATGAGTCATTTGGGACTATTTTAGAACCTCCTTTTGCTAATAATAGTTTAGTCCTTCACAAGTTGATCATATAATATTTCTGCTCCTGTATGTACTGTTCTCCTGGTTCTGCTCACTTCATTTTGCATCCATTCATATAAGTCCTTCCAGGTGTTTTTTTTTAATTTTTCTTTTTTAGAATATTTTTCCAAGGTTACATGATTCATGTTCTTTCTCTCCCCTCCAACCCACTCCCACCCCCTCCATAGCTGACGTGTATTTCCACTGGGTTTTACAAGTGTCATCGATCAAGACCTATTTCCATATTATTGATGGTTGCATTAGGGTGGTCATTTAGAGTCTACATCCCTAATCATGTCCACATCAATCCATGTGTTCAAGCAATTGTTTTTCTTCTATGTTTCTACTCCTACAGTTCTTCCTCTGAATGTGGATAGCGTTCTTTTTTGTAAATCGCTCAGAATTGTCCTGGATCATTGCATTGCTGCTAGTACAGAAGTCCATTACATTCTATTTTACCACAGTGTATCAGTCTCTGTGTACAATGTTCTTCTGGCTCTGCTCCTTTCGTTCTGCATCAATTCCTGGATGTTTTTCCACTTCACATGGAATTCCCCCAGTTCATTATTCCTTTGAGCACAATAGTATTCCATCACCAACAGATACCACGATTTGTTCAGCCATTCTCCAATTGAAGGGCATCCCCCGTTTTCCAGTTTTTTGCCACCACAAAGAGCGTGTTTATGAATATTTTTGTACAAGTCTTTTTCCCCATGATCTTATTGATAGTTTTGATTTCTTTATCTGAAAATTGCCTATTCATGTCCCTTGCCCATTTATCAATTGGGGAATGGCTTGATTTTTTTTGTACAATTGATTAAACTCCTTGTATATTTGAGTAATTAGACCTTTGTCAGAGTTTTTTGTTATAAAGATTTTTTCCCAATTTGTTGATTCCCTTCTAATTTTGGTTGCATTGGTTTTGTTTGTACAAAAACTTTTTAATTTAATGTAATCAAAATTATTTATTTTACATTTTTAATTTTTTTCTAACTCTTGCTTGGTTTTAAAATCTTTCCTTTCCCAAAGATCTGACAAGTATACTATTCTGTGTTCACCTAATTTACTTATAGTTTCCTTCTTCATATTCAAGTCGTTCACCCATTCTGAATTTATCTTGGTGTAAGGTGTGAGATGTTGATCTAGGCCCAATCTCTCCCATACTGTTTTCCAATTTTCCCAGCAGTTTTTTGTCAAATAGTGGATTTTTGTCCCAAAAGCTGGGCTCTTTGGGTTTATCATAGATGGTCTTGCTGAGGTCACTTACCCAAATCTATTCCATAGATCCTCCCTTCTGTCTCTTAGCCAGTACCATATCATTTTGATGACCATGGCTTTATAGTATAGTTTAAGATCTGGTACTGCTAGGCCACCTTCCATCACATTTTTTCCCCCATTATTTCCCTTGATATTCTTGATCTTTTGTTCTTCCAAATGAACTTTGTTATAGTTTTTTCTAATTCAGTAAAAAAAGTTTCTTGGTAGTTTGATAGGTATGGAACTAAATAAGTAAATTAATTTGGGTAGAATGGCCATTTTTATTATGTTAGCTCGTCCTACCCATGAGCAATCAATGTTTTTCCAGTTGTTTAGATCTAGTTTTAATTGTGTGGAAAGTGTTTTGTAGTTGTTTTTGTATGATTCCTGTGTTTGTTTTGGTAGACAGATTCCTAAGTATTTTATATTGTCTAGGGTGATTTTAAATGGTGTTTTTCTTTCTACCTCTTGCTGCTGTGATGTGTTGGAAATATATAGAAATGCTGATGATTTATGTGCATTTATTTTGTATCCTGCAACTTTGCTAAAGTTGTTGATTATTTCACTAGCTTTTTAGTTGATTCTTTAGGATTTTTCAAGTAGACCATTATATCATCTGCAAAGAGTGATAGCTTGGACTCTTTGCTGCCTATTTTAATACTTTCGATTTCTTTTTCTTTTCTAATTGCTACTGCTAGTGTTTCTAGTACTATGTTAAAATAATAGAGGTGATAATGTTCCTTGTTTCACATCTGATCTTATTGGAAATGCTTCTAATTTATCCCCATTACATCTGATGCTTATTGATGGTTTTATATATATACTGTTTATTATTTTTAGGGAAGGTCTTTCTATTCCTATACTTTCTAGTGTTTTCAATAGGAATGGGTGTTGTATTTTGTCAAAGGCTTTTTCAGCATCTATTGAGATATTCATGTGATTTTTGTTTGTTTGCTTGTTGATATGGTCAATTATGTGAATGGTTTTCCTAATATTGAACCATCCTTGCATTCCTGGTATAAATCCTACCTGATCATAATGAATAATCCTCATGATCACTTGCTGGAGTCCTTTTGCTAGTATTTTGTTTAAGATTTTTGCATCTATGTTCATTAAGGAGATTGGTTTGTAGCTTTCTTTCTCTGTTTTTGGTCTTGGGATCAGTACCATATTTGTGTCATAAAAGGAATTTGGTAGAACTCTTTCTTTGATTATTATGTCAAATAGTTTGTACTATAGTATTGGGATTAGTTGTTCTTTGAATGTTTGATAGAATTCACTTGTGAATCCATCTGGTCCTGGGGATTTTTTCTTAGGGAGTTCTTTGATGGTTTGTTCAATTTCTTTTTCTGATATGGGATTATTTAAGTATTCTATTTCTTCTGCTGTTAATCTAGGCAATTTATATTTTTGTAAATATTTATCCATATCACCCATTGCTATATTTATTGCCATATAAATGGGCAAAATAGTTTTTAGTGATTGCCTTAATTTCTTCTTCATTAGAGGTGAGGTCTCCCTTTTCATCTTTGATACTATTAATTTGGTTTTCTTCTTTCATTTTTTTCATTAGATTAACCAGTACTTTGTCAATTTTATTTGTTTTATCAAAGTACTAGCTTCTAGTCTTATTAACTCAATAGTTCTTTTACTTTCAATTTTATTAATTTCTCCTTTAATTTTTATGATCTCTAACTTCATTTTTATCTGGGGATTTTTAATTTGTTTGCTTTTTAGTTTTTTGATTTGCACGCTCAAGTCATTGATCTTTGCCCTCCCTAATTTGTTAATATATGGACTTAAGGATATAAATTTCCCCCTGAGTACTGCTTTGGTTACATCCCACAGATTTTGATAGGATGTCTCATCATTGTTATTCTCTTCTATGAAATTATTGTTTCTATGATTTGTTCTTTAACTGATTTTGGAGAATCATATTATTTAGTTTCCAATTAATTTTTTATTTGCCTATCTATGTACCCTAACCAATTATTATTTTTATTGCATTATGATCTGAAAAGGTTGCATTTATTATTTCTGCTCTTTTGCATTTGTTTGCCATGTTTCTATGCCCTAGTACATGGTCAATCTTTGTGAATATACCATGTGCTGCTGAAAAGAAGGTGTATTCCTTTTTGTCCCTATTTATTTTTCTCTACATATCTATTAACTCTAATTTTTCTAGGATTTCATTCACTTCTCTTACCTCTTTCTTATTTATTTTTTGGTTTGATTTATCTAAATCTGATAGGGGAAGATTCAGGTCTCCCACTAGTTTAGTTTTACTATCTATTTCCTCCTTGAGCTCTGCCAGTTTCTCCTTTAGAAACTTGGATGCTATACCATTTGGTGCATATATGTTGAGTACTGATATTTCTTCTTTGTCTATACTGCTTTTTATCAGGATGTAATTACCTTCCATATCTCTTTTAACCAGATCTATTTTTACTTTGGCTTTGTCAGAAATCATGATTACAACTCCTGCCTTTTTTTCCTCCTCAGTTGAAGGCCAATAGATTTTGCTCCAGCCTTTTATTTTTACTTTATGTATGTCTACTTGCCTCATGTGTGTTTCTTGTAGACAACATATGGTAGGATTTTGGTTTCTAATCCACTCTGCTATTTGCTTCCATTTTATGAGCAAGTTCATCCCATTCACATTGAGAGTTATGATTATCGACTGTGTATTCCCCAACATTCTGCCCGTTCTTCTTTCACTATTTCCTTCTACATCAATGTTTTGTTTTTAATCAGTCCCCTTAATCTATTCCCTTATTTTACTTCCCTTTTTTTCCCCCCTCCCTTCTTATTCCCCTCTTATTTTTCTTTAGGGTCTTTTTAAGCTACCCCCCACACTTCCCCAGCTGGCAACAGAAGCTTATAAATACTTTCTCTGTAGTCTATGGGGGAGGGGTGTTGGAGCTTCCCTGCCCTCTGAAGACTTCTTATCTGCCCTAATGATGGGATTAAGCCAGGGCAGAGGTGATCTGTAGAGCTTGAGACCAAAACCTGGAGCGAAGAAATGGGGGGCAAGATGGAACTGTTTCTCTGGGATTAGGCTGCCCTCTCTACATTTCTCCTTCAGTCACCTCCCTGCTTCCTGTGTTCAATGCCCTGAGCCCAGCACAACTGTGCCAGTAAGACCCTCCCTCTGGACTAGCACATTTGCCTGCCCAGAGATTCCAGGAACCACTGGAGACTCAGCACAGCATGTGGGGGAGGGGTTCTGGGATCTTCCTTTTTCCTTACCCTCAAACACAACAGTTCAAGAATTCAGGATTTTTTTTGGGGGGGGTACCTCTTGAGCTGAATCCAGCAGGAGGATCCCCTAGCTCTGTCCCATTATTAGATTTGGATTGCTTTCTCCTCGAAGCACTTTGTTTTTTATCTTGGTTTGAAGTTTTGCTCCATCTAAGCCACCATCTTCCCAGAATCCTTCTCTTTCCAGGTTTTATAAACTCATCCTGCTCATAATTTCTTATGGCATGATAATTTTCCATTATACCATATAGCACAGCATTTTCAGCCATTCTTCAAGTGATGGATCACCCTTCAGTTTCCAATTTTGTGCCACCTCAAAAAAAAGCTGCTAAAAATATTTTGGTATAAATAAGTCCTTATCTCTGATTCTTTGGGATACAGACCCAGAAGTGGTATTACTGAGTTAAAAGATATGCATGGTTTTATGGCCATTTGAACCTTGTTCCATATTGCTCTGCAAAATGGTTGTATTGGTTCTCAGTTCCATCAACAGTGTATTAGTATCCCAATTTTCCCACATCCCCTCCAACATTTCTCATTTTCTTTCTTAATTGTATTAGCCACTTTGATAGGTGTGAGGTGGTATTTCAGAATTGTTTTAATTTGAATTTTTCTAATTCAGTAGTGATTTGGAATAATCTCATCTCAGAAAAAGAAACTGAAGAAGCCATTAATGATGAAAAGAAGAAAAAAACTGTAGACAAAATGAATTCAAAAGTGAATTCTGTCAAACATTTTAAGAACAATTAATTCCAATACTATATAAACTATTTGGGAAAACAGTCAAAGAAGGCATCCTGCCAAATACCTCTTATGACACAAATACCTGATACCTAAGCCAGGAAGAGCAAAAACCAAGAAAAAAATTATAGGCCAATTTCCTTAATGAACATACATGCAAACATTTTAAATAAAACACTAGCAAGCAGGCTATAGCAATGTATCACAAGGATCATTCACTATGACCAGGTGAGATTTACACCAGGAATGCAGGGCTAGTTTAATATTAGGAAAAGTATCAATAGAATTGACCATATAAATAATCACAATAACAGATCACAAAGATAATTTCTTTTTTTTTAAATTAAAACCTTACCTTCGGTCTTGGAATCAATACTACATATTGGTTCCAAGGCAGAAGAGTGGTAAGGGTTAGGCAGTGGGGATCAAGTGACTTGCCCAGGGTCACACAGCTGGGAAGTGTCTGAGGCTGGATTTGAACCTAGGACCTCCCATCTCTAGGCCTAGCTCTCAATCCACTGAGCCACTCAGCTGCCCCCAGATTATTTCAATTGATGCAGAAAAAGCCTCTGACAAAACACAACACCCATTCCTATCAAAAACACTAGAAAATATAGGAATAAATGGGCCTTTCCTTAAAATAAGTAGTATCCATCTAAAACCATTAGCAAGTATGATCTACAGTGGGGATAACCTATAAGATCAGGGACGAAGCAAGGATGCCCATTATCACCACTACTATTTAATATTGTACTAGAAATGCCAGCTGTAGCAAAAAAGAAAAGAAAAAGAAAATGGAGGAGTTAAAGTACTCAATGAGGAAACTAAACTATCATCCTTTGCAGATGATACGATGGTATATTTAGAGAATCAACTAAAAAACCAGTTGAGATAATCACTTTAGCAAAATTGAAGGATACAAAATAAATCCACATAAATCATCTGCATTAAGATTTAAAATAACCCTAGACATTATAAAATACCTGGGAATCTACTTGCCAAGACAAACCAGGAATTATATGAACACAATTACAAAATACTTTTCACACAAATGATGTCAGACCTAAACAAATGGAAAAATATTAATTGCTCATGGGTAGGTCAAGCTAATAAATTAAAAATGATGATCCTACCTAAATTAATTTACTTATTTGGTACCATGACAAGCAAACTACCAAAAACTATATTATAGAACTAAAAAAATAATAATAAAAGTCATCTGGAAGAACAAAAGATCAAGAATATGAAGGGAACTAATGAAAAAAATTGTGAAGACGGCTTAGCAATACCAGGTTGCAAACTGTGCTATAAAGTAGTATACACCAGAACAGTTTGGTACTGGTTGAGAAGTAGAATGGTGGATCAGTGGACTAAATTAGATACACAATATACAAGGGTAAATGACCTTTGCAACCTAGTGTTTGATAAACCCAAAGATCCCAGCTTTTGGGACAAGAACTCACTATTTACAAAAACTGCTGGGAAAACTGGAAAACAAAATGGCAGAAACTAAGTATAGACCAATATTTCACACCCTATATCAAGATAAGGTCAAAATAGGTATATGATTTAGATATAAACAGTGATATGATAATTAAATTAGGGGAACATAGAATAGTTTACCTGGTAGCTCTATGGAGAAGGGAAGAATTCATGACCAAACAAGAGATAGAGAAGATTACAAAATATAAAATGAATAATTTTGATTATATTAAATTAACAGTTTTTGTACAAACAAAACCAATGTAACCAAGATTAGAATGGAAACAACAAACTAGGAAAATATTTTTATAACAAGTTTCTCTGATAAAGGCCTAATACAAGTCATTCCCCAGTTGACAAAAGATATGGACAAGCAATTTTCAGGTGTAGAAATCAAAGCTATCAGTGCTTTGTAATCTTACAAATTTGGCTTAGTTCCTTATTTATTTGGGAAATGAGGCCTTTGTCAGAGATACTTGCTAAAGCATTGTTTATTTTTAAGGAACAGCCCAACAAGACTATGGTCCCAGACCCTGGGGGGGGGGGGCTACCTACTCCAAGAAGGACCATGCTCCCCTATCATCTCCCTTCCCTGCAGTTTTTCTTCTGCTGTTCAGAGTTACAGACCTTGGCATAACAGATAACAACTGAAGATGCAGCAGCAGCTACAATGATAGTAGGGTGGGAGGTAAGGGGCTTCAACCAGAATCAGACACTTTGATGGATTTCTAGTCCCTTCCAGTGGGGCTTTCATACCCTTCCTTCCTTTGGGCAGATTACACTATCCCCACAGGCTATGTAGAAATATGTGCAATTCATGTCTATTTCTTTCCAGGGATCAATCAAAACCATTGATTGATCAGACTTTTCATAGCTGCCCCCCCCCCCTTCATTGGCTTCTTTCTTTTCCTCCAACAAGACCTTCCATCTACTGACTCCAAGGAACTTCTTTGGCTGTCCCTATCCCTGGAATTTGCTTCCTCCTCATCTCTGGCTCCAGCTTCCCTGGCTTCCTTCAAATCCCAACTAATAATGCACCTTTTATTAAAATCCTTTCCAGATGCCCCTTGATGCCAGTGTGTTCTCTCTGCGGTATATGCATAGTTGTCTGCGTGTTGTCTCCCCCTTTGAATTGGGAGCTCCCCAAGGGCAGGCACTGTCTTTTGCCTTTCTTTGTATCATCAGTACTTAGCATACTGCCTGGCACACAGTAAACACCTAATAAAGGCTGACTGACTTGACTGGGGTACTTTCTCTGTGCCATGCATTGGGTCAGTTGTTGGGGATACAGAGAAAGTCACAAACAGGAGCCCACATTCTAACTGAGACAAAATCAGGATGGGGGAGATGATGGAGAGCCTTGGGTGACAGATCCCCAGCCCTGATCCACTCCCCACTAGGACTACTCCAAGGTCTTCAGCCATGATACTAGGGGTGCAATACAGAAAGCCATGGGCTTGGAGGCAGTTCAAATACAGCCTCAGACACTTCCTAGCTATGTGACCCTTGGCAAGTCATTTAATTCCTCTGGGCATATTTCCTTATCTGTAAAGTGAGGAGATGCGGCTAGATGGCCTCTAAGCTCCCTTCCAGGCCCACACGCTCTTGTGATTTTCTGTACCTTTCCCTTCTCTCTCTTCCTTCCCTTACTTTTGTTCCTCCCTCATCTCCCTCATTTGTCTATCACATTGGTTTCTCTGAAATGTGCACTCTAGGTCTTTAGTTTAAATTGGAAACCAATTGCTTTTGTTCATTCTATTCTGTTTATTAGTCATATCAAAGACTGGAAGTGTCACTGCTCTCTTGGTCCCTAAGGGCCACATATCCCAGTGCCAAACTTCTGGAAGAGAAAGGGGAATGAGTCAGGCACTTGGTATAGCCATTTTTCTTTGTAATTAGATTTAGAAATGAAAGATTGGGTCACACATTAAAATCACTTCAATTGTCTTAATTTAATCTATTTTATTAACTTAATAGAAACCTTGGCCAGAGGAACCAAGCATGAATATTGTATTAGGCTCTAATCACACAGGACTATGCCTGCACCCACACACACAGAAACTTGAGATATTCCACTAAAATCATCTTTTAATTCCTCCTCCCCACATGACAAGACATGTCAGTGACCTTGGTTGTCCAAAGTGAGGCCAACAGGGTCATCAGAGTGCCAGCTCTGACAGGAACTACCAAAATGGAGCCCTCCGAGGTCAAGAGGAAGGAGACACGGCCAGCCATCATAGTCATATAAATAGAGAGCTGCAAGGGACGTTGGAGACCATCCAGGGTAGATCTTTCATTTTACAGATGGGGAAACTGATAAATGTCATACAACTGGTAAGTACTGGAGGTGGCGCTGGAACTGTAATAGTAGAATTATAGAGATAAGAGTAAATTTTAAGAGAAGTTGAAGGTTATCTTTAAGGTGCTAGCATGGGCACATGATAGGAACTCTGGAGAGAGAATTCTGGAATGCAGGGGGCAGAGGAGAAAGAGTTTTGAAGGTACAACTGACACTTCTGTCCAAGCTGGGAGAAGAAGAGCTGTTTCTGTGAGCTTTCCTACCTCAAACCTGTGGTGGACGAAGGGAAACTTTCAAACCATTTTCCTGAGGTTCCTATTTAGCTGGTGAATGTCCTGGAGAAGAATTAGTTATCCCTGCTGTGTGTGTCAACTTGCCTGGGGATTTTACCTTGAAATCCTGACTCTTGGGCTCTGAGGATTTTCCCACCTTGGGTCCACTCTTAGCACAATTTGGAGACAACCTTGGGAGAAATAACAGAATCAGAGTCTGAGGATTATACTCAGGCAGTGTAATATGGAAAATCATACTGCCATATTTCCATGGGGCAACTTGGCAGTTTGCCCTAGTTAGAATATAGAACTTGGCATAAGTCAGGGGCTTGTGCCACCTGGCAGTTGGAAGCCAGTGTATAAAAGAGCTTGCAGACCCTGACTTGGGTCACTTTCCCTTCTACCTCTTTGGGTTTGGGGACCCAGGGTGGAGGGAGTAGATAGTCAGATTTGGGGGACATTTAGCCAGAAATAGGGAGCTGACAGGGAGCCTGAAGACCAGAAGCATTCATCTTGCGCTGAACTTAGTTTTGGTGGGTGAGTTAAGAAAATTAGAGCTAGGGAAACCCTTTTTCCTAATCCTCACTTCCTAAACTTGATCTACAATAAAATCAATACTGTTTCTCCCTATAACATCATCTCTAAGGTTTTGGGTGCTACTGATCCAGTGAGGGAAACCTGCTTTCCTCTCACAGATAGGGAGCAAGATACCCAGAGACAACAACTGAGTATCTAGGCAGCTCTCTAAGGTGCATTACACCATCTATCTATCTTGGTCTCTCAGTTAGGGACCTGTGTTTTTTCAGAACACAGGAGGTCTTGATGCCATGTCCAGTGCCCCTTCCTGAAGAGGGTTTGGGTGGTGGGATAGCATGCCAACAGGAATACACAGTGTGACACAGCAGTCAAGAAAACAGATGCCATCTTCACCTGCATTAAGATCTTTACTCTGGAGCTAGGAGGGACCTGGAGCTCCTTGAGTCCAACTCCATCATTTTAAGGATGTGGAAACTTGAGGTGACATAGGGGGCAGCCAAGAGAAGTTCTCTGATTCATTTCTTGCTCTCCCGAGCTCCCCTTCTGCCCCAGAGGAGACAGGCGTTCTGCCCTCTTTAGATCACATCAGAAAACAGGCATTGCCTTCTGTGTACCACCTCTTAGGGAAAATGTTAACCAACTGGATTGTGTCCACCTGAGACTGGCCAAGACAGAGAAGAAACAAGGCCCCAGGAGGATGAAGGAGGAAGTTTGTCCAGGAAAGAAGCTTTAGGAGGGACACAGAAGCTGTCTATAAGTACCTGATGGACTGTGCAAAGTGTCAGTAAGCTTCCCAACCGTAAGAGTTGTCTCATAGGGAGAGAGGCTTCAGGAAGAAGCTGGAGGACCACTAGATGAGAATGATGTGATGTCGGTATATGTTCAAAGGAAACTTTGGCCAGCATCTTACTAGTGGCAGCATAATTAACATCAACACTTTATAACACCATGGATTCTTCATTTGTATAGCACAACCAATGTCTCCCAGCTGTGGGCTTCCATCACTGGGGGATGAAGAGGTCCTCTTTAGTAAGCTCTGGGCATATACAATGGAGCTGGCTTCTCTCCAGGTCTTTTTGCTTAGGGTCATCAGGAGCCATGAATGTCAAGATAATGAAGGCTTTGTTAGTCACAAGAATGACCCCTAAAATCTGAAATACTTTCAGAAAGAAGGTCTTTTGCTGGAGGAGAGTGAAGCAGAAAGGCTGTGGCTTCCTCTCACCCAGGCTCACCCAGTTTCCATGATGTAGCATTCAGACAGGGGACCAAATGGCAAATTCTGCTGAGACAGCAGCTTGAAAGCAAGGTAGACTGAGATGACTGTAAGTAAGTATAAATATTCTATAAAATTTGAGCGATGCTGCAACACAAGCGTAGACGAGACCTTTTGCAGACATAAATGTTCTAGGTAGGGCCAGGATCTGGGGGTCCCTTGTCACCATCTCTAGTATTCCTGGAGAAGGACTGGGGTCAGGGTGGCATTCTGAGTTCAAACAATCTCTAATCACATTAAGTAAGATTTAAATAGAATAATAATACCAATTTAGATTATTGACATTTTTCTATCATTTCCTTATGTCTAGACAATCAATATAACAATAAAATTAAGCACTAAATTACAGCGGTTGCTCACTTCTGAGGTGTAAATGCTCTCACTGAAAATTTAACAATCGGCTGTCCTCAGCCCATATGAGGCCAAATAAACTGAGTCAGGCACAACATTCTTGTTTGGGCATTTGTGGTTGAGCAAACAGACACCTCTACCTTGATTATTAAGAGCATGGTGTCCCAAAGATGCTTAAAAATTAACTAAACTGAAATGGTCCTTGATCCCAGCAGCTTCCATTCTCCTGAGAGGTTACAATATATTGTAGATAAGTAAATACAAAGTCCTGGGGGGCAGGGAGGAGCTGACAGACACCTGCCATAGAGAGGCCTCCTGAGATGGCCCTTGAAGAGCTTTGGGGCTTTCAGGACATAGGAGTGAGGACAGAGAACATTCCAGTTGTGGAAGACAGCTTGGGCAGAGTCATAGAAGCAGGAGCGGGGACACACCAAAAGAAGAGCTGCAAATTCATAATCGGCCTGGAAAGAGAGGGAGCCTGAAGGTGAAAGGTTTTGAAAGTCAAACAAAGGGGACAACTAGGCAGCTTGGTTGATAGAGAGCCAGGCCTGGAGATAGGAGTCCTGGGTTCAAATGTGACCTCAGACATTTTCTGGCTATGTAACCCTGGGCAAGTCACTTAAACCCCACTGCCTAACCTTTGCCACTCTTCTGCCTTGGGAATGACACTTAAGTGTAGATAGATTTTAAGACTGAAGGTAAGAATTTTTTTAAAAGGTGGCAAATAGAGGTGAGATATTTATACTGTTCTTCAAGGACCCAGGAAATTGCTGAAGCTTCTTGAGCAAGGGCAAAGAGTTCAGAAGAAAGCCTATTTGATTAATGGGAAAAGAAGTCCAACAAGCTAAAACAGGGCCATACTGGGGAGAAGGCTGAACTAACTCCTCACCTGGCTCCTTCATCTTTCATCTCTGCCCTTGGTCTCTTTGGTCTGTAACAGATTCATTGCTGAGTTCAGTGGGATTGGAGATGTCTTCTCCCAGGAAGGAGTCCCTTAGTTCCAGACTCAAACAGGTCCTGGGGTCATTCCTTTGAGATACTGGCCTGTATCGGGGAGGGACCCCAGACTTTGGACCATCTCTTGGTCTTTATCAGAGCCGTTAGGAAAATCACTCAAAGCTTTTGGCTTGACTCTAGGAGGACTCGAGAAGGGAGCCAAAAGGTTATTCAGTGTATAGTATGGATCAGGAAAGGGACAGTTATTTATTTGTTCCACATGAGAAGAAAAAAATGCCTAGAATACAAGACTCAGAGATATCCCTTGACAGATGACCTAGATAGAGATAGAGATAGAGATGTCTAGGATTCCTGCCACCCTCTCTTTAGAGGAAACATTTTGGGGTACTGCTCAAAAGACATTTCACTTTCATCTTCGTTTTGAACTCTCTGAGGTGAATAACTGTTGGAATCAGCATCAAAAACAATTCTCCTGTCAGGCAGGAATCAGCTCGTCTGAGAGGGCTATAGAGGAAGGAGATGCCTCCTCCTGCCACTTATCTCTGAAGGCTCCTTAGCCTTAGACCCAGAACTTAGAAAGTTGTCTCAGAGTCTGGAAATAGCTGTCTCGGGAAGTGTAGGGAGGATTGGAACTCAGGCCTTTCTGATTCAAGGTCCCCTGTTCTAACCACATACACATACTAACTTTAATATGATAGTGACCAAATTATTTTTGTCTCTTTCTGAATTCTTAACTTTTCTGTGCATACACGCACGCACACACAAATATATGTACATATGCAGGGTTTTTTCTTGCTTTTGTACTGATGGCGTTCCTTAACAGACACAGAGTTGGAATCTAGAAGGCCTAAATTTGAGCCCAGGGCATGGCCATGGGAGCCTGACTTAACCCCCTTGTCCCTTTGCTAGTGACTGTAATCGATTTCTTAAAGCTTTAGTGAGATAATGCACACAAACCATTTTGTGGTGGTAAATGCTTCCAAATTTATCTTGGCTCCAGCTCTTTTGGACATAGTGATAGAGTCTGAATGCTTGGCACATTAGCTGGAGAAAGGAGCTCACTGTCCAGAACCTTATCTTACCAGCTGATCATCAGACAATTCAGTTTCCTGGCACGGTGCTGGTAGACTGTCCAGCTTTCCCAGCTTTCCCAGCTTTCCCAGGCACACCATGAGGTCAGCTCTGTAGACCTTCTGTTCAGGAGGCAACCTAATACCTCTTCCCCCACCCGTCATTCAGAGCCTCCCAAACCATGAGCTGGCTCTGGCAAAGCCCAAGTCAAGCTCGTTATCTCTGTGGACATCCCTGGAAAGTGCGCCACCAAGGGAAATGAACTTATCCACAGCGTTCAAACTTTCTCCATTTGCTGTATGGTTCTGCTCCTGGATGGTGAGGTGCTGGCTGATGGGAGAATGTCTGCTTCCTTGGTATTAACTAACAGGCCAAAAAGGAACACAAATGGGAGAGAGCAGATCCATACTCTGCTGCTTTCTCAGTCTCAGAAGCTGCATTACACAATCATCAGTGAACAGAAAGTTGCACACCTCCCTTGCCATCTTTCTGTCTTAGAATTGATACACCGATGTCACTGGTAACTGGGAAAGCTTGAGAGGATCATCCATTACCCAGCACCGATGCCAGGACACCATCATGGAAGTGGTATACACTGATGAACCCCCTCCAAGCCACCAAGCCAATTTTGCCATGATCTTCCCACAGGCCCTATTAGTGACCTTGTACACATGCTTGTTCTGCTCCTGGCAATTCTCCTGAAGTCACTGGGCAGCAAACACCATATTGACTATTTTATGGAGAACTCACACCAGCTCATGAGGCAAGCACTCACATGGAGGTCAGAGGAAATAATACAAGTTCACCCTTGAGGTCTCTCTGAAGAACTTTGGGATCAGCTGTGAGACGCTGGTGACCCTGGCGACCCTGGCACTGGACTGTCTCGCATGGCATGCCTGTCTCAAAGAAGGTGCCATGCTCCAAGAGCAAAGCAGAATTGCAGTAGACTGTCTCAACTTAAGAGACATCTCCACCCCTAAATGTTCATCCCGGTAATTTGTGCCCAGCCAGGGGTAGAACCTTCTGAGCTCATACAGGGCAGGTCAGCCAGTCACACACACTGTGCATTGATCCCGACAGTGATGCCATGTTGGCCTTCTTCCAGTAGGAAGGCAACAACCAACAGAACACTTGTAGTCACTGTTGTCTTTCCCATTAGCCTGAGCTCCCAGAGGGCAGAGAATGGGCTTTTGCCTTCCTTGCTATGTCCCCAGCCCCAGGCTTGATTGGATGTACCAGTGAATCATTGAATTTATGCAGCTCAGTTCCCTCCTTTAGTGTTTGGGTTCAGCCTTCTTTACTGGGTTTCACTTTGTGTGTCTTTCCACATTTCTCTGTATTTTTTTTTCAGCAGGCCTTGATTTCTTTGGGTACAGTAATATTACATGACCTTCCTCTTCCAATAGCTTGGGCTCTCATTCTCTGTAGATGGTCTCAGTTACTGTTTCCAGTTTCTAGATATCAGGAGCCTTTCCAGGATCAATAAGCTCCTCAGGGTCAAGTCGGAAGCCAGGGAGGGCAAATAGCTCGGAGCATCCTTTTCACAAAGGACAAAAGAGCCAGAGCCAGAGAAAAGAGAGGAATCGCCTAAAGTCACATGGATAGTAATGAAGGCAGGGCTGGAACTAAGATCCCCTATCTTCCGATTCCTGGAGAAAAGAGAAGGAACAGAAGGCGAAAGGAAGGAGAAAAATGAGAGGAAGGAAGGAGAAGGAGAGGGAAGGAGAGGAGAGTGAGGAGGAAGAGGGAGGAAGGAAGGAGAGCAGGAGCAGAATGGTAAAGGGGAGGAGGATGGGAAGAGGAGGAGGGCAGGCGGGGAGGGGGAGAAAGAGCAAAGGGGAGAAGGAAGAGGAAGAGGAGAAAGAAGGGGAGGAGGAGGGAAAAGATGAGAGGAGGGAGGGGCCGGGCGGGGCTATCTGTGCTGCAACTGCCAGTGCTCGACTTGCTCCCAGGTAGACTCCTCCTCAGGAGCTGCAGAGCAAATAGGGGTGGG
>NC_058135.1:18155863-18162956 GCF_016433145.1 Gracilinanus agilis | reverse complement strand
CTCTCCTCTCCTCTCTTCTCCTCTCCTCTCCTCTCCTCTCCTCTCCTCTCCTCTCCTCTCCTCTCCTCTCCTCTCCTCTCTTCTCCTCTCCTTTCCTTTCCTTTTTTAATTTAAACCCTTACCTTCCATCTTAGAATCAATATTATGTATTGGTTCCAAGGTAGAAGAGTGGCAAGGGCTAGGCAATGGGGGTTAAGTGACTTGCCCAGGGTCACACAGCTAGACAGTGTCTGACACCACCTTTGAACCTAGGACCTCCTATCTCTAGGCCTGGCTCTCAATCCACTGAGCCACCCAGATGCCCCCCAAATTGAAGTTTTCTGCTGAGAGTTCCCACTTTTCCACTCTTCCTCATCTTATATCATTCAAATGCCTTCTGCCATTATCCCTTCATTCCCCTCAGTCTCACTCTTGTTGCCAGGGCCAACCCCTCTACATGCACAAGTGACCCCATGCCACCCCATCTCTCCAGCAGATTGCCTCTTTATAGAATTATTTCCTGTTCCCTTACTTCAGTCTCTTTCTGTGTCCTGGCTGATTCGCTATTGTTGACAAACATGCCCATGTTTTTCCCCATCAAACAAAAAATCCCCCAAACAAGCAACATTCTAATCTATTATCCTAGTGCCTCTTCATGGCTAACCTCTTTGAAAGAAAGTCATTTCCACTGAATTCTTTCATATTCTCTCCTTTCATTCTCTTCTTAAACCTCTTCAATCTGACTTCTGACCTTACTATTCAACTGATATTAAACTCTCTCTCAAATTAAAAAAATTAATTTAAAATTTTATTAAATTAATTAATTTATTAAATTAATTTTAAAAATGCTGTTGCCTTTTGTTTTTATTTAAATCTCTCTTCATCACAGATAAAGAAGAGGAAGAAAACAAAAGAAAAATTAGCAAAATTGATCAAAATATCAGAAAAGTCATCATCCATATATGGACTATTGCGATAGCCTGTGAGTGGGTCTTTCTGCCTTTAGTTTCTTCCCTTTCCAGTCCATCTTCCATTCAGCCACTAAAGTGATTTCCCCAACATGTAGGTCTGACCATATCACCTTCAATAAATTCCACTGGTTCCCTATTGCCTCCAGGTGTTCAAAGTCCTTCATCACCTAGCCCTGTGTTGGAGAACCTATGGAAACACACCGGAGGGGGCTGCTCTCCCCATCTTCTCCACCATGTCTGAGGACATTTTTCACATCACCCATCCCTCTGCCCAATAGCCCAATAGGAAGGCTTCCTCTCTCCCCTGTCTGAGGTATGGGGAAGTGCTCATATGCATGTGAGGGGTGCGGTTTGGGCAACTGGTCTCTAAAAGGTTTGCCACCACTGACCTAGCCCCACCTCCTACTTTTTCAGCCTTTTTTATGCCCTTCTCCCCTACATGTACTCCAATCCAATGACACTGGCCTCCTAGTTTTTCCTAGAACAAGGCACTCCATCTCTATCTCTTCAGGATTTTTACTGACTGTCCTTCATTTCGGGAACCCTCCTTTCTCATCTCTGCCTCCTGGCTTCTTGCTAGTCTCTGCTGAAGCCTCACATTCTGCCAGAAGTCTTTTCCAGTCCGCCTTAGTCTTAGTGCCTTTCCTCTGAGATTATCTGCAATTTATTCTGCATAGAACTTGTTTGTACACAGCTGTTTGCATGCTACCTCCTTTGTATGGTCAGTGATTAGCAGAGAGCCTTTGCTCCGTGCCAGTAGAATGTGTGCCCTGGCACACGCTGGATGCTTAATGAATATTGCTAATCCATTGAAGATTAAATAGTCCGAAGTCTTGGACTTGGATGAAAATCTGAACCTCTCTATAAAAAGGGAGGCACAGATAGCAATTTGTCTGAAAATAGTTTGGTAAAATTAGTGAATGGCAAATCAATAGTGTAACATTGTAGTTGAAGTAGTTAATTAATTCATTCTTGGACCACATTAAGAGGAAAAGTATGTAGGATTCAGGGGTGGAGGTGAGTGATGTCTCTCTCTTTTCTACTCTCTCCTGGTCAGACCATTCCTGGAGGTCTGAGTTCAGGTTTGAGTACTGCCTTCTTTAAGAAAAGGATTAAGATCAGATGTGATTCTTTCCATTATGGGGATCATTTCTGAACTAACTGTGTACAGATCATTGGCTTCTTAGAACTAATATTGTAATTAGTGCCAGATTAGAATAATAATATGAAAGGAAGCAACTTAAACATGACCTATTTTCTTTCCTTTTCCCTCCCAGATAGGTAAGGCTGTGGACATCAGCACAGACTCATCATTTTATTAAGAAGTATAAATGTTTACGCTGAAAAGTAAACAATTTACATTGAAAAATGATTTTCATGTAAATCAGTTTAGCATCAAGGAAGCCAAAACACCTAAAAACAAACTCATTTAGACAACACTTAATCAGCTTCCCAAGTAGAGTGATCTCAGAACCCAGTGCAAAGACACTGAATAGAAGTGCATTCATAAAGTCTCAAGGAGAAGGAAAGCTGCAAGATTATGAGCAGTATCACTTCACAAAATGGCCAAAGCCAGTGCTGGGAGAAACAAGTTCACAGAAAGTTTGTTAGGTGACCCAACTAAAATACTTATCCTGAGGGCATTGAAGGATAAAACTAGGAGGAGTAGAGTGGACAGTCAAGCAGTAGAGATGTTGGAACCTTTCTGGACTCTTGTCACCATCCAGAACAGGGGAGCTTTCAAATCTGGGATTAAGGTCCTGTATGAGCTTCCTTAGGAAGCAGAGATGGTATAGAAGAGAAGAGGAAATAAATATGGGAAGAATAGCTAAATTTGACCGAGCTTATACAAAGTGGATCCATGCTGAAGGACATAAAATTTCAAAAGGGAAGAGAGATTGTTTCTCAAGGCATTTGAGAGGATAAGAGACCAAAGGCTTAGAAGCCATCTTGACCCTTCCCAAAAACCCAATAATCATTCTTAGTATATATACTGTTGTGAGAAAGATTACTTAATTATTATTTAGGAGACTGAGTAGCAGGGCTGGAAAATCCTAAATGGATTGGGGAAGCAGGAAGTGTGGCCTCTTTCTCTGAGACGGACTCCATGGTGGTTGGGATAAGTTGTAACTGATCCTGGGAGACCTCAGAGGAAGTGGAGTTTGTACCCTGATTCCCTGGGATCCAGAAGGAAGACCATCATCTACTTGTGGGAGATTTTGGTAGAGACTATTAATCCCAACCTGAGTTGCAGGTAAACTTGGGCTGGGTTAGCTCCCAGAATCTCCCCATGAGTAGATGACAGTCTTCCTTCAGGATCCCAGGAAATCAGGGTACAAACTCCACTTCCTCTGAGGTCTCCCAGGATCCATTACAACTTGTCCCAACTACCAGGGAGTCTGTCTCAGAGAGAGCAACCACACTTCCTGCTTCCCCATTCCATTTAGAATTCTCCAGTCCTGCTTCTAGGTCTCCTAAATAATATTTAAGTTATCTTCCTCACAACAATACTACTATACTCTATATGTCTACTTTTCACCTCTATAAAATTATTTCATGAGAATAAAAATTCAGAGCCTTCTCTCTCTAGAGTGAGGACATTGTGGCAAAATGTTTGAGGATGGAAAAGACAAGCTTTCTTTAATAACACTTTACAGCCTCACAACTGATTATGAGGTTTAGGGAACATAAGACCCCACCATATATGGGTTTTTGCTGATTTTACACTTTTGATTCAATAGTCTCAAAGACATATATGTGACAAGAGAGAACAGTTTGTTCAATAAGCCCCTGATAATTAATATCTAGAGAGGCCTAAAGGAGAGAAATATATGCTTGCCAAAAGTGAGCATCACTTTTCTGGAGGCTGTCCATTGCAGTGTCTAGAGAGACTTTCCCAATATTTTGGTGATTAATTGCTCGGGGTCTTGAAACATTTCTGAGCTTCTTGAATGAGCTCTGTAAGGTCTCAAACAAATTCGACCTAAGTATTTACACAGGAAAACCCAAGTGGATGAAGAACGACTGTTGTAGAGATTGTGATAGGCAGGTGTTCAAACACCTCTAGCCCATGAGGATATCTATCTTGGATATAGCAAATGGACAGTGAACTTACCCTATGGTCCCCAAACTTCTCCTTGAAACAAAGGTCAACATCTTTAATAACACTACTCTTGTGTTGATGGGATTGGGATGTGAATCACTTAAAATCAGTCTCAGAAAAATTAAAGTTGGACCCCCTAAAAGGATGGAGATGTGCCCAGTAGTTGTGAGCTGGCTCAAACAAATTATGTTGGAAGAATTATCCCGGGGATGTGGCTTCACATTTATTATCAAGAGATGAATGTCTGGGAAAGAAGATGGACCAGTCCTATAGGGAGAGAAGAGATTGAGTACTGCTGGACAGCCCATGCACTTCATTTGTAACTATGTAACTGGGAGAACTGGTCCCCAGGGGATTGTTTCGGGGTCCACACCTTGACCCCAAAGGTTGTATGTCTGCATATGTGTGGATATGACTGTGAACAACCAATCAGAGGGTGGGAAGGTTCCAGATCTCCCCCAATAGCTAATCATGGGGCTCATTATCAGCACAAGCACACTGACCTTCATCTCTCAACATTCCATCCTTTACCTCTCTTGGTAAGCTTCCAACCATCCCCCAGTGGAGCTGGATGTTGGTCTCTCAGAACAGTTAGAACCTCACCAGGAACCAGGGCCTCATCACAGAGCCAGCTGCCCTCTTCCCCTCCAGCATATACACACCTCCTGTTTCCCAGATCATCCTATGGCTCGTGCAAGTGCCCTGGGCTCGGGGGCACTGACTCATGAGGAAGAGCTCTGTGCCACAGGAGGAGCAGGGATGGCTGGGCTAGGAACTTCATCCCGCTTTGGAAATCACCTCCAATTTATGTTCTATCTTGTTTATACATAGACCAAATGAGCTAATATTTGTAAAGCCCTTAGCATAGTGCCTGCCACATAGCAGGCTCTTAATAAACGCTTATTCCTTTTTTTTTTTTTTTTTTTGTCCCTTGTCTTCCTGTTACCTGCTTCCTTAGATTGGGAGCAGGGACATTAGTCTTGAGAGCAGGGACTATTGTTCAGCTTTCTCTGCATCTCCAGTACTTGGCACAGTAGCTGGCATAGAGTAGGAGCTTAATAATTGCTTCCACTTTTCACCCTTTCCCGCACCTGCCTCTCTTTCTCCCTTCTGTATTACGGTGGAGGGTACCATCATCTTCCGGTCACCTGGGTGTGCGACCCAGGACTCCTTGCAAACCCGCCAATTTGCCGACTCCTCCTGGATTCCTCACCCGGTCTTGCCCCCATGACTGTTGCCACAGCCAGCCAAATTCATCTTTGCAGCGTCTCTCAAATTCTCTCCTCTGAGGCTGCGTCCTCCCCGGTGCAGACACTCCTCACCTCCTGCCTGGAGTACTGCCACAGCTGGTGGGGGTCTCGCTGCCTCCAGGCTCTCCTCGCTCTCATCCAGCCTCCTCCGTTTGGCTGCCTTTCCTAACGGGCAGGTCTGACGGGTCTGCCGTGTCAGAGAAGCCAGTGGCTCCCCGCCGCCTCCAGGGAAAACGATTCTTTAACTTTATGTCACCCTTTGAAAAGGTGCATTTGGGGGCTAGTTTTAGGATGTCCGCTACGGTTGGTGTAGCGAGGCCTATAGATAATTGTCAAGCGAGGAATCCGTACCTACGGATATTTGGAGTTCCCTGGTCTAGCGGTGGCTGGCGGCACGCCCTCCCCTTTCTCGACAAGCATTTCCCAGGCATCTCTTGGGAGCGAGGCTCTGGACACCCAGAAGCAAAGTGCCCGGAGCTCTGCCTCGGAGGCTTTCTCATTCTCCGGGGGCATAACACGTGCATGGAGAATGGTGGCCAGAGGAGAGAGTTCAGGGCGCAGAGGAGAGCCACAAAGTCAGAGACTGCCCCTTCCTTTTCAGGAGCTGCAGTGGGGCGGCTGGCCAGACCTCGGTGCCCTAGTAGAGCAGGGGTCGGCAATGTGTGGCTCTTTTGAGGGCCAGATAGGGCTCTTTCTGCAGGAGCCATAAAGTCCATTTTTTTCAGGCGCTCTTACAGCACTGCACGGCTCTCACGAAATGACATTTTAAAAAAGGTGGCGTTTATGGCTCTCACGGCCAAAAAGGTTGCCGACCTCTGGATTAGAGGGTGGAAGAGATGGAGCAGGATTTGAGGCTCTCCCTTCCCGGCCCTGCCTCTGTGATCCCAAAGTCCTATCAGTCCCAGCCCAGCCAAAGGGCTACCTCCTCTGCTAGGCTTTTCCTGTCCTTGCCCTGCCTCAACCCCGGGTGATTTGTTTTTCTATATTTTGTATTTACTAATATGAGCCAGTGTGTGGTTCTCACTACCTCCAACCCCAGCGCAAGGGGCTGTTTCATTTTTGTCTCAGCACACACCAGGTGCCTCGACAATGCTTTCTCGTTCATTGACCGACTATCTGACTAGGAACAAAAAGAGAATAACCTGGACCAGCAGAGATCGTGGTCTCTATGATCAAAGGAGGGTGCGGATCAGTGTCGTCACAGATCCAGCAGTGAGTTAAAATAAGCCCCTGCCCTTACTGGACTAGTGGCCAGAGGAGGCAAACAGACCATTGTCCAACCAGGCGATAAATTTCGAAGAATTCCCACTAGTCATCAGAGAAATGACACTTCAAACAACCTTTTGGCACCACATCAAATTGGGGGAAAGCGGGTTTACTTCTGTGCTGTGGGCAGAACCGTAAACCCGAAGAATCATTTTAGAAAGCAATCTGCCCCCGACAGCTTGGCCCAGTAATTCCACTGTAAAGAACATAGCCTGAAGGTGTTGTCAAAACTGAAAATAAAAAGACACTCACTGCTGCCCCAAACACCTTTAATGGTCATTAATGCAATGAAATAACGCCGTCATGAAACGAAGGCTGGATGAAATAGAACGTGATGACTAACACACGAGAGAGGCTTAGAGAAATCCGATAAGATCTTTATGAAACAAGGCAAAGGGCAAAGAGCTGGTCAGATAAATAGAGGCTGACTCTAACCAGATAAAAGGAAAAGGGAAGAAGAAAACATGGAAAAACATAGACCCCGGCTGGAGGGTTAGAGAAAGGCAAAGAGACATT
Organism: Gracilinanus agilis; assembly: GCF_016433145.1. Classification (NCBI taxonomy): domain Eukaryota; kingdom Metazoa; phylum Chordata; class Mammalia; order Didelphimorphia; family Didelphidae; genus Gracilinanus; species Gracilinanus agilis. The sequence continues at coordinate 18,155,871 of NC_058135.1, read as the reverse complement.
GGGGGCTT
>NC_058135.1:18145863-18153363 GCF_016433145.1 Gracilinanus agilis | reverse complement strand
GAACACATACCGAGAGGCCCAAGGGACCTCCAAGATGTGGGAAGGCAAAGGAAGGCTATTTGGTTAGAGAAAAAGAAGCAGCAGCCTCGTATCCAAGGAACTTGCAACTGCCTCCATTGGGTGACAAGGGGTTCCAATCATTTTTTATTGGTCGTTAAGGAGTTAGGAACTTCTTCCCCTGCCCCCCCCCCCCCCCCCGGGGACTGGTAGGATGAGTGCAAGCCTGAGGTCAAGGGGCAGCTTGTGTTTTTTTTTAGCAGTTCCTCAAAATGAGAAGGGCTGGGATGATTACAAATCTCACTGAGATAACAAAAAAAGCAGGAAGGAGTTTTTTAAAAATGGTAGCATTCACACTCAGCTCCCTGCTGGACTTTTTTGAATGTTTCCTAGGCATGCAGAAATGGAAGAAATGACAAGCATCCAGTGCAGCAAATACCTGAGCATACATTCCTTCTGTAATGTAGCCCAAAACTATTGGTTCCCCTGCCTTAATCTGAGGACCCTTAGTGATGGGGAGCTCACTACCTACCATATATCCAATTACACTTTCCAGTAGTTCTGTGTAGGAATAAATCTCTCTTCATCTTGAGTCCAGATTGGCTTCTTTGCACCATCTACATCATTTTCTGCCTTCTTTCCTCTGGCACCAAGTTCCCTCAGGTTAGTCTCTTATATTTCTGAAGGTAATTAATTATCCTCTTCACTTCTCTAGGTCTACCAAACAAGTTGCAGAGACTGGATTTCTAGTTATCTCACCTTCTTGATACCTCTCCTAAACATTCCCTAGCTTGTCAAGGGAATTTCATTCTGAATTTTTGATTAATGATGATCAATGAATCATTCAGAATTTCATTCTGAAAAGTGCGCCCCCACACCCCCAACTGGGACCAATCCAGATGCAGGCTGGGCAGCAAGAGTCCTGTTTCCCTAGCTCTGAACCCTATGGCTTCTTTAGTGGGACCTAGAGTCACATTAGGGTTTGGTTTGGGGCTACATGATCATGTAATAGAATCCTATTGAGTTGGCAACTCAATAAGAGCCAAGTTCTTTTCTTTTCTTTTCTTTTAACTGAAACTATTGTCTAGCTACTCCCATTAATTCATTTAAGCAAACACTGATTAAGCAGCTACTATGTGTAAAGTACCATGTTCAGAATTTGATATCTGAAGATGAAAGGTCACCTAGTCCCCACCATCAAGAGCTATAATCCCACTGATACTTATATTTGTGCATTAAATTATTTCAAGCAAATCTAAAAGTTCACATTTATCCCAATTACAATCATCTTGTTAAAACATTTGGCATACTGGTCTAATCCACTGATACTGTTTTGCATCCTGACTCTGACATTCAATGTGTTTGTCATCCATCTCAGCTTTGGGCTAACTGCAATCTGAAGGACATGCCTTTAACCAAGCTGCTGAGAGAAGATATGGAGCAACACAGGTCCAAAAGCAGAACCCTGGGACACTTTACAGAAGACCTTCTGCCACAGTAATATTGAATCATCAAAAATTACCCTTTGAGTCTGGATACATTCTACCATGTTTGAATCTATTTCATGGTATTGACCTTTAAGCCATATCTTTCTATTTTCTTCAAAAGAATAGAATGAGATATTTTATCCAAACTTTGGTTAAACCTAGGTAAACTATGTTTATAGTACTCCTCTCATCTATTAGTTTAATAATCCTGTGCCTAAAAGAGAAATGAGGTTAGTCTGGGATGACCATTTCTTGTTCAAGCCAGATTCACTTTCTGTAATCTCTGCTTCCTTTTCTAGATGTTCACCAACCATCCCTTTAATTACAACTCTTAGATTGTTCTCAGGGACTGAAGACAACCTCACTGGTTTGTAGTTTGTGGACTCAGATCTTTCCCCATTAAAAAAAAAGGAGTTCTTTTTTTGTTTTCCATGATCTTTCAAGGGTGCAGAAAGTAGCTCAGCAAACACATTCCAGTTATTTCAGGATCCACAGAAGTAGTTTGTCTTAATAAGGCAACTTGGATTTCTCAAGGGCAGCTGGATGCCCTCTTATGATCTCCTTACTATATTCTGCTTATCAATATTGGAGTGTGTCCTCTGCTTGCAGTTATGTCATTTCCAGTGCAAATGCCAAATGAACAAAAACAAAATAAGAGTAGATCAGCTCTGTTTTCTCTTTGTTGACGGTTTTCATCCTATCACCTATGCTGAGCACAGGTCCTACTCTTTCTTCAACCCTCTGTTCCAGGATAAACATTTAGGAAGGGACTCTTCAGAAAACAAGAACAAAGCCATGTATATAGGGTACACTTTTAAGTGGAAGTGGCATGATTAACCTTTTCACCAACACTTGCTTAAATCTGTCCAATTAATAAATCATTAAATTAAGTACAGATTCATAGCATTTTCTGTTCTTGAGATGTAAATGTTCATCCCGCGAATTTAACAATTGGCTCTAGTGGCTGGTGTGAGCTGGCTCCAGGACATGGCTGTGCCTGTTCTATCTCAATATAACAAAAATAAGCAAATAAAGATTTTGCTGTTCTTTGCTTCCCTTGCCAACTCCAGCCCTTTTGAACTTTAGCATGCTGGACATCATTTTTTTTTTTTACAGGACCAGGCATGCCAACGCCGGTGCCACTCATTGTTACCTGGCCTTGTTTCCATCTCCTGCAAATTACTGTTGTTTTTAATAACTCTTAACTTAGAATCAATGCTAAGTATTCATTCCAAGGCAAAAAAGTAGAAAGGGGTAGGTAATCAAGGTTGAGTGACTTGCCCAGAGTCACACAGCTAGGAAATGTCAGAGGCCATATCTTCCTATTGCTAAGCCCGGTTCTCTATTCACTGAGCCACTTAGCTGCCCTGTGCACGTTACTTTTAAAAATCAAACTGTTGGTGAAACTCCTTGTGCATCCACATGGTTCTTTTCAAACAAATCCAATTTTTTCTCCTCTATGGATTGTTTTTTTTTTATTCTATTCTTGAGCATCATCTCTGGCCTCTTGGGCTGACTTCTTTGAAGGATTTTCTTCCTTGTCTAGTTATAATATACATAGTATATAATACAAATATATACATAATATAAGTACATAGTTTCCCTCTGATCTCTTTTAAATCTACTTTCTCAAAATTGAAGGTTTATGTCATACTACAACCAGATCTCTCTTTTATCACAAACTGTAGGAATGAGAGGCCACTTCTCCCCAGAATTCACATCATTTACATCTTAGAAACCAGTTTCTTCTTATTAGTGAAAATCAGATCTAGAAGATAATTTTTCCTAGTGGATCTTCCAATTAGTTGCCAAGACTTGGGAATTCCCCATTCACTTCCTTCGTTAAATCTATTCTTTTCTTAATGCTTACTCCACAAACATACAAGGTCTCGTTTTCCCTCCTCTCATCTAGACAACTGTTGTAGCTTCCTAATTGGACTTACAGTTTCCAGGCACTTCTCCACATAGCTGACAATGTAAAGTTCATAAACTCAAACTTCTTCATTATTGCCCCATAAAAATGTCTGTGTATCTTTAAAATAAAATACAAACTGAGTATAAGTAGACATTGTGTTGGAGATATAAAGAAATGAAAACAGAATCTCTGCCCTCAAGGAGCTCACAGTCTAATGGTAAATAATTTGATCAGGATTATATATGTAATATCATGCAAACCAGATTTCCTTATTGGTCATTGTTGTGACCAAGAGAATATTGATATAAAACCAAAACCTCAAAATAAAAACAAAAATAAGCTAAAGTGAAAAATAGTATGTTTGGATCTGCATTTTGACTCTAATAGTTCTTTCTCTGGATGTGCATAGCATTCTTTGTCATAATTCTTTAAAAACTGTCCTGGACTGAGCCAGCATTGCTGAGAGTAGTCTTTCACAGTTGATCATCGTACAATATTACTGTTACTACTTGTGCGCAATCTTCTCCAGGTTCTGCTTGTTTCGTTTTGCATCAGTTCATGTAAATCTTTCCAGTTTTTTTTCTGAAATCATTTAGCTCATTTCTTATGGCATAATTGTATCCCATCACCATCAAATACTATAATTTGTTCAGCCATTCTCCAATTGAAGGACTTTCCTTCAATTTCCAATTCCTTGCCATCACAGAAAGAACTGCAAAAAATGTTTTTGTACAAGTTGGTCCTCCTGATCCCCATTTAAAAAATCTCTTTGGGGTATAGATGCGGTAGTGGTATTACAGGATCAAAGGGTATGCACAGTTTTATAGCCCTTTGGGAATAGTTCCAAATTGCCCTCCAGAATGGTTGAATCAGTTCAAAACTATACCAGCAATGCATTAGTGTCCCAATTTTGCCACATCCCTCCAACATTTAGCACGTTTCTTTACCACCATATTGGTCAAACTGATAGATATGAGGTGGTACCTCAGAATTGTTTTATTTTGCATTTCTCTAATTAAGAGTGATTTAGAGCATTTTTTCATATGATTATTGATAGCTTTGATTTCATCATCTGAAAACTGCTTGTTCATACCCTTTGATCATTTGTCAATTGGGGAATGACTTGTATTCTTAGAAATTTGATTCAGTTCTGTATATATTTGAGAATGACCTTTATCAGAGAAATTTGCAATAACAAGCCCTCTCCCCTGTTTGCTGTTTCCCTTCCAACCTTGGTTACATTGGTTTTCTTTGTATAAAACTTTTTTATTTTAATATAACCCAAATTATTCATTTTACATCTTGTAATTTTCTCTGTTTCGTTTGTTCATAAATTCTTTCCTTTTCTACAGATCTGACAGATAAACTATTCTATGTTCCTTTAATTTACTTATGGTATCACCCTTTACATCTAAATATTATACCCATTTTGATCTTATCTTGGTATAAAGTGTGAGATATTGGTCTATCCCTAGTTTCTGCCATACTGTTTTGCAGTTTTCCCATCAGATTTTGTCAAATAGTGAGTTCTTATTACCAAAGATGGAATCTCTGGGTTTATAAAACACTAGATTGCTAAGATCATTTACCCTTGAATATTGTGTATCTGATCTGTTCCACTGATCCACCATTCTATTTTTTTAGCCAGTACTGGGCTGTTTTGATGATTACTATTTTATAGTACATTCTGAGATCTAAGATATTTGGTAGTTTGATTGGTACGGCATTGACTAAGTAAATTAATTTAGATAGAATTGTCATTAAAATTATATTAGCTTGGTCTATCCATGAGCATATAATCTTTTCCCAATTATTTAAATCTGACTTTGTGTGAAAAGTGTTTTGTAATTGTGTTTATATAATTCCTGTGTTTGTTTTGGCAAGTAGATTTGAAAGTATTTCATATTATCTAGAGTTATTTTAAATGGAATTTCTCCTATCTCTTTCTGTTGGACTTTGTTGGTAATACATAGAAATGCTGATAATTTATGTGGGTTTATTTTGTATCCCACAACTTTGCTAAAGTTATTATTTATTTCAACTAGTTTTTAGTTGATTCTTGAGGATTCTCAAAGTATACCATCATATCATCTGCAAAGAGTGAGTTTAGGTTTCTCATTGTCTATTTTAATTCCTTCAGCTTCTTTTTCTTCTCTTATTGCATTTCTAGTATTATATTAAATCATAGTTGTGATAATGGGCATCCTTTGCTTCACTCCTGGTCTTATTGTAAAGACTTCTAACTTAATCCTGGTTGCAGATGATACTTGGTGATGGTTTTAGATAGATATGACGTATCATTTTAAGGAATACTCCATTTTTTCTATGCTTTCTAGTGTTTTTAATAGGAATGGGTATTGTATTTTGTTGAAGACTTTTCCTCCATCTTTTGAGATAATTATATAATTTCTGTTAGTGTGGTTACTGATATAGTCAATTAAGCTGATAATTCTCCTAACAATAAACCAGCTTTGCATTCCTGGTATAAATCTCACCTGGTCATAGTGAATGATCTTTGTTATTGCTGCAATCTCCTTGCTAGTGTATTAGTTACATTTTTGCACTTGTAATCATTATGAAAATTGGCCTATAATTTTCTCCGTTTTTGCTTTTCCTTGCTTAGGTATCAACACCATATTTCTGGCATAAAAGGGACTTGACAGGACTCCTTCTTCGCCTATTTTCCCAAATAGTGTATATAGTATTGGGATTAATTTTTCCTTAAATGTTTGATAGAATTCTGGCCATCTGGCCCTGGAGATTTTTTCTTAGGGACTTCATTGATGGTGTGTTAATTTTTTTTTTCCGAGATGGGATTATTTAAGTATTCTATATCTTTTTTTGTTAATCTGGGCAATTTATATTTTTATAAATATTCATCTATTTCACTTAGATTGTCAGATTTATTGGCTTATAATTGGACAAAAATTACTCTTAATGATTGCTTTAATTTCCTTTTCTTTGATGGCAAATTCTCCCTTTTCATTTTTTTAAAAATTTAAACATTTATTAATATTCATTCTTAACATGGTTACATGATTCATGCTCCTACTTTTTCCTTCACCCCCCGCACTCCCCTTACCCCTGGCCGATGCACATTTCCACTGGTTTTGTCATGTGTCCTTGATCAAGACCTATTTCCAAATTGTTGGTAGTTGCATTGGTGTGGTAGTTTCGAGTCCTCATTCTTAATCATGTCCACCCCGACCCATGCGTTCAAGCAGTTGTTTTTCTTCTGTGTTTCCTCTCCTGCAGTTCTTCCTCTGAATGTGTACATTTTGTAACCATTCTTTACCATAAATCCCTCAGAATTGTCCTGGGTCATTGCATTGCTGCTGGTACAGAAGTCCATTACATTCGATTTTACCACAGTGTATCAGTCTCTGTGTACAATGTTCTGGCTCTGCTCCTTTCTCTCTGCATCAGTTCCTGGAGGTCTCTCCAGTTCGCCTGGAACTCCTCCAGTTTATTATTCCTTTTAGCACAATAGTATTCCATCACCAACAGATACCACAATTTGTTCAGCCATTCCCCAATCGAAGGACATACCCTCCTTTTGCAGTTTTTTGCCACCACAAAAAGCGCAGCTATAAATATTTTCGTGTAAGTCTGTTTATCTATGATCTCTTTGGGGTACAAACCCAACAATGGTATGGCTGGATCAAAGGGCAGGCATTCTTTTATAGCCCTTTGACCATAGTTCCAAATTGCCAGCCAGAATGGTTGGATCAGTTCACAACTCCACCAGCAATGCATTAATGTCCCAATTTTGCCACATCCCCTCCAGCATTCATTACTCTCCCCTTCTTTCATTTTAGCCAATCTGCTAGGTGTGAGGTGATACCTCAGAGTTGTTTTGATTTGCATTTCTCTAATTATTAGAGATTTGGAACACTTTCTCATGTGCTTATTGATACTTTTGATTTCTTTACCTGAAAATTGCCTATTCATGTCTCTTGCCCATTTATCAATTGGGGAATGGCTTGATTTTTTTATACAATTGCTTTAACTCCTTGTATATTTGAGTAATTAGACCCCTGTCAGAGTTTTTCGTTATAAAGATTTTTTCCCAATTTGTTGTTTCCCTTCTGATTTTGACTA
>NC_058135.1:18129562-18145765 GCF_016433145.1 Gracilinanus agilis | reverse complement strand
TTTCCTTTCCCAGAGATCTGACAAGTATACTATTCTGTGTTCACTTAGCTTGTTTATAGTTTCCCTCTTTATATTCAAGTTGTTCACCCATTCTGAATTTATCTTGGTGTAGGGTGTGAGATGTTGATCTAGACCTAATCTCTCCCATATTGTTTTCCAAATTTCCCAGCAGTTTTTGTCAAATAGTGGATTCATGTCCCAAAAGTTGGGCTCTTTGGGTTTATCATACACTGTCTTGCTGATGTCATTTACCCCAAGTCTATTCCATTGATCCTCCTCTCTATCTCTTAGCCAGTACCATATTGTTTTGATGACTGCTGCTTTATAGTATAGTTTAATATCTGGTACTGCTAGGCCCCCTTTCTTCACATTTTTTTTCATTATTTCCCTTGATATTCTTGATCTTTTGTTATTCCAAATGAAATTTGTTATAGTTTTTTCTAATTTAGTAAAGAAGTTTTTTGGTAGCTTGATGGGTATGGCGCTAAATAGGTAAATTAATTTGGGTAGAATTGTCATTTTTATTATGTTAGCTAGTCCTACCCATGAGCAATCAATGGCTTTCCAATTGTTTAAATCCAGTTTTATTTGTTTGGAAAGTGTTTTGTAGTTGTTTTCATATAATTGCTGTGTTTGTTTTGGTAGATAGATTCCTAAGTATTTTATATTGTCTTGGCTGATTTTAAATGGTGTTTCTCTTTCTACTTCTTGCTGCTCTAGTGTGTTGGAAATGTATAGAAATGCTGATGATTTATGTGCATTTATTTTGTATCCTGCAACTTTGCTAAAGTTGTTGATTATTTCCACCAGCTTCTTAGTTGATTCTCTAGGATTTTTTAAGTAGACCATCATATCATCTGCAAAGAGTGATAGCTTAGTCTCCTCCTTGCCTATTTTGATACCTTCAATTTCTTTTTCTTCTCTAATTGCTATTGCTAGTGTTTCTAGTACTATGTTGAATAATAGAGGTGATAATGGGCATCCTTGTTTCACTCCTGATCTTATTGGGAAGGCTTCTAATTTATCCTCATTGCATATAATGCTTGTTGATGGTTTTAGGTATATATTGTTTATTATTTTTAGGAAGGGTCCTTCTATTCCTATACTTTTCAATGTTTTCAATAGGAATGGATGCTGTATTTTGTCAAAGACTTTTTCAGCATCTATTGAGATAATCATGTGATTTTTGTTTGTTAGATTGTTGATATGGTCAATTATGTGGATGGTTTTCCTAATGTTGAACCATCCTTGTATTCCTGGTATAAATCCCACCTGATCATGGTGGATGACCTTCTTAATTACTTGCTGGAGTCTCTTTGCTAATATTCTATTTAAGATTTTTGCATCTATGTTCATTAGGGAGATTGGTCTATAGTTTTCTTTCTCTGTTTTTTGATCTACCTGGCTTTGGAATTAGTACCATATTTGAGTCATAAAAGGAATTTGGTAGGACTCCTTATCATATCAAATAATTTGTATAGTATTGGGATTAGTTGCTCTTTGAATGTTTGATAGAATTCACTTGTGAATCCATCAGGCCCTGGCGATTTTTCTTAGGGAGTTCTTTGATGGCTTCTTCAATTTCTTTTTCTGATATGGGATTATTTAGGTATTCTATTTCTTCTGCTGTTAATCTAGGCAGTTTATATTTGATACTAGTAATTTGATTAGCTCAGTGGATTGAGAGTCAGTCCTAGAGACAGGAGGTTCTAGGTTCAAATCCAGCCTCAGACACTTCCCAGCTGTGTGACCCATGGCAAGTCACTTGACCCTCATTGCCCACCCTTACCACTCTATAACCTATAAAGCCAATACACAAAAGTTAAGGGTTTAAAAAAATTAAATTAATACTGTATTTTGTTTCCCCCCCCTGTAAAACCAGTTCCTACTCTTATTATTAGTTCAGTGGTTCTCTTTCAATGTTATTAATTTTTCTTTTATTTTTAAGATTTCCAATTTAGTTTTTAATTAGAGATTTTAAATTTGTTATTTTTCTAGTTTTTTTAAAGTTGTACTCCCAATTTTTTAATTGGATTTTTTTCTATTTTATTTATGTAAGCATTTAGAGATATAAAATTTCCCCTAAGTACTGCTTCAACAGTATTCCATAAATTTTGATTTACTATCTCCCCTTTGTCATTCTCTTCAAAGGAATAACTGATTTTCCCCCATAATTTGTTCTTTGGCCCACCCCCTTTTTATAATTAGATTATTTAGCTTCCAATTAATTTTTAATTTGCCTTTCTTTGATCCTTATTGATTATAATTTTTATATTGCATTAAGATTTGAAGAGGATGCATTTATTGTTTCTACTTTTCAGTATTTGATTGTGAAGTTTTTATGACCTAATCATGGTCAGTTTTTGCGTGGATGCCATGTTACTGCTAAAAAGAAGGTATATTCCTTTCTATTCCCATTCAATTTTCTCGAGATCTAGTAAATCCAACTTTTCTAAAATTTCATTCACTTCCTCCACTTCTTTCTTATTTATTTTTTGGTTCAATTTATCTAGAATTGAGAGGGGGAAAGTTGAAGTTCCCTCACTAATATAGTTTTACTGGCTTATTTCCTCCTGAAGTTCATTTAATTTCTCCCTTAAAAATTTGGAGCCTATAGAAGATTGATCAATATGGCAGCAAAGGAAAGTGATAAATATTGGAGGGGATGTGGCAAAATTGGGACACTAATACACTGCTGGTGGAGTTGTGAATTAATCTAACCATTCTGGAGGGCAATTTGGAATTATGCTTTAAAAGACTGTCTGCCCTTTGATCCAGCCATACCATTGCTGGGTTTGTACCCCAAAGAGATAATAAGGAAAAATACTTGTACAAAAATATTTATAGCCGCGCTCTTTGTGGTGACAAAAATTGGAAAATGAAGGGGGTGTCCATCAATTGGGGAATGGTTCAACAAATTGTGGTATCTGATGGTGATGGAATACTATTGTGCTGAAAGGAATGAAGAACTGGAGGATTTCTATGGGAACTGGAAAGACCTTCAAAAACTGATGCAGAGTGAAATGAGCAGAACCAGAACATTGTGCACAGAGACTGATACATTATGGCACAATCGAATGTAACAGTCTTTTCTACTAGTAGCAATGCAATAATTCAGGACAATCCAGAGGAATTTAGGAGAAAGAACGCTATCCACATCCAGAGAAAGAACTGTGGGAGTAGAAATGTAGAAGAAAAACATATGATCAATCATGTGGTTTGTGGGGAATATGATTGGGGTTTTGGTGTTAAAAGATCAATATGTTGAAAATATGAATAATATGGAAATAGGTTTTGAACAATGATACATGTATACTCCAGTGGAACTGCTTGTCAGCTCTGGGAGTGGGGAGGGAAAAATCTTGAATCATGTAACCATGGGAAAATATTCTAAATAAATTAAAAATTTAAAAAAATGTGAAGGCTATTTGCTGCATATATGTTTAGTTTTGCTATTACTACATTGTCACTACATGGCACCTTTTTATTAAGATGTAATTTCCTTCCTTATCTCTTTTAATTAGCTCTAGTTTTGCTTTAGCTGTGTTTGAGATCATGATTTCTATTCCTACTTTTTTACTTTACCCTGCCTTCAAGTCCCAACACTCTTTGCATTATGGCACTCTCTAGCTGCCTGGATGCAAGATTCTTAAGGAAAAGGGCTTTGAGATGTGCTTTTCTATGACAAAGGAGCTCAGCTCAGGGTCTTCTACATGGCACACATTTGAGTAAGGACTAAAACTGACTTAGAGGCTATTCTGGATCTTCTTTCTGGCCTACTCCCTACACATACAAGTGTCTTGGCACCCCTGATTCTCATACTTCAGCAAGGATATCTTTGTTTTCTCTTGACAGTGGCCAAGAAACCTTGGGTTCAAGCCTCCCTCTCATATTTACAAATAGATCAATGACCTAGGACATGTCCTTTCCTGAATCTCAGTCATCTCATTCACCGAATGGGGAAAACAATGGCACTTTGGAGGGAAGTTTGGAGGATCCAGTGAGATACTATGTTGGAAGTGCTTTGTGAACATTAACTTGGAATAGAACCATGGGCTGTCATTTAGACTCTTCCTTTTAGGCCCTCTTCATATTTGTGTTCCTTCAAGAAGCCTTCTCTGGCCTCTCCAAAATAATAGATCTCCTCCAAACCCCAAACATTTCCCAGCTCTTTGCCCAGGACTGTCCTTTGCCTGTGAGTCACTGATGATGCTCTGGGCAAATGGTCTGAAGAGCATGAGATCCTTGAGATCCTTCCTCTTCTGAACCAGGCATAGGGTCAGACCCTTGCATATAGTAGACGCCTAATAAATGTTTGTGCCGAAGGAAGGAAGGGGTGAGTGGAGATAGGACTGAATGCCTTTGTAGTCCATGCACATATTAGACCTTAGGATGATTAGAATACCTCTACTGGGGCCATGTACCCAGGATTATCTTGTGAGCTGGAAAGCAAAGCCATCTTGTGCTCTCTTTCCTTAAGATCCTTGAGCCAGGAGCCAATGTCACTGGCCTCTAGTCTCTGCCCACAGACTTGATGTTTAATTCCAGAGTCCTGTCCATTAAGGTCTCTTGGGAATGTTGGCTGTGCTTCCTTTCTGCTCCATCCTTTCCAGAGGGAGGATATGTCCATCTGTGCTACCCAAACTCTCTCCTTCCTGGAATCTGATCCAGGATCATCAGCTGATGTAGTAGTCTCATGGCTTGCAGTTGGACCTGAGGAAATCAGTCAGGGTCCCCAGATGTCTGTCTATCTGTCTCTCCTTTAACACCACAAATAGGCATTCAGTCCTATCTCCACTCACCCTTTCCTTCCTTTGGCACAAGGATTCTCAGTCTATCATAAGTCCCATTAGCTTAAAAAGTGAACTGGGTGCATGGTTCGGCAGAGATGCACGGTGCCTCTTGGGACCCTGGACTTTAGTAAGGAGAGAAAATCTTCTCTCTAGGCTCCATTCACTAGTGGGATTCCTGAGATTTATCTACTGTACCCGGAATGCTTCTGCCTAGGGGGAGGGTTGAAGGAAGAAGCAGAAGCCTATGAGAGCAGCAAGGGATTAGTGTGAGGGAGCACCAAGAGATAGGCACAGTGGAAGCCAGGGCTTCCCCTACTCTTGGAAAGGGGGTCCTGGAGGTGGGGATGAGGTGTGGGAAGCAGAAAGGGGGATAGCACAGGCTCAAGGGAAAGTCAGGGTCACTAGGAGGCTGAGCTAGGTAGGAGGGAGCCCCACATATTTGATCAGGAGTCAAAGCTATGGATGCCGCTGAGCACAGGAGAGAGGAGTCACTGCTTCCTGTTTTCTGGTGTTGGCTTAGGTCTGCTCATTTTGTCTGAGTCTGTCTCATCTCTTAGAGTTTTCCCCAAGTCTGGTTTCTTAAGAATTCACTTTCCTTACTGTTCAGATGTTGTTTTTAAAAACTCTTTTATCTAAGATAAAAATGTGGTTAACCATTGCATTCCTGATCAACATGTTTTTACTCAGAGGTAGCTGTGAAAAGTAGGTTAAGTACAGAAGAAAAAGAAATAAGACATTTCTGCACTGTGATGTGAGTCCCAGAGAGAGACAGAAACAGGAAGAGACAGACAGGGAAACAGAGGCAAGGCAGAGAGAAGAGAGCCTCTTTCTAATTGCTGAAACTTCCCCCACTGGACAGGTATTAAGTTGAACAAAAGCAGAGTGAGTCATATTTGTTATAGCTTTCCCAGCTCAGAGGAAGACTAGACATGAATGAATCAGCAGTTAGGGGTGGGTCATGATGGGGGACAAGGATTTGTAATCAAACCTTTCTCAGATAATTGCCTCAAGAATTTCCACTTCCCATTGTTCTTCCCCACCTCTGCCATCTCAAATCACAGAGACCTTACGTACTGAGCCCACCTGTCTCCCAAAGATATCCTGGGAAGTCATCACGTGGTCCACCTCCAGGTATGCTCAGTAGTACATAATTCAATCCAACTATCTCTACAAATAAAGCCAACAAAGGTTCTTTTGAAGAAGTATGGTTTACGTAGACAGAAAGCTGAAATCAGGGTGAGGAGATCTGGGTTCAGATCCTACCCTAGACACCTATTAACTATAGAGATCTGGAGAAATCGCTTGTCATCCCCATAACTCAGTTTTCTCTTTTGTAAAATGTGAATAATGACCCTCCTGAGATGTTTGTCAGAACCACACTTTGTAAGCTTTAGAGCAACGAATATGAGTTATTATTATTCCCTGAGTACTTTCTGTTTAGGTGGTGGAGACACTGTTTAGTTAAGATAGGATCCTCAGCCTCAGAGAGGTGAGAGCCTCAAAGTCATATACACAGTAAGGGTCTTAGGAAGGAGCAAAGGGCAAAAAGTTGACTAGGCAGTGGGGTTCAAGGAGGTCCCTACTGAGACAGGAGACTTCTGTTCGCCATTGGACTTCAGTAACTCTAGAAGAGACAGTGAGGAAGACAATTTTGCGCAAAGCTGCATCACTTACCTCTATCTCATGGAGCATGTGATGTTTATATTTATACAACTACTTGTAAGAATCATTTTTAGAACTTAATTATAATCTTTTGGCTAATAATAAGGCAAATAATATCATAAATATTAATCTATTAAAGCCAGCACATAAATAACAAAAGGCATAAAATGCACATAAACACACAACTCATACTTTCCTACCAAAGCATCCATATTTTGGGGAAGAGTCAGCAAATACATACAAGAAACTGTCAGGGAAGCTGACAAGAGAGGAAAACCCATGTACTCTAGTCAATGTTACTCACAGCTCTTGACTGCAGGTTTTGCTGTTATTGGTCCATTGGGGAACATCTGCGTCAACCCAAACTGCTTCTTTGTTACCTCACTGCTTGAAGACTTTTGGGACACCATGTGATTCATATTCTTCATTGACCATCTTAAGTATGTAGAAAATGGCATAGAAGACAAGAAGAAACAACAAAGGCTTCTGATTAACCAATGGAGTTGTTGGGAAATACAAGCACAAGAGTTCTCCCATTTTACGCATAGGATTTCATCTGACTCTCACTCAAAGCCTATTTATTCATGGGCAATATACAATCCTAGCATGTCTGATGGCCTGGTTTGCACATTAGAAGATGGGAGGATGATGTTAGATACGGGCATGCTGACAGCCAAGCACTGATACCTGATAGCTTGTTGGTTAGAAAATCTATAGAAACATCCTGAAAAGAGGACTCTGCTCATTCAAAGTCTGATCACTTCTCCCTATACACCTTGATTTCCCCATGGGCATTCACATAAAGATCACTTTATGATCTTCCAGATATGAATAAAATAATGAAAAGACAAATACAATTGTCCCATTGAAGGGATAAGCAAACTGAGAATGAGCTGCAATGGCTTGTCTATGGTCACATAGCTTTGAAATATTTGAGCTTTCTTGTGAGTCCTGCCTGCTGACCTCTCATTATACCAACATTGAGCACAGAGTGAGATGAGAGCTTAGAGCAAAGAAGGACTCATATGGAAAAAGATCAAGTATCAATCAAATTAGCTAATGATTTGTTCAGTTTATGCCTCCACTGCATCCTCCCCAAACTCCTAGTTCTCTTAATTAATTTGATGTTTTACTTTTACTTTCAACTGAAAAATTTCCCTTGATTTTCAGTATTTCTGTTTGAGTGTTTAATTGAGTTTTGAAGAATTCAATTATTTAAAAAATACTACATGGATAAGATTGGGAGGGAAAGAGTTAATAGCAGGGGACAATCTTTACAATTAACTTCTCTGGGAATGGTCTTGTTTCTAAGAACTAATTTAAATTTATAAGACTAAGAGCCATTCCACAATTGATAAATGGTCAAGGAAATTAATGGGCAGTTCTCAAAGAAAGAAATCTAATATTAACAGCCATACCAAAAAATTTTAAAATAACTGATTAAATGGAGAAATGTGAATTAAAAAAAAATCTCTGAGTTTTAACCTCACACCCATCAGTTTGGCAAAGTTGGTAAAAAAGAAACAAAACCAAAAACCAAAACAGAAAATAGCAAAGTGCTAGAGGGGCTGTGGGATGACAGGCACAGTCATGCACTGTTGGTGGAGCAGGGAATGGGTCCCATTCTGGAAAGTGATTTATAATTATGTCCTAAAGTAACTCAATTGTGATTATGCTCTGATCTATCTGTACTCCAAAGAGATGAAAGAAATGGTAAATGCACCAATATGTACAAAGAGATTTATAACAGGTCTTTTCGTTATAGCGAAGAACTAGAAATCGAAGAATTGCTCATCAATTTCAGAATGGCTAAACTGGCAGAGAGGGGGTATCATAATGAATAAAGTGCCAAGTCTGGAGTCAGGAAGATGTGAATTCAAATCCAGCTTCAGAAACTTAATGGTTGTGCAACTGAGAAAATTATTTAACCTCTGACTGCCTCAGTTTCATCAACTATAAAATAGGGACAATAATATGGCACCTGTCTTCCAGAGTTGATGTATCAAATGAGATAATATTTATAAAATGCTTAGCACAGTGTCTAGCACAACTATTATTATTAGCTATTATTTTATGAAAGTGATGGGATACTACTATAGTGGATATAAGGAGATGAGACAGAGAAAAATAGATGCTTGATAAAAATAATAAAAAAAGCTTAAGAAAGAAAAGGTTGAGTTTTCACAGCATATTGGCTTACTCAAGTTGAGAAGGAAGGAGTGTTAGTGATCCCTAAAAGAATGGTGATGAAAAGTGTTGAAAAGGATAGGATTGAGAAATCCAGAAAATACTGGGTACCTTTTCATGTCCCACTAGAAATTCAAACTCTATGTGTCCCCAAATGAGCATATTTCCTTTTTTTCCCAATACTTACTCCTTCGGTCTTTAGTCTTTTTTCCCCTTAAATTTAAATCCTTACTTTAGAATTGATACTGTATATTGGTTCCAAAGTGGAAGAGAGTAAGGGCTAGGAAATGGGGTGGGTGGGTTAAGTGACTTGCCCAAGCTAGGTGGTATTTGAGGTCTGATTTGAACCCAGGGCCTCTGACCTCTAACCTGGCTCTCAATCCACTGAGCCACCAACTGCCCCTTCCCTGCTTTAGTCTTTTTTTTATGGACTACCACCATCTCCCATATTTGTAAGCTGAGCATTATCTTTGATTTTTACTTCTCCCATTCTCAAATATGAGTTAGCAAATGTAAAGTTTTTTTTTAATTTTTAAATTTAAAAAAAATTTATATTTATTGTCATGCATTTGTTGTAAGAGCACACTTATATGTAACCAAATGTCCAAATAAAACCATAAATATACTGACGTGAAAGATGACTCCAACAGTTCTTTCTATAGCATTCCTCATCATAAGTCTTTCAGGATTGTCCTGGATCATTGAATTGCTGAGAGTAGCCAAGTTTTCACAGATAATTATCATCCAATATTTCTGTTACTGTGTATAATGTTCTCCTGGTTCTGCTCTTTTCACTCTGCATCAGTTCATATAGATTTTTTTCCAGCTTTTCCTGAAATCATCTTGCTTATCATTTCTTACTGCACAAAAGGATTCTATCACCAACATGTACCATAATTTGTTCAGCCATTCCCCAATTGATGTACATCTCCTCAATTTCCATTTCTTTATCACCACAAAAAGAGCTGTACAAGTAGGTCTTTTTCCCTTTTTTATTATCTCTTCAGGACACAGACTCAGTAGTAATATTACCAGATCAAAGGGTATGTGCAGTTTTATAGCCCTTTGGGCATAGTTCCAAATTGCCCTCCAGAATGGTTGAATCAGTTCACAACTCCACAAATTTTGTCACATTTTTGTCACCATTTACCACTTTACTGCCATATTAGACAATCTGATAGGTATGAGGTGGTAACTCAGAGTCGTTTTAATTTGTATTTTCTCTAATCAAGAAAGATTTAGAGCATTTTTTCATGTAATTATTGATGGCTTTGATTTCTTCATCTGAAAATTGCTTGTTCATATCCTTTGACTATTTGTCAATTGGAGAATGGCTTGCATTCTTAAAAATTCGACTTAGTTCTCTATAAATTTGAGAAATTAGACCTTTATCAGAGACATTTGTTATAAAAAAATTCCCCCAGTTTGTTGTTTCCCTTCTAATCTTGGCTAGATTAGTTTTGTTTGCACAAAAGTTTCTTAATTTAATATCAGAATTATTCATTTTATATCTTATAATACTCTGTCTCTTGTTTGATCATCAATTCTTCCCTTCTCCATAGATCTGCCAGGTAAACTGTTATTTGTTCCTCTAATTTAGTTATGGTATCACTCTCATTTTGTGATCCTTAAAGTGTAAATGCTATTTAATATGCCCTTTTGTTATCTTGTCTCCACAACTTCTTTCACATCTGTCACCTTCTCTCTCCTTCCACTGAGAGCTGGAGTGGCACAATGGATAGAGGATAGGACTTGGGTTCAAATACTACTTCTAAAAGGTCTTTGTATACAGTGGGATTGGGGTGCTGATTGCTTGTCCAATTGAATTGACTTGATTTGGTCTATGCCAAAGTTCTTTTGCCTTTGTCTTAAATGCATATATCAACGAGCCTTATCCATTCATTTTCAGGAATGGCTAAAACTCATGACTTGGCCCAATGGCCAGTTTAATGGCAAGCCTGCAGACTAAGGCACTCTTTCCATGCAGCTGCTAAGAAAAATGAGATCATTCTGCCAAGAGACTCTCTACTAGCACGATTTCATTTCTTTCTCCAAGAGTCCCAAAGCTTTAGAATTATCGTGGAAATGCTCAGGTAACTATAGTAACCATACAGAACATAGTAATCATAAAGCCTGGCCAAAGATCTGCCTCTTTGTAAAAAACTCTAGAAAAGTGTATTTTCTTTTCTTGAAATTAAGAATGATGCAGTAAATGCTGGATATTTGCTGGGCATGGACATTTCTTAAAATCAGAATCCTCCTTATAAATAATTTATAAAATATGGGAGAGGAGTGGAGAGAGTACCAGGTCTGGAGTCAGGAGGACCTGGTTTCAAATTTGGCCTCACATATTTCCTAGCTGTGTGACCCTGGGCAAGTCACTCAACCCTATTTGCCTAGCTCTTGTCTTTCTATCTTAGAGTTGTTAACAAGATAGAAAATGTGGGTTCAAAAAAATAAGTAAATAATGAAAAAAAATACAAGTCCAAGAACCCAAACAAATGGACCACATTGTGTTCTTTCACCCATTCTTCAGAAAAGATAAAAATATTTGTAACTGAGTTTTCTAAATGTTTTATGAGGCTCTGGAAAGTAGCCAAGGACAGCAAAGCATATAGGGATTAACAGTCTTTGGACACACAGAGTAGCTTCCAAGACATGGGAAAGAGAAGAGGGAAAGAATGTTTTAAAAAACCACAATCTTTTCTAATATCTTGGAACTCTGATCCGTTCAAGGTCAGTTGTCTTGAGAGTCCGGAAACACCCGGCTATTTATAGTGCCCACAGTTCAGTGGTCAGATGTCTTCTCTGTTGCTTACTGGTCTTTTGTCAGTAAAGAGCTCAGACCACCCTCCATACTACACGCCTCCAGAGCATGGGCCAGCTGGGGAGTGCTCCTGCCACACTTACCTATTTAATATGATGTTTCAAGGAGCCAGGATATTGTTTCCATCGAATCAGTGGTGATAGAAAATGTTTATGAAACTCATTGCCAAATCATTCCTTTCATATTAGCAAAGGTTTTGGAGTCCCTGACAAACCCACCCAAGGATCAAGTTACATTTGCTAAGTCTGTGTTAACAGCGGTACATCCACGGGGGTACACATCTGCACACTCAGGCACACGTCTGTCTGTCCTCAGTTAACAAAGTCTGACAGAGCTGCCAGACAATTGTTTCCAACAGTGAACGTGGCTGGAACGCTCACGAATCATGGAAGGACCATTTCTTCTTCAGGGACGAACCTGGCTGCAAACTTTTGCAAAAGCAGAGCCCTCCAGCCTCCCCTCTGGGGCTAGTGGGATGGAGGTGCCCTGCCCTGTCCTCGAGGATTGGGAGGCGGAATGAGAGGCTCATCTGTGTCTCCCAAAGGGTTGGCCCTCATCACTCTGGAACGTGGCATTTCGGATTCATGCTGTTTCCTCAGCTTTGACTAATCAATCTGTAACTTACATAGCTTAGACTAGATGGCCACCATGGTCTGTTCCAACTCTCAGATCATTCACGGATTCTGTGATCACCAACTCTTTACCACTTGGCATGAATCTTGCCTATCTATGTATTGTTACACAGCATCCCATTCCTATCATGCAGGATGCATCCTGGAGTGGAGAGGAATTACAATCAGGGGCTCTGCCTTCAATCAAATGGTGCCCAAGAAAAGAAAAATGCAGGGTTAGCTCTATTCGGGCTTTTCTCTCTCTCTCTTCACACTACCAGATCCATCCCTAGCTGTTTTCAGGTTCTAAACCTCATGGAAGCTCCTTGAGGGCAGGAATTGTGTGTGTGTGTGTGTGTGTGTGTGTGTGTGTGTGTGTGTGTGTTTGTCCTTGTGTTCTCAGTCCCAAGCACTATGCCTTCTGTAGAGGAGGTCCTTAATAAATATAGGTCTATTAGATCTGGAGAAAGGACTTTGTAAAGCTTAAAATTACATAGAAATGAAAATTCCATCACTTCAAGTTACATAGAAATGAGCATTCTGTCACTTTCCCCCCAGCTGTAACTATGAATGTGAAAGCATTCTCTTTAAAATAACAGTGATTTCTATGAACATCCCCAGTTTCCTCTTCCCATCCTAATCTCCCTCCAACTCTCCTTGAAATGACAAAGCCCTCTGAGCCTGGAAAACAGACAACTATTTTGTGGGCTGAAGAAAGGCCATGATTTCATTTTCTGATCATAGGATTTGGCACTCAAAGGAATCATTGACATCATCTGCTCCATTCTCTTGTTAAATGAGATAATATTTGTAAAAGCATTTAGCACAGTGCCTGGCTCATAGAAGGAGCTATAGAAATGCTTGTTCCCTCCCCTTCCCTCCACAAGCCACTCTGTTGTAGTGAGCTGGCCAGTCAATAATAATTTACTGAGCCCTTGCTATGTACCAAGCTCTCTATGAAGCAGCAGGGATACTAGTATAAGCAAAAGAAAATAGTTCCTGCCCTTGGGGAGCTGACATTTTAATGGGGAAAGACACCACATAGAAGGAAGCTGAAAATGGCTGGGGAGATTCTTATGCTGGTGAAGGGGGGAGAGTCACAGGCAAAGCAGAGAGAGGAATGAAGAGTAGCAGCTCAGTTTCCCTTCTGGAACACAGGCTCTGGAAGGACCTCATGAGCGGGAGAAGAGGGCTGGAGGAGGGGAGGCAGAGAGCCAAATGTGGGGTGAGAAAGGCATGAATCCAATCCCTTTCTTGGACAATGAAAACTGTGTCACCCATAGCAAGTCTCTGGGTTTCCTTCAACCTCAGTTTTCTCAGCTGCAGAGATATATATACTTACAGACACTGTGTGTGTGTGTGTGTGTGTGTGTGTGTGTGTGTGTGTGTGTGTATGAAAGAGAGAGGGGGGGCAGCTAGATGGTACTATATAGTTCATAGAGTGCTGGGTCTGGAGTCAGGAAGACTTATCTTCATGAGTTCAAATCCAGCCTCAGACACTTACTAGCTATGATCCTGGACAAGTCATTTAACCTTGTTTATCTCAGTTTCCTCATCTGTAAAATGAACTGGAGAAGAAAATGGCAAACTACTTCAGTATCTTTGCTAAGAAAATCCCAGTGGGGTCACAAAGAGTTGGACATGAGTGAGAAATGACTTAATAAAATACAGAGAGAGATGTATAGAGATACACTTACATATATATACATGTAGATATTCCTACATATCTATCTACAGATACATAAAATTCCATTTTGCAGTTGAGGAAACTGAGATTATATATATGATACAGACATGTATGTATTATATGTCTGTATTATATATATCTTCACCTATGAAATTATATACCTATGCATGTATCTGTAAAGAGATATACATTTAGATTCATCTATTTATACATATATAAAACCCTATTTTCAGCTTAGGAAATTAAGGCTTAAAATTAACACTAGTTAATTTTAAGAAACATCAGTTTCTTCAGTAGTAAAATGGGGCTTTCTCTCTCTCTCTTGATATATGTGTAGATATATCTCATTTCATAGGAGTGTCGTGAAGACCAACCGAGATAATACTTGTTAAGCAGACGGGTAGTTTGGAGTTGGGGTCAGCATATAGAATTGTATCAGCCTGTGGGACTTCTGATGTGGAAAATTTCTCTTCTAATGCAGAGGAGTCAAACTTTTCTGACAACTTGCTTGGGCCACTGAGAATAAGTGAATTGTCCCAAACCTCTAGTTCTCTTCCAATACTTGTAAGAAGCAGGGCATAGACCCACTTTTCGCTTGCGCCAAGCTTGATTCTGTCTATTCTACACCGTGCTGTCTCTCTTGCAAGCCTTAAAACCACCCTACAAAGGCCAATTGTTTCTGTCAATCTTCTTTCAGAAGAGGCTCTGAAGGGAAAGTGGTTTGGTTGGCAGCTAGAATACAGGAGGGCTGGGCCTCAAAGCTAGGCTCCATGGTGCAATGAGGTCCATGGCTGCTTTGGTCCTTCCACATTGGCTCTGCCATGAACTGAATCTCATGGGTCATTTGGGGCTTGAGAAGTCAACAGTGTGAATGATAGGAGTGACCTCTGGAAGCTCAAGCTGAGATGGCTATTGTGAAGGGACACAGGCAACAGAGGTGCCATGCAAATGCCAGCTCCCTGGACCATGAAGTGGGCACAAGGCACCTAGAATTGTCTTAGGGCTGCCGGCCCAATCCATTTTAATACCACCTGGCAGCAGCATCTGGAGGCCAAGGCCACCTGGGGCAGAAGAAGGAGCTATTTACTCAGGTCTCATAATATTGCTCTGTTTCAGCCTTGTGGGCTGATGGCTTTCCAGTTCAGTAGAGAAAGCCTCAAAGTAACAGTCTGGCATCCTGCAGGGAAACAGTTGGGTCATGGAAAATTCCTACCTGAAAGCAGCAGACTGGAGCCTCTGGCCAAGATGCTTGGGCTGCTGGACTTGCCACGGGGGGAGGGCATTGGGGAGAATACAGTTCCAACTTTAAACCTTTCTGTAGAAATGACTGTAAACATTAGCATCATGTTTGCTGTCCAATGCTAATGCTGAATTAGTCCCTAAATCATCATTTTAAAAGAGCTGGCTTAGAGGGCAGGTGTGTGAAGAGCATGAGAGGGTAAGAAGTCTCACTCAGCATCCATCCACCTCCTTGAAGACAGCTGTAGTTATGGAGTCAAATAGTTTTTGGTCTCCTTGCCACCAGTATTTCCTGGTGGTCCCCTCCAAAAATTAAATCAATCTGACCCAGCCCTTCTATTAGGTTATCCGGTATGCAGCTCCTCCCAGCAGTTCCTCCTCCTCTTCTTCCTCTCTGTGGTTCTTTTAAGATGCCTTATCATGAGATAGAGCTGATCCTTAATTCTTGAAGACTGATCATTCCAACTGGATCTAAGAGCTGTTAAGTTATCTCCTCCCAGAACCAGCCTTAGGTGGAGGGAGAGTCTCACCCACCAGAAGGCAGAGGCTAGATTGTCTGGGAAGCCACAGATGAACTTTCCTAGATTTCTGTTCAGATTAAGCTGGTGCAACCTTATTATGGTGATGTGTTGAAATGTCAGTAGTTTGGTTTTATGGAGCCATCATCTACTATACCAATATACAAATCCATTTTCTAGATTCAGTCAGACTTGTGGGCACTGGCACTTTAAGTCTCAACAAGCTATTTGTCTTGAATGTACTCTGGGAGAAGCCCGAGTTTGAAGGAACCGAGATGGAGAAGGAAAGGCTCAGTGGACATGGGAGCTGTTTTGAAGTCCCTGAAGGGATGATAAGTGGAGGAGGGATGAATTCTTTCTCCCCAAAGAGCAGAACCCAGAGAAGGAGGGGTAAGTTACAAGGAGGAAGGGTATTGTAATGATTTGAGCTGTCCCAAAGCAGATCAAGAGGGGAGACTTCCCCCTCTTTGGAGGTCTTCTACTTGATGCTGGAAAATGACTTCTTAGGAGATGGCTTTGTGTATGGGTTGGATTACGTGGTCATGCAACCCCTTCCCACTTTCAAATTCTTCATTCTGTTCGTGAATGATGGTATTATGTAGTTATTGCTGAAATTCTCTTCCCCCTTCTCTATTCTCTCTCTCTCTCTCTCTCTCTCTCTCTCTCTCTCTCTCTCTCT
>NC_058135.1:18110842-18129162 GCF_016433145.1 Gracilinanus agilis | reverse complement strand
GTGTATAAGAGACAGCTCTCTCTCTCTCTCTCTCTCTCTCTCTCTCTCTCTCTCTCTCTCTCTCCCCCTCTTCCTCCCTCCCTCCCTCCTCTTTCTCTTATCTCTGGAGGGGTTTTAGAGAACTTTCAGCCTAACGTCATATTACACAAAGTAATAAACAAGCAAGCAAGCAAATGAATAGAAAAGAAATAAGTGCATATAATTGATAACCTTGGAGAGAAAATAGTTTCTGTCCAGTGGTGATGTCAGAACTGGATTTCACAGGGTTGAGAAGAGTCAGGAGAGAACACATGGAAACAGTGACCATAGACACACCTTTTAGGAATTTAGCAATGAAAGGGAGAAGAGATATAGAATGTGAGCTCAAGGAGATGCATGGTAGACTCAAGTAAAAGATTTTCTAAGAACAAGGATCCCTGGCCATATTTGTAGTCTTAGAGGAAGCAATCAATGGGTCAGGAGAGATTGGAGATTAGAGGAAAAGAGGGAATGATCAAGGGGACAAGATCCCATAAGAAATGAGAGGGAAAAGAAGGAAGATTCCAAGGTGAGGGTTTAATCTTGGCAAAGGGAAGATCCACTTTTTCAGAGACTGGTATAAAGGAGGAGAAAATGGGGATTGAAGACTTTTGAGGTTGGGAGTTGGGGAGGAGAGTAAACTTGTTACTTCTGGTAGCCACAGTCAGTCAAGTATGAAGAAGGTCCCTCTGCTGGGAGGGAGTGGGGAGAGCTTATGTAAGGGGATCTAAAAAAGAAAAGTTTTGAACTCTTTCAAGAGTATAATCCTCCATGTTGTGCCTATTTACTGTGAATATTCCCCAAAGCTCAGTCCTAAAATTTCCTCCCTTATTTCTCTATACCTGGGGTCGGCAACCTTTTTGGCCGTGAGAACCATAAACGCCATATTTTTTAAAATGTAATTTCATGAGAGCCGTACAGTGCTCACAGTGTGCGCTTCTGTAACAGCGCCTGAAAAAAAAAATGGACTTTATGGATCCTGCAGAAAGAGCCATATCTGGCCCTCAAAAGAGCCAGATATGGCTCCAGAGTCATATGTTGCCAACCCCTGCTCTATACCCTCTCCCTTGCCAATCTCATTAACTCCTAAGGAGGGTTCAATTATCATCTCTATGTAGAAGATTCTCAAAGAGATATCCAGTCTGGCTCCCTCTCCAGAGCAACCAGGCTTGTGTCCCCAGTAGCCCTTTGGACATTTTGAACTCCCATATGCATGCCAAACTCAAAATATATAAAACAAAAGAAAACAAACACTTGATTTTTTCCTTTCTCCACAAATCTGCTCCTTTAATAGACTTCCCTATTCCTAGCAAGGGCACCACCATTTTTTAGTCACCCAAGTTTGCAACTTCAACTTCAGTAGTTATCCTCTACATTCACTCTCTCTAATCCCACATCAATCACTCACCAAAGCTTGCCTTCACAACTCTTTTCCTTCTCTTTCCAGAACATGGACATTGAACTCTCTTTCCAAGACTTCCATGCTTCCCATCTCTCAGGAGCAGAGGCAATGGGACTGCTCAAAAGACAATGGGACTGCTGGGAAGAAGACTGAGCCTGGGTCTTGGGCGTCTGCCTGCTTCTTTGCTTTGTGCATCTTTCCTGATCCTGAGATGGATGTTTCCAGCCTGGGAGGTAACTTTGTCAGTCAAGCAGTCAGTAAACATTTATTAAGTATCCACCATGTGCCGGGTACTATCCTAAGTGGTGTATATACAAAGAAAGGCAAAAGATAGTCCTTGCCCACCAAGAGGTCGTAGTCTAGTGGGGGAGATGATATGTAAACGATATGTAAAAAATATAGACAGGCTAAATTGGGAAGAATCAGCAGAGGGAAGGCTCCTTAGTCAGTGACAGCTGCACTGTGGAAAGCAGGTTTGGCAATCTTGAGGGATGATGAGACCGAATCCCATTTTCATTCCTCAAGTATCAAGCTCTCATGAGGGCATCATAGAAACCAGTCATGTGGGAGACTCTTTCATTAGGAGCTTTTGAGGTCTTTATGTTTTTATGGAGGAAAGAAATCATTGCCTGAAATCCAATCTGCACTGTTTACCGAATACCTTTCTACTCCCTTTTGGAATGCCCCTGACCCTAGACATGAGCAAAACCTAAGCTCTGAGTCATTTCCCCCAAGGCTCCATGGTGGGAATAGAAGGAACCAGAGCTTAGGGGAAAGAAGCTGAGTCCTCTCTGCAGAGGCCAGACTTGGCCAGGTCAGAAAGGAGGAGGACAGAGAAATCGACAGAGAGGAGATAGAGACATAGAGTCGCAGACAGAAGGACAGACAAAAGATGTATAGACACAGAGACAGAGATGGATAGAAAAAGAGCAAGTGAGAGACAGAGAGAGAAAGAGCCAGAGACAGAGAGACCGAGAAAAGGAGGAGAGAGAAATTGATAGAGAGGAAATAGAGGTAGAGGCAGAGATAGAAAGACAGACAAGAGATGTGTATAGACACAGGGACAGAGAGACAAAGAGAGAGGAGAGAGACAGAGAGACAGAGATGGAGAAAGAAGTTGGTGGGGGTGGGTTAGGAAGATTGAACGAAGGTTCCTTTCCTGCCTCTGCTAGATGCTGGTCACCCAACTGGGGATAGATAAATCCCTTAGACTCTTGGCGGTCCAGATCCGGACAATGCAGTTTATCTATTATAAAAAAGTTTCAGCGCCTCCTTAGTTAATAAGACTTTCTACGTTACTGAGTTCCTAGAGTGGTTAAAATCCTGAGTCTGAACCAAAACAAGAGAAAACCAAGATTGGAATCCCTTTCAAGGTTTTTGATGTGCTCTAGGTAGGAGACAGCATCATCTTGTGGCAGCTGTTAGCCATTACAGGGTCTCTGATGTTCTTGAAGGGAAGATTCCTCCTCACTTTGGGTTAGGGTGGGTGTGCAGGCCCGGTCCTTGAAGCATACACAAGAGGCTTTGCCTGATAACAACCACAGGAACAGTGAGCTGCTTTTGAAATGACTTCTGGGGGTGCTGCAGTCGGTGGACTGCATTCATCTTGCTTTTTGGGAGTGGTGGTGGAGGGAAGAATCTGTTCTTCAAGAAACAAGTACTTAAAAAAAATGTGTCCATCTCACTAACCCCCTTCCCCAGGAAATGAATTAAAAACAAAACAAAACCAAAGAACAACAATGAACCCCTCAACACATATCTACTTTGGCTGGCAAAACAAGCGCCCCAATGGCCATTTCCAGAAATGTATACCTCTTTCTGCTTTTTTACGTCTATCATCTCTTTAAATGAGGTTTTTGTCAGAAACACTTGCTATAATATCCCCTTCAAATATGAATTTGTTTATGGCATCACCCTTTATTTCTAGATGAAGTATACATTTTACTTTATCCTGGTGTGTAGTGCGAGATGTGGATCTGTGCCTAATTTCTGCCATATTGTTTTCTAATTTCCCCAGCAATTTTTGTCAAATAGCAAGTTTTTCACCCAATAGCTTGGATCATTGGGTTTACTGAACACTAAGTGGCTATTATGGGTAGACAGAGGCAGGAGGAGAAAGATAATTAATTCATGGTGAAGAAATGGCTATGAAGCAAGAACTGAGACCATAGAGAAAGCTTACCATGGAACAGCTTCATATCCTTCTTTCCTGGTGACTATAGAGGCAAGAATTGCTCTCAGACTCCAGGTAGGATAAGAGATAATATCAGTGGTTGACTCCTTCCAGGTTGACTGACACGTGGTCTGGCATGCATGATGTTGCCATTGGGTCTATCTCTGTTGTGTTTCTTCTTTCCTGTTCTTCTGTGAATGCGTACCAAAGATCCAAAGGACCAGGCTGTGATCTTGTGAGCTCAGAAAGGTTGAAAGTTCCACTAGAGATATTGTATCAGAGGCTGGAAAGGAGTCAACTTTGAGGAGAAACCTGCATGACCCAGACAAGGAACAGATCAACTGGACAGCTGAAATGCTATGTGCCATCATCCAGAGAGTAGCTTCTATCAGCTTGGCTGCTCCAAGAAATGGCCTTTAGTTTGAGCCCACTCAATCTAGGGACCAAAGTTGTAAAGGAGGGAGAGGTTTTGGGGGCATGTGTTTGTGTTTCTTTTCTTTTCATCTTTTATATCTTTTCCTCAAATATCCATTTGTTAAAGGGAATTGCTTTTAATTGCTCATCTATGATATCAAGAAGATATAAATTCATCTATGATACAAAGGAGATGATAATGAAGAGCTAATACATGGGATGGGGGCTTGGGCTGATAGAATTATAAGTGCTATAGTTAAAACTTGCCATCCACCCATTCACCAATTCACTTCATTCATTTGTTCAATAGCTGCTTATTAAGCAAATGCTCTGGGGAGGGGTAAGGAGGCATAGTTGGATAGTAGTTTCTCATCTGAAAAAGATAAGAAGGGTTTAATTGGGATGTGATCTCCATCTGAGTCAACAATGTGATATGATGGCTGAAACTAATTCAATTGTAGTCTATATCAAGAGCAAAGCATTCTAGGACTCTGGAGGAGATGGTATGGCTTCATTCTGCCTGTCCTGGTCAGACAACATCTATGTTTCAGCATCTAGTTCTAAGATCTTATTTGAGGAAAGACTCTGATAAGCTGAATAAAGAGTGTCTGGAAACTGTCATAGAGGATGAGGAAGAGCTTTCAGTTTATGTCATATGAGGGAACAGGGAATATGCACTTTGGGAAAAAGAAGATTAGAAGTGTAGGTGAGATGCAATTTAAGGGTCCTGGAGAATAAAACTAGGAGCAAAGATTTGAATTTGTAAAGGCTAAATCTTCTGGCTGGAGGTAAAGAAATACCTCCTGACAGAGCTCTTCCAAAGTGACATGGGATGCCTTGAGAGGAAATGGGATTCTTTTCTATAGAAGTGTTTTAGCAGAAACTGTTGGCTACTTATCATCGTGTTTTAGATTGTGGGTTCTTCACCTTTTTTGTGTCCTGGACCCCTTTGGCAATCAGTCTGATAATGCCTATGGACCTCTTTTCAGAATCATGGTATCAAATAATGCATAAAATAAAGTACATAGGATTTCAGAGGAAACAAATTATATGGAAACACAATCTATCTATCTATCTATCTATCTATCTATCTATCTATCTATCTATCTATCTATCTATCTATCTATCTACTTACCTACCTACCTATCTACCTACCTATATATTTGTTTGTCTATATTCCTGGACCCCAGATTGAGGACTCTTAGATTAGAGAATGTCTTCATTTCCCTCTGAGTCTGCAATTCTATGGTTTTCAAGGTTTGATGTTAAGTATTGGGGAGACTCATAGACTGTTGAGTTGTGGGTCCTTTTTTAGGGCCCTGCCTACTCTTGTGATGTGCACACATTCAAAGAGAAACAAAACATTTCCATGGGGAAAACTTATAATTCATATTCTCCAGTCATATGGAAAATTTGATGGCTTTGGGAAAACAAAATAAAACACCTTTGTGTTTCAAGGATAGGACTTCAAGGACAGGCTGTGTGGTATAGTACATGGAATCCTGGGTCCAGAGTCAGGAAGACCTGAGTTCAAATCTTAACTTTGACCTTTAGAATGCTAGTTGTCTGATTCTGGGCCTCAGTTTCCTCATCTGTAGGAGAAAGGAATTGGATTCCATAATGCCCTTTCTAGTTCAAGTTTCAGCTCAGGACAGCATCTGAGGTTTTTACTTCCTTACCTCCAATGCCAGAGTTGCAGGTTGCAAAGGGATCAGAGAAATTCCATTCCAAAATCATCATTTTGTAGATGAGGAAAGTGAGGCCCAGAAAGAGGAAGGGATCTTCAAAAAGTCACAGTTGGTGTGGGAAGTTTGGAACTTCTGGCTTCCTTCTGAATACCCTCATCCCCAGTGCCATTCCCATTTCCTTTGTTTATGTCTTTTATTCACTTGTACATGCTGCTTCCCCCCAGTAGAAAGTAAAGCAGGGACATCCTATCTCTACTTTCCTCTCCTCATCTGGCCATGATATGAACTGAAGGCCTTTGGTCTATATTTATTGTATCAAATGATTAAATATTCTGTGAACCCTGTTCTCTCTTTTAAAATCAGATGAAAATGTTTTATATTTTTCTAAGGCAAAAAAAAAGACAGTTGGCATGGTCAATGGATCTAGGTATGAGCTGAGAGCCCTGGAGAAAGGAAAACTTAGGCTAGACCTTAGACAAGTCACATAACTGTCACTGCCTCAAACAATTATCAAGATTGTTAAATTTCAGAGCAATTTCAAATCTACATTGGGAGGGGGAGCTTTCTCTCCTGGACTATATCCCTTTATGAAATGACGGGTCTGGTCTCTTCTCTATCTCCCTTGGAAAAGGGGCGAGGAACAAAAATCTAAATCAATTCCTTTTTTGCCTATGGTCCCATTGAATCAGGGACCTGAGTATGGGAGCAAGTCACTAAGCCAAGCCATTGGTTGACTCTAACCTTTTGTTTAAGCCTGCTCTTCCCTGGGGACCCCCAAGCCAACATTGCTGTAGCTACAGTGTCCCCCTTAAGGGAAGCACAGGAATTGGGAAGGTATCTTTCTCTTGGTGTTTCTTTCTTTAAAAAAATTTTAAACTTTACCTTCCATCTTGGAACCAATACTATTGGTTCCAAGGCAGAAGCATGGTAAGAGTGGGACAGTGGGTGTTAAGTGACTTGCCCAGGGTCATACAGTTAGGAAGTGTCTGAGGTCAGATTTGAACCCAGGACCTCCCATCTCTAGACCTGGCTCTCAATCCACTGAGCCACCCAGCGGCCCCCTCTCTTGGTGTTTCTAATGTAAAATAAGACAATCTTCATTACCCAGTGGGAGTTGGCTTGGTTCTCTTTTATGTGGTGCCATCATCTAATGCTAGAACTTTGAGGCATCTCATTGGGTTACCTCTAGTACAGGCCTTAATAACCAAGGAAGACCAAAAGAAGGAATGAAAGATAATGAGAAAACATCTTGAGAACTGTCAGGGGTTCTCTATTGGTATTCCAATTTAAAACATTAACCAATTCCTTCCTTGATTGGAAGCCCAGATTATTTTATCAAGGGTTATCGAATTCTTTCACTCCTGACATTGGCAACCTCTTTTCTCAAACAACTTCTACCAATGTGTCCTCTTTCGGTGTCTCTCCAGTGGAAAAGAAAATTTTGATTGATAGGACTCCTAAAAAAGTGGCTTTGAGAATGGTCTCTGCTGGAACACCTCAAAGTACTTGTTATTTTTGTTTCAAAATAAAATAAGCTCTATGAACACCAACTAAAGGGGACATTTCCATTTTCAGAGAACAATAAAAAACAGATGATTGCAAATGAAACTAAAGCTATTACATGCCGCTTACAAGTAAAATATAATGAGGTCAACCTGTAGCTTGTCTTTACTTCTTTCTGGCCCTCTGGTTTCTCTTTTGAATTATTATGATTAATGCTTCAATGACCCTTTTTCTCTTTTCTTTTTCTCCTAGTAATTGGTGTTGGTGGGAAAAACAAAATAGTTTAAATGTATATGCATAATCAAGGAAAATGAAATCCTGCATTGTCTGGTCTGAAAATGCAAGTCTTAGTCTTGCACCCTGAGTCCATAATCACTTCTCTTTCAGGAAGTAGGTGATGTGATTCATTTTTGCTCCTCTGGAAACATGACTGTTTAGTCCATTGATTAATATTCTTAGTTCTTTTTCTGCTATCACAGAAGGTTCTTCTATAATACTTTGGCATAGTGGAATTCTTTTATTCTTTCTTTGATCTTTTTTTGAGTATAGACCTAATGGCATAGCTTGGTCCAAGAGCATGCACAATTGAGACATAGCTCCCCATTGCTTTCAAGAACAGTCACATCAATTCATAGCTCTACCAGCAACTACCTAGTGTGTCTGTTTCCCCTCAGCATCTCTAGCATCATCATCTTCCTCTTTGTAAATTCTGCAAGTGTTAATTGGAATTTGGGAAATGCCATCTAAAAGTATATATATATTTTCTATGGACACGTGGGGACCTTAAAAACTACATTTCCCGTGATCCAACGGGTTTCCTGTTTTGGATTACGTATTCAAGGGGAGGGACAGCTTTAAATAGGGGGAAGTGACTTTGAACTGGTCTCTTTAGCAGCGCGGGAAGATATGAAAAGGTAAAATGCCTGAGGCAGGAGTTTGAATTCTTACCAGCGTGTGGTCTAATGATTTTATCCCTATCAGCATGGCTTTAATTAAAATACTAGTTTCTATATTTATATCAGTCTTTATTATTTTTAATCGTAACACCAGTGTGATGGTTGTGAGATGGTACCTCAGAGTTGCATTAATTCGCATATTTCTAATCAATAGTGATTTGGGGTATTTTTATATGTTTATTAGTACTTTGCATTGATTACTTCCTTTGAGAACTACTTTTGCATTCCCTGACCATTTATATTATAGAATGTATGTCATTCTTATAAACTTAAATAAATTCTCAAATTTGAGAAATTAAAAAATTTTAATTCATAAAAATGAACTGCAAAGATTTTCCCCCTAGTTAACTCTTTTGCTTCTAATTTTATTGCAAACCTCAAATTTCCTGTAATTAACATAATCCATTTTATCCTTAGTAGTTCCCTCTAGCCCTTGTTTGGTCTCGAAATCCTTCCCTATCCATTGCTGCAAAAGGCATTTTATTCCTTACTCCATTAATGTGTTTGTGACCTGTCCTTTCACATTGTGAATCCACTGGGAACTTATCTTGGTATACGGGTCTTCCACAGACTTAAAGGTAACATAAGCTTGGAAGGGAATGTGAATTCATTGTCAGCCAGCCAGTTATCATTTATTAATTTCCTTTTATGAGTCAAGCTCTGTGTGATGTACTAAACATATAAAAAAAGGGAAAAACAATTCCTGCTCGCAGAAGACCAGTAAGGTTAAATCAATGCAGACAAATGCCTTTGGGATCAAATCATCACCTGAGCAACCAAGTACCAGAAGAGAGGGGAATATGGCCCACAGGTTCATTTGGCTACCACATTATATTTGTAGAGACACAGAATGTCAGAACTGGAAGGGACCATAAAGCTCACCCAGGCCAAACCCTTAATTTTACAGATAGAGTGGAGAAGGTTCCCTCACAGTTGCATGTCTAGGCACTCAAGACAATGAAGGCAGCATAGATGACAGAGGTCTGCAATTTGTTTCATCAAACCTGGGTTCAAATGCCAGCTCTGTTGTCTTTAACATTAGGGTGATCCTGAGGAAAGGACTGTCCATTTTCTCTGGACCTTGGTTTCTTTTTGCATAGACCCCTTCCAGCTCTAATAGTCTATGGATTTTTACTTGCCTCTTCTTTGTCCTACCTGGCTTTGCCAGCCAGAAGTATTGAGGGGCCATTTTCTAAACATGAGGGAGAGGGCTCATTCCCAAAATTGTGTCTCCAAAAGTCTACTCCTGAAACTTGGCTCTGAAGTTTTGAAGGGTGTTATCCAGCTTCATCCAACTTCTCACACCTGGACCATCTTCTCATGGTTAACCAGTAAGAATAAAGAAAATGTTCCCAATAAGTGATGCCACAGAGCTTCTCCAGGCTGGCCTCATGTTGACCTCATCTTTGGTTTGAGTACCTCTAGTTTGTTGTTCTGTGTGACATACAATTTGGTCCCTCATGGTCAAATGAAAAGGCTCTGCCAAAATCTAGTAGAGGTCCCTTACCAGGCTTACATCCCACCAAAGCATTAGAGTAGTAGTTGGGGCATAAGAGATTCTTGTCTAGTCCAACCTCCTCCCTTGACAGAGAATTCAGGACTCTAAAGTCCAGTATTCTGATCCCATTTGTGTCTCTGCTGAGATCACCCAGGTTCTTTCCAGGAATCCGTGTTTCTTTTTTTTTTTTTTTAAGTTATTTGTTGTTTATCCAATATTTGGGTTAGTATGACGCTTGAGGAATTGGTTGGATTGTTGTACCTATAAAGATCCTTTTTATATAACTGAAATGTACAACTGCTGATATATATTAGACAGAATTGGGTCCTCTGGAAAAGTGATGCATGGGACCATACTGTAGAACCCTCATGGGGAGGGGGCCCCCAAAGGTAATCAATCCATCAGCACAGTATTACTACTGTATGGTGGTGTGAATCCAGGAACCAAACACTGACTTTTGGATGGAACTGGGAACTGGTAGCACCTTCAAGGCAGGCAGTAACATACCTGAGGGGAGCTGACTGAGCTTGACCACAAGCGCTTCGTGATTTTAGTACAAGTCATACCCAGCATCACTGTGCAAACAACAGGGTTTAACAAATAGGAGTCACTGTGCTATTCCCCATCTCTAACTTTAGGAGGAAACTAGAGTGTGTTCATAGGTTTTATTTCTGCTTTCTATTGGTGTTGAATCACTCATCAGAGGAAGGTTTTGACCCACTTGAAATGTGCATCATCCATAATCCCTTAGCCACTATCATGTTCTCTAGACAGTAAAGTGGAAGCATATTAGAAGGCTTTAAAACTGCAGCTGCTTCTGGATCCCCCCAAAGAGTGTCTGTCCTCTGCTTTATTTTTTTAAATCTTTTTTTTAAACCCTTAACTTCTGTGTATTGTCTCATAGGTGGAAGATTGGTAAGGGTGAGCAATGGGGGTCAAGTGACTTGCCCAGGGTTACACAGCTACGAGGCTGGATTTGAACCCAGGACCTCCTGTCTCTAGGCCTGACTCTCAATCCACTGAGCTACCCAGTTGCCCCCTGCCCTCTGCTTTAAATGAGTCTCTTTCTCCAGAGGTAACCTTTCCCACATCTGAAATGCCATTCTACCCCAAGATACATGGAACATTAAGGAAGACATCTTCATAGAGGCCCTTAATCATGGTGGAATTTGGATGCACTCTCCTAAGATTCTCCACGATGCTTTCTGCCAGGTCTGCCACAGACAAGCCAATGGCCCAGGAATTGTGGCCCTTCAACTTGATCGCCTCATAAGCACTTTCAACTACTTGTTTATGAACATCTTTCCAATGCTCTGAATCACCAGCAGGTCCTAGAGCAGGATGAAGAGTCTTCAGAGAGACACCAGCAACATTCACACCACTCCATACAGGAATATTTGAGTCTCCATATTCCCTAAGGATCCATCCATGACAGCTTGAAGAGTGGATACCGAGTTTCTCCCCTATCAGATAATGGAGATGGGCAGAATCCAGATTGCAACCACTTCTAATAACACGGTTTTTAGGAAAGCCACTTAGCTTCCAGGCTATATCAAAATATGTCAAAATATCCACTGGATTGGAGACACTAAGCAACTTGCAATTAGGGCTATATTTAACAATATTGAAAATGATGAACTTAAAGATATTCACATTACACTGAACCAAATTAAGATGACTTTCTCCTTCCTGCTGACATGCCCCAACAGTAATCACAACCAGCTTTGAGTTTGCAGTCATGGAATAGTCTTTGCTAGAGACAATCTTTGGTGTTTTGAGGAAAAGGCTGCCATGTTGGAGATCCATCATCTCTCCCTTTAGTTTGTCTTCTATAACATCAGCTAGGGCAAGTTCATCAGCCAAATCCTTCATCAAGATACTGATAGCATGTACCATGCCAACTGCTCCAACCCCAACTACAGTTATCTTGTTATGGGGAGTCTGGGCTTCCTTTAGGGCATCCACGATCAGCTGATCCTTGACAGTTCTCATATTCTTGGGGGGGGGAATCTAAGATTGCTGGTCAGGCTATAAAGAAGTCAGAGATGTATGTGAGGCTGCTGCTTCCAGACTTGTGCTGGAGTCCGTGTTTCTAAGGCTGACTTAAGCACTTGGCTAACTCCAAAGAATGATTTTCATTGCTCCTTCCACTCTGTTTCCTAGGCTGACTGCTGAGGCAAATACAGGGTCCCACTTTTTTCCTCTTTTTAAAGTAAGATTCAGTCTTTAGTCTAACTTCAAAAAGAACCAGAGATGACTTGTCTAACAAATAGTTGGGGAATCAAAGAACTCAGTGCCTCTGGGACTTTGCCATCTTACCTCTTACATCTTGCATCTTACCTCTGCCCTGGAGGGGTTTGGGCAGTCTCCTGTGATGCTGTGTGCATATGACTCTTGATTGGCTGAGATGTGCTTAAACCCATGTCCTTTTGTAAAGTACATGTGAGAGACACAACTTCTGACTGTCAGAATAATTGAGGAGAGAGAGACTTCAGAGGAGAGATAAGTGGAGTTCTAAAGAGATGGGGCTAGAGAGAAGGGGTGACCTTTGGAATAGCAAACAGAAGTACCTGGAGCCACATTTATATGGGATTCCCCCCACATGTCTCTTGAATCCTAGCACTGTCAAGCCTAGGGACTGCCAACTTCTCTGCTGCTGAGATCCTTCTCTCCTTGGTTAAGCTTAGATTTTTTCTTGCTCCTGAATTAAAGAGCCCATGTTCTCCTGCGTATTCCATTGTCTTCATAAACCTGTGGACCTTTCCCAGTTTTTGATTTACTGCTTGTTTGAATAAACATGTCAACTCACTCTGTGGTTGACTTTTGTGTAACAAGCATTACTGAGAGAGAGAGCTGATATGTGAGAGAGTAAGCTGACTCTTTCCTCCCCTTAGAGTCACTGATGGATGTGGCTTTTGTCCTGAACACCTTCAAGAGCTTCATACAGTGAGATTGCAAATAACTGAGATGTAGTAAGTGGAGGCAGAATTCTAGCCCTAAACCCCTATGGGAGAAAGGAAATTGAACCTAGCCATGGCTGCCCTCTTCCTGTTCCTCCTAGAGACAGAATAGATGGTTCCACTCAGAGTGCAGCATTCTCGATTTTATCTAGCTAAATCTATCATACCCTGGGACCTTATGGCCCTGTTTATGCCACAAAATATTGAGTCATATCAATATCAATAAAAGATTAGATTGTGACTGTTTATGAGATCATTTCTCATTGTCACAAAACCTGGATTCAAATCCTTCCCAACTCTTTAATCCATTACCCTAATGACATTTGCTGCATTCCCTCTTCCCATATTGTTGTCTGACTAGGAGCTCAGTTCAGGCACCAGCCGATTTAGGCAATGACAATACTTCCTAGACAATCCCTTTCGGGAGCTGATGCTGTAGATGACCTGGGAGAATTGATTAGCTTCTCCTCAATTACAAAATGATCTCTGTCCAAAGTCTTGAAGAAGACTGTCTCTACCTTCTCTTCTTCAGGATAATCAACCCAGATTCTATCAACTGTGGCTTATCTCAATAAGTTATTTGCTACATAACATTTCTGATATACTCTTAATCAATTAACAAGATTTCTTTTTTTTATAGGTAATACTTCTTAAATCTTTATGTGTCTACTACATTTTTTCCCCACTCTCAGAAATGCCATTTATTATTCTATGGTTTTATTTGCTCCCTGGGCTATTACATTCCAGACTGATGAGGCATTGGTCTCCGGCATAGGGTATTTAATACATCCTGAGTTTCATGGCTGTGTTCATTACTACAATAAACTGTTTTACATATTGAAGAATGATTTGAATCTTTTCCCCAAATGTGCTGCCTTTAATTAAACTGAAGCGATTTGGGTAGTGAATTACTTTCTACCTCCTTTCCACAAAAAGTCACGGGCTTGATAATAAACTTTAGGCAAAGATTCTGAAATGTGTATTGGAGAATCAGATCTAATATGTTAAAAAAAAGAAGCTTTCTATGGAATTGTCATCTAAATTTTTAAATCATTGCATCAAAGGCACATTTGCTGTGCTCTAGCTAATGAATGTTGAATGGTATTTTGAACTAAAATCACTTGGTAAACCTCTAAAAGCCATGTCCTTTGTAATTAGTCCATAGAAGTCTAGATCTGGGTTTGGCTATTCTACTATGCCAATTCCTATTCACACCAGTAGAACTAGTCCTCAGGGGATAGCTATTCTTTATCTTCTTAGAGTTCTATGGGTCCCTGAGAGGCTGGGGCATGGTTTTTTAGTACTATACCTTATGGATCCCCCACTATTGTGCCTCTCCTATTGATGGTCAATTGATATCCATTGACCAGAAAGACTTAATGACCTTGGAAACAGGTATAGTGGTACCTTGGTACTTATCATTAATTCATTCCAGAAGGCAGGGTGAGTACCAAATGAATTTTTTTTCCATAAGGAATAATGTAAATTGGATTAATTCATTTCAGGTACATGTATGTGTACCTGGTGTACATGTACCATTCCTCCAATAGAGTTAATTTTACTAAAGAAACATTATAATAGACATAAATAGGGGGAAGATAGGTGGCTTAGTGGATTGAGAGAGCCAGGTCTAGAGATGGGAAGTCCTAGGTTCAAATCTGACCTCAGGCACTTCCTAGCTGTGTGACCTCCAGTAGTCCTTAAGCCCCATTTTAAGCCCTTATTGCTCTTTTGCCTTAGAACCAAAACACAACATTGATTCTAAGACAGAAGGTAAGAAGTTAAAAAAATAGACAAAAATAAAAACATGAAGCATATCCCTAAAATAATCAGATTAAATAAAATAATCTTAACTTAACTTTACCTGTATTGAGAGGTGTTCATGCTCTAAGGATAGATACTAAGGAAGAGAATTGTTATTATCTCAAGAGGACTCTCCTTCCACAATATCTGAGGGCAACCGCCCTTCTGGAGTTCTCTTTCTTTCTCTTTTCTGCCCCTTATCATCCCCTAATCCTGCTTGAGATCCACTAGTCAAGTTTCATAAGAACCTTGGATAGGTTTTTGTCTGCATTTCAAAATTCCTCTAAAGTGGACAATGGTCTGGGCATTTAACAGATTTACAATTCTGCTGGTTAAAGCTTTGTCAGGGTGATATTTTTCAACAGTCTTTCCCTTCCACCCAGTTTGCATGCATTTCCTCCATTAATGATGTGGGGACATCTTTCTTTGCCTCCTTCTCACCCCAAATAAATGCCCCCACCATTAGCTGTTGCTGCTCCCTTTGAAGTTCCTGATTGCTCCTCAGTGTCGAGCTCTTCTTTATGTTCCTGAACTAACAAGTGATCCTTTGTTTTGACTGGAGCAGGACTTAATGCCCAAGAACAAACACAAAGCCAACAAGTTCTAGAAAGCATGTTGAGTGCCAAGAAAACATAGAATATGACAGCCATTTTTCCTCATCAAAATGCGTTGAATACCAAATTCTATGTCTAGTACCAAGGTTCGACTGTATTTCCCAAGTTGTAAGAAGATGTGGAGCAAAATATCCCCGACTCCTCAAACTTGGGCCACCCTTTTCCACAAGGACCTCCAGAGTCCAGGGGAAAGTGAGCACAGCTTTCGAGAGTACGTGTGACAAAGGTGTTGTGCACAGCTCCTATTTTCAGGAAGTCCTTTGGGTGTTCAAGAAGTTCTTCGGATGCATGGCGTGACTTTAGTAGGCAGTTCCTTAGTCCTTTCCTGAGCATGTCTAGCTTGTTCTCAGCTTCCAGTGCAGATGCTGACACCAGTCAGTGCTGTTCTCAGGGCACTGTCAGGGCTCCTATGGAAAGTCCAGATGTTGCGACCTTCAAATGTTCATCCCGTGATTAGAGGTGGGAAGAAGTCTGAAGCTCTTCTCTTCCCCTGCTTCTTCCCTCTTAAACTATTCTCTCCTGAGTCCTCCTTGGAATGGAGGAAGCAGGTCTGGCTTGTTCCTTTATCCAAGTCACCAAAGTGAGAGATTCTCCTTCACCAACACTGGTCCATTTCCTGAGTAGCATCATTTTATTTCATCCAAAGTCTGAAAGTATACTGCTCCTTCCCAATTTGGTGAACTATGTTTTTCACACATAGTTCAATGCTCTTTAATTAACTATTTGCAATACATAAAATACTGGGCTTTGAGTTAGGGAGACCTGAGTTCGAATCCACTTTTGGACATTTACTTGTGTGATCCTGGACAAGTCCCTAAACCTCGTTTGCCTCAGTTTACTCAACTGTAAAATGGAGATAACAATAGCACTTACCTTTCAGGGCAATTGGGAGGGTAAAATGAGATAATATTTATTAAGTGCTTGGAACAGTGCCTGGCATATAGTGGGCACTTAATAAATGCAACAACAATAACAATAGCCAGCATTTATAGAGTGCTTTTAGATTTGCAAAGTGCTTTACGTGTCATTTCATTTGATCCTTTGCATATATAGCCCGATAAAGTAGCTGCTATAATATGTACCCATTTTACAGATCAGTAAACTAAGTAGAGGTTGAGTGCAGAATCACTTATTGAAGTCACACAGCTACAAAATGTCAAAGGCAGAATATAAATTCTAGTCTTCCTGACTATAGGTTTAAGACTCTTATCTACTGGGCCACCTCCAGTTGTCTTGGAATTATTACTAATTGACAAAGCATCTTGATCATTTGGAATGGTTGGGGGTGGGAGTGGGTTGTGATAGATTCAGTCCGGCCCTTACTTTTACAAATGAAATGATGGCGTGTTTACTTGCTAGTGAATTTGTTAATTTTGCACTCAGATATGATTACACAATTATGTTGTATCTCTTGCCTTATCAGTGGGTTGGGGAGGGGGTCGAAGAGAAGGCAGAACATCTGAAACTGAAAATAAAAACAAAAAATAAAAATAAGCAAAGGCAAGAGTGGCTATATATGTATGTGTGCACACATATATATGTTGGAAAATATGGATGAGGAATAAGGAATGAAGGAGTTAAAGACATGTGGACAGCACAGAATCTGCATGTGAATACATTATGTATAATTTCTTCAGGAAAAGAGTTAAAAGTTGCTAGAGATCAAATGGTACCACAGGACTTGACACTGTATTTTAACAGAAAGGAGATGGAATGGTGTTGTTGAATCTTTCCTTTTAAAAATAATTTTCCAAGCCTTTGTTAACTCTGTCTCTCCACCCCTCTGCCTCCTACCCTTAAACAATAAACAAAAGAAAACCCTCATAATGAACATGCAAAACAAATTCCAACATTGGCCATGTCCAAAAAAAGCTCATTTAATTCTGCATTTGAAGACCTCTCATCTCCTGCAGGAGGTGGGTAATGGGCTCCATGCTTTGCCCTCTGGCATGGCTGGTCATCTCATTGTTCAGAATTCTCAAGCCATTTAAAATTATCTTCTCTCTAATATGATTGTCATTGTATAAATTGTTCTCCTGATTCTACTTACTTCACTCTGCATCAGTTCAGAGAAGTTTTCTGAGCTTCCCCTTACACTGTAGTCACTTCTTGAGTTTCAGTGTTATTCAATTACATCCATATGCCCCCTTTTTGTTTTTGTCTTTGGAATATTTCCAATAGCAGATAGGATCCAGGGATACAGCTAGTATCAATATGCCACTTAAACCCCTTTACCTATGGAGGATCCATATTACCCACGTGTAGGCTATGGGTCTGGCTCCCAGGGAGGTGTGAAATCTCCAGAGTCTGCTCCACTTACCCTTCTCCAAGGGAAACTGATTTCTGTCAAGGAGGGAAGCAAGAAATCAGCACCAGAGGCTAGGCACTCTGCTCTCCTTTGAGAGGAAGGTGCCAAGTTAGGGGGAATAATTTTAAGGTCCAAAATGTGCTCCTGATTGTTATCTCTTAATAGGGAAGGAGTGTCCTAAGCTACATGTCCAAGGCTTGACTCCTGTCCCAGAAAATGCCAGTACCACAAAGACAGCATGTAGCAAATAAACCCATTTATCCAAACAAAAGGCAAACAGAAATCAGAAGAGAAAATGCTAAATAATACACAGGATGAATGAACTCTCCCCTTGGAGTGAGACAAATGTGAGAAAGTGATTCTATTCAAGAGGAAATTTTCTAAAATCTCTAGCATAGTAATCTAGGGATAGGGATATGATAGAGATGCCAATTGTTATCTTCTGCCTAGACTTTTTCTCACTTCAGGATTTCCCTGAGAATGACCTGAAGCGCTCTCTCTCTCTCTCTCTCTCTCTCTCTCTCTCTCTCTCTCTCTCTCTCTCTCTCTCTCTCTCTCTCTCTCTCTCTCTCTNTACAGAGAAGCTGGAAGATAATCAGAAAGGGGAAGGCTTTAGCAACGGGGCTGGTGGGGGGGGGACTAGGAAAGACCCTTAGAAAGTGGAATTTGATCTGAAGTTTAAAGGAAGCCAGGAAAACTAAGAGGTAGAGAGAAGGGAACAGATTATAAAACACGGAGAACAGTTTGTAGAGAGGCATGGGAATGGGACACAGACTGCTGTATCAGGAACTTCAGCAAATAGCTGGGTTTGACTGGATTATGGAAGAGAGTAATGTATAAGAAAGCTTTAAAAAGGAAAAAGGGATCAGGTTAGGAAGAGCCTTACATGCTAGTCAGAGGACTTTATATTTGATCCTGAAGCGCTCTCTCTCTCTCTCTCTCTCTCTCTCTCTCTCTCTCTCTCTCTCTCTCTCTCTCTCTCT